>NC_025994.2:34755370-34998093 GCF_000442705.2 Elaeis guineensis
CATCTCAGCTAGAAGACTTCGGCTATACTTCCAAGCTCACTCCACCATACTGTTGACTAACCAACCTTTAAGGTCGGTCCTCTAGAAGCTTGGCATCTTAAGGAGGTTGGACAAATAGGTAGTGAAGCTTGAAGAGTTTAACATCAACTATCAACCTTGAGCTTTCATCAAAGCATAGGCATTGACTAACTATCTCACAAAGTACACTATCCTTGAGGGGCAGAAGTCAGTATGGAGCCAATGGAGCATAAGGCAACAGACTTCTAGATGCTCCATGTCGATGGATTTTTCAACACCAATAAAAGCGAAGCCAGATTGATCCTGACCAATCCAGATGACATCATGGCATAGTATACTCTCTACTTCAACTTTAAGGCATCAAATAATGAGGCCAAGTATGAATCCCTCCTGGCATGTTTGAAGCTTGACCAGGAGCTTAGAGTTTGGCATCTCAAAGCTCAACAACTCCCATATAGTGGCTAGGCAAGTCTGAGGAGTGTGCAAGGCCTCAGCTCATGATAAAGTATCTCCAGAATGTATGGAATATCTCATCCTCCTTTGATAAGTTTGAGATTTTGTAGACACCCAGATCAAAGAATGCCTGGGCTGATATGTTGTCAAAGCTGGCAACCTCGAAGTATACCAACCTTTAAAGGACCACTTAGAGATGGTTGACAAATCGAGCATCAGGGAGGATCCGACCTTAATTCTATCAGTTGTTCTTGAGCCCAGCTGGATGGGCCTACTAGTTCACTTTCTATAAGAGGAAAAACTTCCTAAGTGCAAGAACAAAGCTCAGAGGATCAAAAGCCAAGCTATGCACTATATGCTGCTCGAGGAAAAGCTCTATAAGATATCCTTCTCCATGCCACTCCTTCGACGTCTCTGAACCTGTGAAGCAAAGTATGCCCTTCAAGAAGTACATGAAAGCATTTGTAGAAATCACTTGGGTAGAGCTTATCTTACAAGATCTTACAGTAGGACTACTATTGACTAAGCATTTTAGAGGGTGCAGCTGAGTTCGTGAAGTGATAAAACCAATGCTAGTGGCATGCCAATATTCAGCATCAGACGGCAGCTCTGCTCACTCCAATTAGCTCACCATAGCCATTTTCTCAATGGGGGTTGGACATCCTTAGACCTTTTCATAGGCCACTGATAGAGAAAGTTTCTAATAGTGGCCATCGACTACTTCACTAACTAGATCGAGGCTGAGCCACTAAATGATCAGCATGAAAAATGCTTGAGATTTTGTTTGGGGATCCATCATCCATCACTTTAGACTTCCTTGGATCATCATTGGTGATAATGGCAAGTAGGTTTGTTGCTTCTTAAATTTATTTTGATCATTACAAAGTATTTAAGGGGGTTACTAATAATTTTAGCTTGAAAAAAAAATTATTATATTTCAGAGGCAAAATTATAATTTTACCAAGTTCTGATTCGGAAGCCTCAAGAGCAAGAACACAAGATTTATAATCTATTGAAGGTAATTTTAATATTTTTTAATATGTATTTTGAAAGAAAATCATGTTTATATATTTGAGTTGACTCATGACAAAAAGGACTGAATGGTATGCTGAATTCTTTGGCTGGCACACTCTGTGAGTCGACCCCATAAGTCAAATCCTGAGCATGAGTCGACCCTATGAGTCGACCTCTGTTGCTGTGCAAGCCAAAGATACAGAACTGTCAATTTTTGTTCTGTGCCATATGAGCTGACCCCATGAGTCGACCCCTGTGCATGAGTCGACCCTATGAGTCGACCCCTATGATGGAAAAACTCCACAATGGCTAGTTTTTAACTCATTTTGGCTGCATTTAATGCCCATTTAATATGCTCCAACGGCTCTATTTCAGTCCAGATTACTCTCCACCATCATTTGAAGTTATAAAAGGCACATAAAGGAAGAAATCAATAAGGTTTTGAAAAGGTTCTTCAAGCATTCATTTCAACCCTAAGCAAGAGCCCTCTTAAAAGTTCAAGAAGCTTTTATTTCAAGTTCACCAACCCCTAAGAGCTCATTCAAGTCTTCAACCACCTTAAGAAAAATCAAAAAAGCTTTGTTCTTATTGTGTAAAATATATTTAAAGCTTTATTTTCTCATTAAAGGAGCTACATTTATATTTTCATGTGATTAACTGTTATACTCTATTTTTGAATTGATTTTTTATTTTGGAAGGGTTTCAAAATATGGAAAGATTGATCCAAATCTTGAATTGGATTGTATTGGATTGGCTTGTACCTCAGAAATAAGTGTTCTAGCTTAGAATAGCTAGAGTTGGAGGTTTCGATGTTGTATTCGGGTTGAATACGATTTAGTGAATTTGAATTCTCAAGTACGAGCTTGGAGAGTGGATGTAGGTATAAAGTTGGCACCCAACCACTATAAATCTTTTTGTTTGTATTGTGCTTACTTGCTCTCCTTTTAAATTTTTTTATCTTCTTGCATTCTTGCATCCAACTTCTACACCTTGCATAAATTTTACTCTCCACATTTATCCTGCTCATTGTTAAATAATCCTCATAGTTGTAAGTTAATTTTTAAATTTTTAAAAACTCAATTCACCCCCCCTCCTCTTGGGTTGCATAGCTAGACAACAAGTGGTATCAGAGCTCGGTGCTCTAGTCCTACTTTGATTTAACCATCAAAGAGCTAAAGATCTATGGCAACTCAAGTTGGTGCTTCACTAGCCGAGAGGCAGTCCACCAACCGACCTTCACTTTTCAATGGGTCAAACTATACCTATTGGAAAGCTCGGATAAAAATCTTTATTCAAGCACTTGACTATTATATGTGGAGTATCATAGTAAATAGACCACACACACCCACTAAAATAATTGATGGTGTGGAATCAACCAAATCCAAAAAAGAATGGGATGAGATTGATAAGAAAATGGCTCAACTAAATGCTAAAGCCATGAATATTTTGTATTATACTCTAGATGTTAATAAATTTAATCATATTTCAACATGCATATCAGCTAAGAAAATATGGGATAGATTAGAAGTAACTCATGAAGGAACTAATCAAGTGAAGGAATCAAAAATTAACATGCTTGTGCATAAATATGAACTTTTTAAAATGGAGCATGATGAAGCAATAACTGAAATGTTTACTCATTTTATTGATATTATTAATGATCTAAAAAATCTTAGTAAGTCTTATTCTAACAGTGATCTCGTGAGAAAGATTCTTAGATCTCCAAAGTGACCAAGTGACCGCAATCCAAGAAGCCAAAGATATGAATATCCTACCCTTGGAGGAGCTTCTAGGATCGCTGATGACACATGAGCTAAGTATGAAACAACATCAAGAAGAAGATGTCAAAAAAAAAGAGGATAATCATCCTCAAATTCACTGCTCAACCTGATGAAGAATCTGATGATACAAAAAATGAAGAGCAGGATGAAGAAATGGCCTTCATTACTAGAAGGTTTAAAAAATTTTTGAAGAAAAGAAGATAAGAAATGAGGAAGAGGCCATCTACAAAAGGAGAACATAGCAAAGAGAAGGATAAGGAGCAACCCTTTATTTATTATGAATGCAAGAAACTGGGATACTTTAAGTCTAAATGCCCACAATTGAAGAAGGATCTCAAGAAGTACAAGAAGAAGGCCATGATGGCTACATGGAGCGAAAGTGATAAGTCAAGTTCTGAAGAAGAAGACTCAAATGAACAAGCCAACTTGTGCCTTATGGCATATGAAAATGAGGTAAATACTGAAACTCCTATTGACTTTACCTTTGAAGAACTTCATGAAGTATTTTATGACCTAATTGATGAACTAAAGAAGCTAGGAATAAAGAACAAAGAATTAAAATCAAAGAATCAATCTTTACTAAAAGAAAATGAGAGTATTTCAAATGAAAAATCAATCCTATCTCAAGAAAATCTGAACTTAAAAAATGAGATTGTCAAGTTAAAACCAATGGTTGAAAAGTTCACTTTAAGTTCAAATAAACTTCATATGATACTTGACAATCAAAAGACCATTTATGATAAAGCCGGTCTTGGATATAACCCTTTAAAGAAACAAATTTTTTGAAAAATATCTTTGTAAACTCATCATACAATAAGTTTTCAAATATAACTTACTTTAAATATGATAAAATAGGATATAAATCTTATTCATATTTTTCTAACAAATCTAAAAATTTTAATGTAAAAAAAATATGGATTCCAAAAGGAACCATTATGACTAACCAAAAAGGACCCAAAAAAATTTGGGTACCTAAAGTCAAAACTTGATTCTTGTGTATAGGTGTATCTTGCATCCCAAGAAGCAAATCGAAGATGGTATCTTGATAGTGGGTGCTCAAGACATATGACTGATAATGAATCTCAATTCATCACACTTGATGCTAAAACTGGAGGGATGGTCACCTTTGGAGACAATGACAAAGGAAAGATCATCGGTATAGGTAACATTAGTATCACTCCCTCCAAGTATATTAAAAATATTTTATTAGTAGATAGTTTAAAATATATTTATTAAGTATCAGTCAATTTTATGATAAAGGATACAAAGTTATTTTTTAATCTTCAGTTTGCATTGTAACTAGTCCTATTAATGAAGGCATTAAATTTGTTGGGCATAGACATGGTAATATTTATATGATAGATTTGAATGATCTTTCCAAAATAAACATGCAATGCCTAGTAGCCTTGAATGTCAAGATTAATGAGACTAGTTGGCTTTGGCATCGTAGGTTTGCACATATTAGCATGCATTCACTCTCAAAACTTATTAAAAAGAAATTGATTATCAGCTTACCCAAATTGAATTTTGAAAAGGATAGAATTTGTGCTGCATGCCAAATGGATAAACAAACACGAGTTTCATTCAAATCTAAAAATATTGTTTCAACTTCTAGGCCATTAGAACTATTGCACATGGATTTATTTGGACCCACTAGAACTACTAGTCTAGGTGAAAAATGATATGATTTTATGATTATTGATGATTTTTCTTGTTTTACATGGATCTTCTTCTTAGCACATAAGGATGAAACTTTTCATATTTTCTCAAAATTTTATCGAAAAGTCACAAATAAAAAAAAAATTAATTCAAAATATTCGAAGTGATCATAGAACCAAATTTGAAAATTAAGATTTTGAAAAGTTTTGTGATGAAAAAGGTATTGACCACAACTTTTCAGCACCTAGGACACCCCAACAAAATGGGATAGTAGAAAGAAAAAATAGAACTCTGGAAGAAACAGCCCGTACCATGCTATGTGAAAGCAACCTTCCAAGATATTTTTGGGTGGAAGCAATTAACACGGTATGTTACATATTAAACCATGCTTTAATTAGACCAATTTTAAAGAAAACTCTTTATGAGCTTTGGAAAGAAAAAAAATCAAACATTGTATATTTTCATATTTTTGGTTGTCGATGTTTTATTTTGAACAATGGTAAAGAAAGATTAGAAAAATTTGATACAAAATCCAATGAAGTGATTTTTCTTGGTTACTCCTCTTCTAGCAAAGCTTTTAGAGTTTTCAACAAAAGAACTTTAATAGTAGAGGAGTCAATACATATTGTTTTTGATGAAACTAACGATCTTCCTTCAAGGAAGAATGAAGGTATTGATGATGCAGATCCTCTTATAGAAGGAATGAAGGAGATTACTCTAAAAGACTCAACCATTCAAGATGATGAAGAACATGAAGACAAACAGGATGAAAAAGGTGAAGAACAACACGAACAACCTCTAGGTACAAATGATCTACCCAAAGAATGGAAGTATGATCACAATCACCCCAAGAAACTAATCATTGGTGATCCTACACATGATGTAAGAACTCGCTCTTCACTTAAAGATGATTCAATCATTTTGCTTTTATCTCTCATCTTGAACCTAAAACCATAGATGAAGCTGAAAAAGATTATCATTGGATAAATGCAATGCAAGAAAAACTTAATCAATTTGAAAGAAATAATGTATGGACTTTAGTTTCATGACCTAAAAATTATTCAATAATTGGCATAAAATGGGTATATGGGAATAAATTAGATGAACATGGAAATGTGATAAGAAATAAAATGAGATTAGTTGCAAAAGGTTATAATCAAGAAGAAGAAATTGATTTTGATGAGATCTTTGTACCTATTGCTAGATTAGAAGTAATTAGACTTCTACTTGCATATGCTTACTGTATGAATTTTAAGTTATTCCAAATGGATATCAAAAGTGCTTTTCTAAATGGATATATTGCTGAAGAAGTTTATGTAGAACAACCTCCAGATTTTAAAAATCATGCTTTTTCTAATCATATTTTTAAATTAAATAAAGCATTATATGGTTTGAAACAAGCACCTAGGGCTTGGTATGAAAGGCTAAGCAAATTTTTGCTTAATAATAATTTTTCAAGAGAAAATATAGACACAACCTTTTTCACTAAAAGAAATCAAAATGATATATTAGTTATACAAATATATGTTGATGATATTATTTTTGGGTCTACTAATGAAACTCTTTGTCAAGATTTTGCTAAGCTCATGCAAGGAGAGTTCGAGATGAGCATGATGGGAGAACTTACATTCTTTCTCGGATTCCAAATCAAACAAACAAAGTAAGAAATCTCTATCACCCAAAGCAAGTACACAAGAGAACTACTCAAAAGATTTAGAATAGAGAACCCCAAAGCAATTGGTACACCCATGAACCCATCATGTAAGCTTGACAAGGATGAAGGAGGTAAAAATGTAGACTTAAAATTTTATAGAGGCATGATTGGCTTTCTATTGTATTTAACTGCTAGTAGACCAGATATTATGTTTAGTGTTTATCTTTGTGCTCGCTTTCAATCAAATCCAAAAGAACCACACTTGAATACAGTTAAAAGAATCCTTAGATACTTAAATGATACACAAACTCTAGGACTATGGTATTCTAAGGACTCATTAATTGACTTAATAGGATATTCAGATGCCGATTTTGCTAGATATATATTAGATAGAAAATGTACTAGTGAAACTTGTCGATTTTTTAGAGTTAACTTAATCTCTTAGTTTAGCAAGAAGCAAAACTAGATAGCACTGTCTATGACCGAGGTCGAATATATTATAGCTGAAAGTTATTATGCTCAAATCTTATGGATTAAGCAACAACTTGAAGACTATGGCATCAAACTCAATGAAACTCCCATAAGATGTGATAACACTACTACTATAAATCTAACTAAAAATTTAATTCAGCATTCTAGATCAAAACATATTGAAATTAGACATCATTTCATAAGAGAACATGTCCAAAATAAAGATATAATTCTTGATTATGTTTGTACTGAAAAATAATTGGCTGACATCTTTACCAAGGCCTTAAGTGAAGATAGATTTTATGAAATTAGGAGAGAACTAAAAATCCTTGATCCATCAGCTTAAGTATCTTTCTGATTTCAAATTCTTAATGCCAAAAATTCATTGAACCAAATCTATTGAGCTCAATTCTCATTTTTCTTAAGAGCTCAAAACTATCATTCACATGATCAATATTTGGGTAAACATCCTTCTCTCAGAGTTTCAAATTTTTTCGAAATTATCCCATCATTCTTTTGAATTTTTCTGTGCCATGAGTCGACCCCCAGGGTCGATCCTAGGGTAAACTTGTAATTTTATCAAAACCTTTTGGGCACTCTCTTCTTATTGAGAATTTTTTCTTGAGCCGACTCAGCCCTTCATCTTCTTCCTCCCACCGAACCAAAAGCTCTCTATCCCTTCTCCCTCAAACCAAAGATTTCTCTCAAATATCTCCTCCCATTGATTTTCACTCCTCAAATCATCCGTTAAGGAACCAACTTCCTCTCCTCTCCCTTCCTCATTTGGAGCGGTTCGAGCTTGCCCTAGAATCATGCCCTCTTCTCCAAACCGATGATTTAACTCCTCAAATCCTTGCCTTTTTCCTTCCAAAATCTTTTCCTCTCTACCTCACATTTAGTCTCCTAAGCTCCTTTCAAGTCTTTCTTGACCTAATGGCTCCCAAAATGAAGCTACTGCAGACGAGAAAATCTATTCGCAGGTTGGAAAAGAGTGTGCGCAGAAAGAGATTAGCAGTCGAGCCCTCTCCTGCTCCAATCCCTGCTCCAAGTCCTGCTTCAGCTTCCACTCAGTCCCCAACAGCCCAAGCAAGGTACCTCTCTCTGATCGAAAAGTGGAACCTGAAAAAAATATTGATTTCAAGTTTTTTGAAAAAGAAGGGTTCACTATTGGATCGAAGATTAAGTATCAAGGATGAAAATTTTACTGCTCTTTAAAGAAAAATACTTATGTCAATCTAGTCAGAAAATTTTACTTAAATTTGAGCTATAGCACTGGAACAGTAAAATCTATAGTAAAAGGTATTGATCCAGTATATTTGGGATAGATACTGCATTTGCCTTGTGAAGGCTATACCAATATGAAGCTCCCTATTAAAGAAGAAGGAATTAATGTTATCTTAGGGAGAACCTATACTAGAAGTCTAAATAAATTGGAAACAAAAATTCTTTCTGTTGAGATGAGGCTGTTACATCACTTGGTAACCAAACTGTTTATCCCTATGAGTGGTAGACACGACCTTCTATCTGGTAGAGATATTTGCATTATGTACCATGTGATCACCCAAACCCCCCTGAACCTTCCAGCATTGATGTTTGAGGCCATGAGGGAAACTCTGAACAGGTCCAAGGCTCACTTGCCTTTTGGTATGGCACTCACCTTAGTTTTTAGAAGGTTTGAAATCAATTTTGAGGGGGAGGCATTTGCTAGACTATCTCATTCTGACACCATCAACCACCACACACTGCATGGCATGGGTTTCTCTAAGACTGATGGCGGTTGGACAAAGGGTGTTGTGGAGAGAGCGAAGGATAGAGCAGAGGAGGAGGGACCATCTTCACCTCTTCGTGATCATAGAGCATCCCCAGATATTCAGTTCATATCTGATCATGATATTGGTCCTTTAGAGTCTATGAGGAGGCATGATTCAGTTCCACAGTCAGAGAGCAGGGCACATCCTTCAGAATTCAGACTAGCAGATGATCAAATTGAGATGATATCCCAGTGTGTTGCCTCCATTCTATCTCAGCAGTTTGCCACTTCAGTCTTTGCTCAGAGATTGACAACCCAGGGTGACAGACCAGACTCTGATCCCTCACATTTTTACTATTTTTTAGATGCTTATTGATCAGTCGGTATATATTAAGCATCTTAAGGGATGTATTTTGAGATTGACAAGCAAAGTATTAGACTTGCAGGGGCAAATATTAGCTTTAGCCCATCTCCAATCGTATGAGGATATCACAGAGGTCTCAGACCTAACTGCAGAGGCAGCTAGACTTCGAAGAGTCTTAGAGAGTGGTTTTAACTTCTTGAGAAGAGAGATCAGGGGCTCCAGTGAGAATGCTTCTACTCAGTTCAATACCCTGATGCAGTCTGTATCGAGAGCCTTGGATCTTTTGGACACCATCAGACTTTCTCTTATTGCACAGTCTGTAGCTTCTCAGACTTCAGGATCCTCTCATCCCTCTACTCGTGCTGGTACCTCTATCCATGGCCGAGGCAGACGTGGTCGAAGTCATGCTCGTGGACTTGATCCTACATCTCCTCACCCTATCTCTGATTCTTCAGACTCTAATCCCTCTAGCCATGACCTCTATTAGATCTAAATTAGTTAGTCTTTTATGTCTAGGATCTATCTTATAGGCCTTATATTTATTGGCTAATTAACTCTTGCATAGTTTCTATCCATGACTTTTGTATTTTGAGTTGACTCATGTGTATTGGGACACCTTTTGTATTCAGTCACTTTTGAATATATATATATATCTGTGTGCTTTGACTTTCAATGAATGTCTATGAATGTGATCAAATTGAATTATTTTAATTATGAGATATGAAAAATAACTCATATTAGTACTGAGAAATACTATGAATTATAATATCTTCTAGATGAGCAAATTGATATATCCTTTATGTTTGCTATGTTGAGAGGGAGTAGAGAAATAAGCAATTAAAGAAGGGGGCTAAAGAAGTAAAATATGGTATCAAAAAGGGAGAGTAAAAAAAATATATCCTTTTTATCATCTTTCTTTTCTTTTCTCTATCCTTAAAATCTCTTAAGATATTAATTGATGCTATCAAAAAGGGAGAGTAAAGAAAATTTATCCTTTCAAGATCCTTTAAAAAGAAGAGTAGAGAATCTTAATTGATGCTGTCAAAAAGAGAGAGTAGAGAATCAAAATCGAATTTGAGCAATAAGCAATAAAGAAATGAGCAATAAGTAATAAAAAAATTAGTAATAAGCAAAATTGTTAAGCAAATGTGTCAAAGAATCAAAATCGTCAGCTCCTTTTTTATCTAATTTTTAAAGCAAATGAACTTATAAGCAAATTTTAAATTGATCTTCAAACTGCTTATGATGCATTTCGTTCAAATACTTGGCTATGATATTGAAGTGATGCATCTTCATAAATTTAAAATTCATGTTCAATACTTTATATATGCTTTTGCTTAAATATTTTATCATCATCAAAAAGGGAGAGATTGTTGCTCCTTAAATTGATTTTAATGATCACAAAGTATTTGAGGGGGTTACTAATGATTTTGGCTTGAAAAAAGATTGATTGTATTTCAGGGGCCAAATCATAATTTTATTAAGTTTTGATTCGGAAGCCTCAAGAGCAAGAACATAAGATTTGTAATCTATTGGAGGCAATTTTAATATTTTTGAATATGTATTTTGAAAGAAAATCATTTTTTTATATTTGAGTCGACCCCATGAGTCGACTCATGGCAAAAAGGACTGAACGGCACGCTGAATTCTTTGGCTAGCACACTCTATGAGTCAACTCCTGATTATGAGTCAACCCCTAAGCATTAGTCGACCCTATGAGTCGACCTCTGTTGCTGTGCAAGCCAAAGATACAGAACTATGAATTTTTATTCTGCGCCATATGAGCTGACCCCATGAGTCGACCCCATGAGTCGACCCCTGTGCATGAGTCGACCCTATGAGTCGACCCCTATGACAAAAAAACTCCGCAACGGCTAGTTTTTAGCTCATTTTGGCTTCATTTAATGCCCATTTAATGTGCTCCAACGGTTCTATTTCAGTCCAGATTACTCTCCACCATCATTTGAAGTTATAAAAGGCACTTAAAGGAGGGAATCAACAAGGTTTTGAAAAGGTTCTTCAAGCATTCATTTCAATCCTAAGCAAGAGTCCTCTTAAAAGTTCAAGAAGCTTTTATTTCAAGTTCACCAACCCCTCAAGAGCTCATTCAAATCTTCAACCACTTTGAAAAAAATCAAAAGAGCTTCATTCTTATTATGTAAAGTATATTTAAAGCTTTATTTGCTCATTAAAGAAACTACATCTATATTTTCGTGTGATTAACTGTTATACTCTATTTTTGAGTTGATTTTTTATTTTGAAAGGGTTCCAAAATGTGAAAAGATTGATCTAAATCTTGAATCAGATTGTATTGGGTTGGTTTGTGCCTAAAAAATAAGTGTTCTAGCTTGAAATAGCTAGAGTCGGAAGTTCCGATATTGTATTCGGGTTGAATACGGTTTAGTGGATTTGAATTCTTAAGTAGGAGCTTGGGGAGTGGACGTAGGTGCAAGGTTGGCACCGAACCACTATAAATCTTTTTGTTTGTGTTGTGCTTACTTGCTCTCCTTTTAAATTTTCTTATCTTCTTGCATTCTTGTATCCAACTTCTACACCTTGTATAAATTTTACTCTCCATATTTATCCTACTCATTGTTAAATAATCCTCATAGTTGTAAGTTAAATTTTAAATTTTTAAAAATCCAATTCACCCCCCCCCCCCTCTTGGGTTGCATAGATGGGCAACAAGGTTGACAACTCCCACTTCTAAAAGTTCTACACCGATCTATATTTTGATCATTAGTTCACCTCTATTGGACATCCTCAAGCTAACAAGGAAGCAAAGGTAGCCAATAAGATGATACTATAAGGTCTAAAGATATGACTAGATCAAGTTAAAGGACTTTGGATAGATAAGCCACTATTGACCTAAGGAATAATTCTGATGAATACAAAATATTTATGTATTGGTATTAATGATTTGTTGAAGTATGTGTTGTGAAAAATTTAAAGAATCTAAAATTACTTCAAGAATGCCCAAGCAATTGCCCAAATTAAAGGCTAAGGAAAGTATGTCTTGGAAAGCTACTTTGAGAGAAATGTGATGGTTGAAGCCAAGGGTTAACCCTAAATTTCACATAGATGACTCTAGCATAAAAGATCTCAAGCAGCACAGAACTATATCTCAATCCGAAGTTCTACAAGTCGACTCTCTCAGGACAAGACATACAACTACATTCTTCAGTCTGAATCTCAAGTCGACTCCCTTAGATTGTGAGTCGATCTCTAGTCAACTTTGAGTTGACCTCGAGTTTAGCTTGAGTCAACCCCAAGTCATCTCGAGTTGATCCTAAATTTATCTGAGTAAACTCTACTGCATCTGATAGTTCCTATAGCAGATTCTATAAAAGTTGTAGAATAGTGCAAAAAGCTTCCAACAGCTAATTTTGGGCCTCCAACAGGCAAAAACTCATTTTTGAACATTCTAAGAGCCTTAAATTATTAGATGTATGTCCTAAAAGTCAATATGACTGACATATTATAATAAATCTAGGATATAATTTTATACTTAATATATTGATATGATCAATAAAAGGACAAGTTTTTTTTCATTCAAATGTGATGTGTCCTTGAGTCATCCATGAAATTAATTTTGATACATATTCTCAAGGTGTTGAGAATTAGAGACGTGTATTTAATTCCTAAATACTTTCGATCATAGGACCATCATGAGGATGGTGATAGATCTGGATAAACTAGCGCACAAATCACTTTTTTTGGGACAGACAGGTCTCTAGTATACAGTGTAGAGACACTGGACGATGAGTGCGGATAGTTGTTAGAGAACAACTAGTATTGAGCGTGACCATACGAGAGATCACTTGAATTTCTATTTGATCGTTAGTAATTATCTCGATGCTGTAGTTATGTGATTGATCTTTTGACTTGAGATGGTACTACTACTCACAGTGAGACTGTTGGAGTTTGACTGACACATAAACATAGATCTCAATAAGTTCTTGTAGTAGATATTGACGATAGTTGGTCCACTGTAGGGGTAGGATGTGCATCAAGAAGGATCTATCGATCTTGATAGAGAGGAGTAGTCTTATAAGATATGAGAGGCTAAGATCAAGAGTCTGTGATCAAAACAGTGTGATTGATGAAAAAAAGTTTTCATAGAAGTCACAACTGGACTTGAGCGAATCGAATCTATCATATGACTGAAGCTGAGGTTTGATGATTTATTCAGGATCTATCATCCAGTCGGGACTTACGATAGAGGGATTGAATCACATATTAACTACACCTAGAGGTTCATTTCAATTCTACTAGATTACCACTACATACTGCTAGGTATCACTGGTGGATTGTGAGAGCTCACTAGAATTATTTTGGATGGACAATCCTTGCTGAATTAGAATGAAATTATTTCGATCCATTGAAAAGAGTTTCAATGATATTTTGATAGAGATCATTGTATGTCTCACTACCAAATAGAATTAAATCTATGGGGTCACATAACAAAAGGATTAGGCCTGAAATAAGCAATTGAGCTTATGAAGTATTAATTAGATTTAGAAAAACTATTGAGTTCATGGTAACCTTGCTAGCACATGGTTGGACCTAATTCTTCTTTTCGTTGGGATTACTTATTTGATAAGATAATTCTAACTTAATTATCTACTAATAATCTACATGAATAAGATTTATGAGACTCTAATTGTTGGATGTCTAAGGTTATGGATCATATAAATTAAGAGTGCAAGTCCCTAATTAATTTTCTTGATAGTTATTCTTGGGTGCCACCTTAATTTGATCAAGTTGAGCATGTCCATTGATTAGAGGGCTTTTAGTTCTCCTATGGGACATCTCTTGGATATATTTTGGGGTGTCTAATTATGGGTGCAAGGGCTCTAATTGTTGGCACCTAAAGGGTCCCCTAAAGTAAATTGGATAACTTAAGTTAATAGAAAATCCAATGCAACTAGGACTGTATTATGAGATTGAATAAGATTCAATCCTTACCCCTATTTAAAAGGACCTCTCCTGAGGTCCCTAGAGCATCATAACCAACAGCCCCCATGCCCATAAAAGGTCTCCACACCCTCTCTTCCTCCCCTTTTCTCTTCTCTCTTGAGTGTTCTACACGTCCCTTCTCTTGGGATGTGCATCCCAAGGTGTTCTATGCCCAAGGCGATTGGGTGCCTCTTCTTTGCTGGTTTCTCGTATCTGGTAGTAGCACATAGCAAGAAAAAACTCTAGAAAAGAGGAGAAGAAGAAGATCAATGAAAGAGATCAAGTGTTGATTGCGATCCAGACTTCGTTCAGATTCAGCAAGCTGAATTTTAAAAAAAAAATCAGATTAAAGAAGGATGTTCCAAGCTGATCCTAAGTGGATAATTGTAGAGGCTGGACACTTGTATAGCTAAGAGAGAACCTCTTCTCTTTCAGATTTAGATCTGAAGAAAAAGATTATGAAACAGATATGTGATTTGATCACAATCTAAATTTCAGCATATATCAATTTCAGCATATGAGATAGATCTATGTAGTTTTATATTTTTATGTATGTATAATATAGATTAAAAATATTTTAATCTTATTTTCTACTATGATATTTAAAAAATAAAATTTTAAAATACATATGCATGCACCAAACTCTGAATTCCAACAGTGGTATCAGAGCCATGAATTTTCATATGCTAAATTTTGATATACATATTTTTGAAAAAATTTTAAAATTATATTTTTCTTTGATACATGAGATATATAGATGGATCTTTAAATCTAAAATTTAATTTTAGATGTAATTTTAGAACATAAACTAATATATAATTACATGTATAGATCTGAATTTTGATCTAGAAAAAGTTTTAGTTCATGTTCATGTGATACATAGATGCATGCATAAAATCTGATATTTTTATATCATCTGAATTTTGATTTATATATATGATATATATTTATATATTTAGATCATAAATTTACTTTTAATCTGATCCATGATTAGTATATGAGATATATGATATCATACTTAGATCTGAAATTTTATTTAGATCTAATTTTACATATATATATGTGATATAAATTTGTATGTTAAAATCTAAAAATTATTTTTATATTTTAAATTTTATTTTTATATAAAAAATTTAGATCTGAAATATGATTTTAGAATCTAAAATTTATGTTTATGCATAAGGGTTTTGGTCATGAAAAAATCATTAATTAGGTCATGTAATAGGATTACATTTAAAATTTTTGATTTGAGTCATATGGGTCTAATTCGATTAAGTAATTGATCAAACCTAGTCAATTATTGATTAGAATCAGATCAATTAAGTTAATGATCATACAATTATTGTTGATCAAATTAATTGAATCTCATATGTAGAATCGATTAACCTAAGGACCTAATTTGGCTCATTGATTTAAGCCCGATTTATTTGAGCTAACCAATTCTAATCAATCGACCTATTGGTATCTAAGGCAAGTTAATGAGATATAGTTATTTAATTGATTTCGTTAGCCGACTTAATCAATTTTGATCAATCAACCTATTAGTATCTAAGGCAAGTTAATGAGATATAGTTATTTAATTGATTCCGTTAGCTGACCTGATCAATTTCTTAGTGTCTAAGGAAGGCAATGGAGGGACCCCCACCGATCTCCACTTACCTGACTAATTTGAAAGATTGGGTCTCGAATTAGATTGCTTAGCGGTTTGGTTTAGCCCATGCCAGTTAGATCGATCATATGATAACTGATTAGATGAGACCTAAATCTAAACCTCTTCATAAATATTAAGTCCATAGGTCTTCCATCGTTGTAGATATGCGGGCGTGCTACCGATGTTGATTGTTCTCGATTGGTTACAGTGGTCCAGTTGCATCGAGAACATGTAACCACTCTATTAGCAAAGAGTTGCTCTAGGGTAAGGATGGGGTTGGACCCAACTACTATTAGGTGAGGGATCCAATGACAGCTTGCACCTGCTTATGAACGGTGGGTCGGACTTAGCTAAGAAGTGTGGGCAATAACTATTAGGTGAGCCCACATGACTAAGATCAAGATGCTGCAATATGCTTAGAAAAGTATTTGGACAAGAGTTACCTACGCATCGATGTGCATGTTACCAATAATTGTTAAGTATCGGTGGGACCGCAACACCCACTAGGAATCTTTCATCGCATTAGGGTTTTCATTTTCTTTTCAGAGAGTGGAGGGATCCGATAAATTAGTGAGAGTCATTGTTTGTATCTTAAAGTCCCTAAAAATAAATATAAACATTAAGTACAAAAGTCTAACTTGAATCTCTACCCTCACAGTTAAACAATCATGTCAGTCTCAAACCCTCTAGCCCGCATCTTTAAAACCAATCATTTGATCGATAATAATTTTAAAGATTGGCTTAGAAATCTCAGGATTGTCCTGACCTCAGAAAAGTTAAGCCATATTCTCAATCAGGATCTTGTGGTGCTACCAAACTGTCCTACTGCTGAGCAAAAAACTACTTTTGAAAAGTAAATAGATGAAGACAGTCGGATCAAGTGCTATGTGCTGGCATCCATGTCAAACGAGCTGTAAAGCTAGCACGAGTATATGCCCACTGTTCGGGCCATGATCACTCACTTAAAAAAGTTGTATGATGAGTGAAGCCATACTGTATGATTTGAAGTGTCCAAGAGGCTCTTCAATCTGAAGATGCGCGAGAGGTAATCTGTCCATGAGCAATGTATGACAATGATCAAAGACATTGAGGAGCTTGGAAAGCTCGGGCTTGATATGCAAAAGGAATTACCAATGGATCTGATCTTTCAATCCCTTACTAGGTCATATAGTCAATTCATTATGAATTTTCATATGAACAAACTTGACTGCACTATTTTCGAACTCGTCAACAAGTTGATCACCACGAAGGGTACCTTAAAGAGTTCAAGGGGCACTGTTCTCATTGTGGAGCGGACTTCTTCTTTCAAGAGAAAGTTTACTGTAAAGAAGAAGGTTAAATCTGTGAAGAAGTAGAAGAAAGAGAGCAAGCCGAAGAAGGATGGTCCAAAGGCAACTAAGGCAAAGGAAAAGTATTTCCACTGTCATGCTGAAGGCCACTGGAGGAGGAACTATCCAAAATACCTGGAGAATCTAAAGATCAAAAAGGATGATAAATCTTCTGAAGGTATGCTCGTAATTGAATCTAACCTTACGATTATTTTTACTTCTAGTTGGATATTAGACTCTGGCTCGAGTGCTTATACATGTATACAGGGTCTGATAGAAAGTAGGAGGTTGAGGAAAGGTGACATGATCTTTTGAATCGGCAATAGAGCAAAGATTACTGCAGAGGCCGTTAGCACTTACCCTCTTCGATTACCATCTGGTGTTAAATAAGATTTAAAAGACTGTTATTATGTTCCTGTAGCTAGTCGAAATTTAATTTTTGTGTCTATGCTAGCACAGGAAGGTTTTGAAATTAGTTTCAATAAAGATTTTTATTTTATTTATTTATAAAATAAATTGATTGTATGAGATCTTTTAATTGACAGTCTTTATCACTTGCATATTGATATGAATGTGAATCTAAATGAGCAAATAGTGAGTGCCATAGAACAGAAGAGATCCAGAGATGAAATTAACCAGAAGTACTTGTGCCACCATAGACTAGGCCATATTGGAGAGGACAGGATAAATAGACTAAAAAAATATGGGATCCTTGGCTCTCTTAACCCAGAGTCGTATCCAACTTGCGAATCCTGTCTTCAAAAAAAGATAGCCAAGTTATCCTTTGTAGGACATTGGAGCACGATCTTGGCTCCTCCCACGGACCTTGGGTGCAGCGAAACCAGCAACGAACAAATCTGGAGACTTCTGGACTCGATCAAAGGCCCTTGATGAAATCAGCCTGGTTGCTGTCTTCTTCATCAACCTTTCGTTCCAGATGAAGAATGCCTCTGAAATCACCTCTAAAAAATTCAAGATCTAGTACCCAACCAGATTAGGCCTGGACCGAGGTCTTTCAATTTGCAGATCTTGAATCAGGGTGTTCTAGATAGGAAGAAGGTAGATGGAGACAGACCTTGCAGATCTGTCCTGCTGCAGCCTTTCTGTAGATCTGCTGATGGAGATCTCACCCGTGCCTCAAACGATCTTAGATCAACTCCGGATCTAAGAGGAACTTGTACCAACCTCTTCTCAAGAGATTCTAGATCCTGGACCTAATGTTTGGATGGTTGCAAGAGAGGGAGAGAGATCTGGTTGGCGGCACAAAGGGGGAGGGGCTAGCGCCTCCCCTTGTTTCCTGCCTTTTTGGGACCTGGCGGCAAGAAACCCTAGGGTTTCTTGCTCCTAGGGCATGGAGAATGGCTGGAGAGAGAGGGAGGAGAGAGAGAGAGAGACTTGGGAGAAAGAGTATCTGTATTTCTTGACTTAATCAAACCTATACAAGTACATGTATATATAAACACAGGGTCAAGTGACCCAAACCCAAAACTCCCTTGACCAACTCTATGGGAGATTAGGTTAACCCAAGTCCATGTACACCCATGACTCGACCTAATCTCACCTATCTTGGGCCCAGACCTGGCCCATAAAGAGTTGGTCCCTTGAGGCCCACATAACCTAGACCTCAAGAACCCGAAAGACCCACAGCCGTTCAACCTAGGGCCCAACTAGCCCTAGAGTCTCCATGAAGCCCTCATGAATGATGGACCTTGGCCTTAGCCTTGGTCCTCTGGGCCTTAGGCACACCACCTGGATCACAACTCTTGTAGCACCATCCTCCAGATCAGAGATGAGTCCTCTCCTGCTCAACTCCCTCAGCCCCTTGTCACCCATGTGGCCTAGGCGGTAGTGCCACATCCTGTAAGCCCCCTGCTGGTCCTGTGCTGCAGCTGCTGCATCAGACTCTCCGGTCACCACAGATCCCTCCATGCGATAGAGGTTATTGTCCAACCTCCTGCCTCTCATCACCACTATAGCTCCATTAGAGATATTCAGTACTCCGCTTCTAGCCCTACTGCTGAAGCTGTATCCACTACGCTCCAAGTAGCCTAGTGACACCAGATTCTTTTCCAGCTCTGGGATGTGCTTTACATTTATTAATGTCCTCACAATCCCATCAAACATCCTCACCCTGACTGTCCCTATCCCAACCACCTTGCAAGGATGATTGTCGCCTAGAGTCATTGATCCCTCATCTGTCTTGGTGTATGTAGCAAACCAAGACCTGTGTGGTGTGTAGTGATGTGAGCATGCAGAGTCTAGTGTCCACTCCTCTATGTAATGCCTGTGACCATCTGATACCACAAGTAGATCATCCTCCACCTGCTGCCCAGCAACTGCACTCACTGATTCTAAGCCACTTCTTTCTCCCTTCTTGCTCTTCCATAGTGGACATTCTCGCTTGAAGTGCCCGAACTCATTGCACTTGAAGCATTTCATCTGTTTCTTTCCCTTCCTGGACTTGGACCACCCCCTGGACTTGCTTCTGCCTCTGCCTCTACCTGTCCTCTACCCTACTGCCAAACCCTCCTGGGAGCCCGATCTCTGGTCAACTTTTTTCTTTGCTCATTAGACCTCAGCACCGAGACCATGTCCTCATATTCTAGAGTCTCCTTGCCGTAGAGCAGTGTAGTCACCAAAGAGTCATATGATCCTGGCAGCGAACACAAAAGCAACAGGGACTTATCCTCCTTATCCTGCTTCACCCCGATATTCATCAACACTGTGCATCACTGGTCGAACCTCTGAACGTGGCCAATCACATCAGATCCCTCCTGCATCCGAAGACTGTATAACCTCTTCTTCAGCATTAGCTTGTTGCACATATTCTTCCCCATATACATGGTGTGCAACTTCGACCAAAGGCCCTTTGGGGTCTTTTCTTCCAGCACCGAATACAATGCCGCATCCGCCAAACATCCTCTGATCACCGAGTATGCTTTCTTCTCCAACAATGCCCACTGTCTATCTGTCATTCCCTCAGGCTTCTCATCCAAAGCCTGATCCAGATCTGCTTGCACCAGAAGATCCTCCACCTGGATTTTTCACATGAAAAAATTTTTTTTGCCATCAAACTTCTCAACATCGACCTTCATATTGCTGCCCATGACTGGATCCAAGCCAAACAAGCAATATAAAATCAAGAAGTGTAGAATATACCTTGATGGTACTTTGCTGAAAATTTTCAGCACTTGGGATCTTCAACTTCTCGTGCTTGGAACCACTTTCTCACCATCGTGGCTCTGATACCAACTATGGAGCATGATCCTGGCTCCTCCCACGGACCTTGGGTGTAGCAAAACTAGCAACAAACAAATCTGGAGACTTCTGGACTCGATCAAAGGCCCTTGATGAAATCAGTCTGGTTGTGTCTTCTTCGTCAGCCTTTCGTTCCAGATGAAGAATGCCTTTGAAATCACCTCTAAAAAATCCAAGATCTGGTATCCAACCAAATCAGGCCTAGACCGAGGTCTTTCAATTTGTAGATCTCAAATCAGGGTATTTTAGATAGGAAAGAAGGTAGATGGAGACAGACCTTACAGATCTGTCCTGCTGTAGCCTTTCCTGTAGATCTGTTGATGGAGATCTCACCCGTGCCTCAAACGATCTCAGATCAACTCCAGATCTATGAGAAACTTATACCAACCTCTTCTCAAGAGATTTCAGATCCTGGACTTGATGTTTGGGCGGCTGCAAGAGAGGGAGAGAGATCTGGTTGGCGGCACAAAGGGGGAGGGGCTAGCGCCTCCCCTTGTTTCCTGCCTTTTTGGGACCTGGCGGCAAGAAACCCTAGGGTTTCTTGCTCTTGGGGTGTGGAGAATGGCTGGAGAGAGAGGGAGAAGAGAGAGAGAGATTTGGAAGAAAGAGTATCTGTATTCCTTGGCTTAATCAAACCTATACAAGTACATGTATATATAAATACAGGGTCAAGTGACCCAAACCCAAAACTCCCTTGACCAACTCTATGGGAGATTAGGTTAACCCAAGCCCATGTACACCCATGACTCGACCTAATCTCACCTATCCTGAGCTCAGACCTGGCTCATAAAGTGTTGGTCCCTTAAGGCCCACATTACCTAGACCTCAAGAACCCGAAAGGCCCACAGCCTTTCAACCTAGGGCCCAACTAGCCCTAGAGCCTCCATGAAGCCCTCATGAATGATGGACCTTGGCCTTAGCCTTGGTCCCCTGGGCCTTGGGCACACCACCTAGATCACAACAATGTAGGACATGAGGAGAGGGCCACTGAGTTACTCACCCTGGTACACACCGATGTGTGTGGGCCATTTGATATGCAGGTCAGAGATGGTTATACCTACTTTATTATCTTTATTGATGATCTGTTTAGAAACATATATATGTATCTCATAAAATACAAGTCTGAGGCCTTTCAAAAGTTCAAAGAATTCAGGCATAAAGTAGAAAAGCAGACAAACAAATCTGTTAAGGTTCTTCGATCTGATCGAGGAGGTGAATACCTTAGTCAAAAATTTTTGAGATATCTTAAGAATAACAGTATAGTCTCTCAATAGATGCCTCCTAGAACATCTCAGCTCAACGGGATATTTGAGAGGAGGAATAGGACCCTATTGGATATGGTCAGGTCCATGATGAGCTTCACTGATCTACCCTTATATCTTTGCAGATATGCCTTGTTAACTACCATTCACTTGTTGAATAGGGTTCCATCAAAGTCCGTTCCTATCACACCGTATGAGATATAGTTTGGTAAGAAGCTAAGTTTGGATTATCTCAAGACTTGGGGATGTCTGGTCTATGTCAAGAGACAGATGACAGATAAGTTGGAGGATAAATCTATTATAGCTCACTTTATAGGCTATCTAAAAGAATCTATAGGATACTACTTCTACTTTCTATAAGACCATAATGTAATTGTGAGTTGAAACACCGTATTCCTAAAAAAAAAGTTTATCCAAAATGGTGGCAATGGGAGGTTAGTGGAGCTCGAAGAGAAAATTTTTGAAGAGCCAAGAGCTATAGATCCTCAGAAATCCATAGTCCATGAGCCAATAGTTGATGTTCCTCTACCATCTCATAGATCTAGCAAGGTCTCCTGACCTCCTAAAAGGTACATGAGTATGCTTACAGAGAAAGTAAAAAAATATTCCTTATGAGAGATAAGGGTCATACTGATGATCCTAATACCTTTGATGAGGCGATGTCTGACATCGATTTTGAAAAATGGTTAGATACGATAAAGTCAGAAATTGACTCAATACACTCGAACCAAGTCTAGACTTTAGTGGATCCACCTGAGAGTATCATACCCATTAGGTGTAAATGGATCTACAAAAGGAAGATAGGTGCCGATGGTAAGGTAGAGACCTATAAAGCTAGGCTTATGGCTAAATGTTATAGTCAGCACGAGGGCATTGACTATCAAAAACTTTTTTCGTCCGTAGCCATACTGAAATCCAACCGCACTCTGCTTGTTGTAGCAGTCTACTATGATTATGAAATCTGACAGATGGATGTGAAAACTGCTTTCCTAAATGGATATCTTGAAGAAGATATCTAAATGGAGTAGCCTATGGGTTTCACATCCGGTGATAGTGATCATAAAGTCTGCAAGCTGCAAAGATCCATATATGAATTAAAGCAAGCTTCTCGAAGTTGGAACCATCATTTTGATGAGGCAATCAAATCGTTTGATTTCATAAAAAATGAAGAAGAACCTTATGTACACAAGAGGATCAGTGGGAGTGTGATCATCTTCCTCGTATTGTATGTGAATGATATTCTCCTTATTAAGAATAACATTCCCATACTGACCACAATCAAAAGATGGTTGTCCAAAGAATTCTCAATGAAAGATCTAGGGAAGTGTCCTATATTTTCAAAATAAAGGTTTATAGGGATAGACCTAAACGGATGCTTGGCCTGTCACAAAAGCTGTATATAGAGAAGATGCTGAAGAGGTTCAACATGAAAAACTCCAAGAGAGGTCTGTTACCTCTCAGGCATGGTATTAGTCTCTCCAAGATGATGTGTCCAACTACATCTGAGGAGGTGCAGTGCATGAGTAGGATTCCTTATACCTCGATGATAAGGAGCCTCATGTATGTCATGCTATGTACTCAATCTGATATTACCCTTGCCATGAGTGTCACGAGCAGGTATCAGTCGAATCCAGATGAGAAGTACTGGATAGCTGTAAAGAATATTCTTAAATACTTAAGAAGGATTAAGAATTTATTCTTAATCTTTGAAGGTGATTCTGAGTTGCAAGTCGAGAGGTATACTGATTCAAACTTCATGTTTGATCTTGATGATAGAAAGTCTACATCAGGGTACGTGTTCATTTACAATGGTAACGCAGTTAGCTGAAAGAGTTTTAAGCAACCTATCATAATAGATTCGATCATGGAGGTTGAATATGTCGCTGCTTCAGATGCTGCAAAGGAAGGCTTCTGGTTCAAAAAGTTTGTCATGAAACTTGGAGTTATGACATCGGATCCCATACCGCTGTACTATGATAATAATGGAGCTATAGCACTTGCTAAGGAGCCGAGATCTCATCAGAGATCTAAGCACATCGAGCGGCGGCTTCATATCATACGCGACTATCTCAAAAAAAAATATGTCGAGGTATGAAGAGTAGATACTGCAAACAACGTGGCAGACCCACTGACTAAGTAGTTGAGACAACCAAAAATGAAAGTCCACCTTGAGAAGATGGGACTTAGATTTGTGGCCAATTGACTTTAGTCCAAGTGGAAGATTGTTAGATGTATGTCCTAGAAGCCAATATGGCTGACATATTGTAATAAATTTAGGACATAATTTTATACTTAATATATTAATATGATTAATAAAAAGATAAGTTCTTTTTCATTTAAATGTGATGTGTCTTTGAATCGTCTATGAAATTAATTTCAATACATATTCTCAAGGTGTTGAGAATTAGAGATATGTATTTAATTCTTAAATACTTTCAATTATAGGATCATCATAAGGATGGTGATAGATCTGAATAGACTGGCACACAAATCACTTTCTTTGAGATAGACGGATGTCTAGTCTACAGTGTAGAGATACTGGACGATGAGTGCGGATAGTTATTAGAGAACAACTAGTACTAAACGTGACCATACGAGAGATCACTTGGATTTTTATTCGATCATCAGTGATTATCTCAATGCTGTAGTTGTGTGACTGATCTTTTGACTTGAGATGGTATTGCTACTCGTAGTGAGACTGCTGAAGTTTAACTGACACATAAACATGGGTCTCAATGAGCCCTTATAGTGGATGTTGACGATAGTTGATCCACTATAGGGATAAGATGGGCATCAAGATAGAATCTATC
The DNA here is from genome assembly GCF_000442705.2 of Elaeis guineensis. Taxonomy (NCBI): domain Eukaryota; kingdom Viridiplantae; phylum Streptophyta; class Magnoliopsida; order Arecales; family Arecaceae; genus Elaeis; species Elaeis guineensis. The sequence continues at coordinate 34,779,803 of NC_025994.2, forward strand.
GATCTTGATAGAGAATAGTCCTATAAAATTTGAGAGGCTAAGTCCAAGAGTCTGTGGCCAAAATAGTGTGATTATAGAAAAGAGTTTTCAAAGAAGTTACAACTGGACTTGAGCTAATTAAATCTATCATATGACTAATGCTGAGGTTGATGATTTATCTATGACCTGTCATCTAGTCGGGACTCATGATAGAGGGATTGAATCACACGTTAACTACACCTAGAGGTTCATTTCAATTTTATTGGGTTACCACTACATACTACTAGGTGTCACTAGTGGATTGTGAGAGCTCACTAGGATTATTCTGGATTAACAATCTTTGCTGAGTTAGAGTAGAATTGTTCCGACCCATTAAAAAGAGTTTCAATGATACTTTGATAGAGATCATTGTATGTCTCACTACCAAATAGAATTAAACCTATGGAATCACACAACAAAGAGATTAGGCCTGAAATTAATAATCGAGCTTATGAAGTGTCAATTGGGTTTAGAGAAATCCATTAGGTTTATGGTAACCTTGCTAGTACATGGTTGGACCCAATTTCTCTTTTCGTTGGGATTACTTATTTGATAAGATAATTCTAACTTAATTATCCATTAATAACTTATATGAATAAGATTCATGAGACTCCAATTGTTGGATGTCTAAGGTTATGGATTATATAAATTAAGGGTGTAATTTTTAATTAATTTTTTTGATAGTTATTCTTGGGTGCCATCTTGATTTGATCAAGTTGGGCATGTCTATTGATTAGAGGACTTTTAGTTCTCCTATGGGGCATCTCTTGGGTGTGTTTTGGGGTGTCTAATTATGGGTGCAAGAATTTCAATTATTGGCGTCTAAGGGTCTCCTAAAGTAAGTTGGATAACTTAAATTAATAGAAAACCTAATGCAAATAGAACTTGTATTATGAGATTGAATAGGATTCAATCTTTGTGCCTATTTAAAGAGACCTCCCTTTAGGTCCCTAAAGCATCAAAATCAGTAGCCCCCACACCCATAGATGGTCTTCATGCCCTCTCTTCCTCCCCTTTTCTCTTCTCTCTTGGACGTTCTACACGCCCCTTCTCTTGGGATGCATGTCCCAAGGTGTTCCACACCCAAGGCTGTTGGGTGCCTCTTTCTTGCTGGTTTCTAGCATCTAGTAGCAGCACATAGCAAGAAGAAACTTTAGAAAAAAAGAGAAGAAGAAGATTAAGAAATTAGATCAAGTGTTGATCGCGATCCAAGTTTCGTTCAGATTCAACAGGTTGAATTTTAGAAAAAAAAATTCAGATTAAAGAGGGATGTTCCAGGTTGATTTCGAGTAGATACTCATAGAGGCCGGCTAAGAGAGAACCTTTTCACTTTCAGATCCAGATCTGAAGAAAAAGATTGCAAAACAGATATGTAATTTGATCATAATCTGAATTTCAGCATATATCAATTTCAGCATATGAGATAGATCTATATGGTTTTATATTTTCATACATGCATAATTCAAATTAAAAATATTTTAATTTTATTCTCCACTGTGGTGTTTAAAAAATAAAATTTTGAAATATATTTACATGCACCAAACCTCAAATTCCAACATAAATACCTACCAAATATGTTGAAGAATATAGAAAAGAAGGCAAATAAAGAGAAAACTCAAGATACATCGAGTGTTCATTCAAGAGAAAGCATTTACATTCCAACCACCAAACTCTTGAGATTCCAAAGGAGTTCAAAAAGAAGAAAAAGAGCGTTCCTTATCAAACTTCCTGAATAATGATCTCTTAAGTTTAACAATTTTTTTACTTGCTCTTTAGTAGCCTTTTATTGTGTTCTCAGTTACTTTATTTCTGCGGTAACAAGTTCCAATTAGGATTGAGACTTGAGGAATAGGACAATCAAAGCCTTGAATTGGATTATATCTTTATGCAAGCCTAAGAGTGGCTTGTGAAAATAGTTTTAATTAATTTTTATTCAAAAAATCAACTAGATTTGATTGTGAGATCTAAAAAACAATCAAGCTGTAATCCTTCAGAGATTATGGTGGAATTTTCAAGAGTGTACTTGGAGAGTAGACGTAGGTACTGACTTTGGCACTGAACATTTGTATGTGCTTTTGTTGCTTTCCTTATTGTTATTGTTTACATTTTTATTTCATAGATTTAGTTTATTACCTTCACTGCATATTCGCCTTGCATGGTTTAAATTCTGCACATACTTGTTTCAATTTTTGAAAAATTCAATTCACCCCCCTCTCAGATTATCTATCTGGACAACAACTTACAGCGTCCTTTGGGCCTACCACATGACTCATCATACTCCAACTGAAGAAACACCCTTCAACCTTGTTTCAATTTTTGAAAAATTTAATTCACCCCCCTCTCAGATTATCTATCTGGATAACAACTTACAGCATCCTTTGGACCTATCACATGACTCATCATACTCCAACCGAAGAAACACCCTTCAACCTTATCTTTGATATTGAAGCAATCATCCCTTTAGAGATCAGAGTGCCTTCTCATCAGCTAGACTCCTTCTATGAGCAGAGAAACCCTGAAGATCTCCAAGCCAACCTGGATCTTCTTGAAGAAATCAGAAAATGAGCAGAGATTCAAATGGCAACTTACCAACAATGACTAGCTCAGTACTATAACTCTCAAGTGAAAATCAAATTCTTTTGATCGAGATTTTGGTGCTCAAGAGAGCCAAAGTTACCCAGCCGATAGAATGTGGAAAGCTCTCATCTGATAAGTACCATAAACATATCAATAGAAGCATCAATTTGTACATTAATTTATCTTTATTCTTTAGAAATTGATGCTTCTTTTTGCCTTTTGCAAGAAAGATGCCTACCAATGTAAAAAGCCCAATTCGCAAGTTAAAAAGACTCAAATTGGAGATCAAAAGGAGGCTTAAAGAGCTCCAAAATCTAGCCCAAATCTGATCCAAAATCAAGCCCAAAATCGGCCCAACACCACCCGATCTACCATGGACCGACCACTCCGTCCACAGGACTAAGCATGCGGTCCACAAAATTTCATTGCGGTCTTGCATGGGGCATGGGTCTAGGATGCGATGTGGGTTTGAATGTGTGCAGGTTTGGGGTGCGGTCAGGTGCAAGCACACTGAGTAGGTCTGATCAAAGGCGTGCTTCATGCAGGCGTGAGCATGGGAGCCAGCGAGTGGATGCAAGAGTGCACTTCATGCGGGTGCGAGGATGCGGTACACATGCATGCAAGTGGCTTAGATGCGGCCTGGGATGCAGACAGTGACAAGAATAGAAAGTTTTAGAGTTTTTAAAAGGGATTTTTAAGAGAGGAGTGGCTAGGTTTTGAGATTTGGAAAAAAAGGATGAGCTTCAAGAGGAAAGCAAAAGAGGCATGATAAAAATCTTAACCACCCATCCATCTCAAATCATTAGTCCCACATTGTCTATCCAATTAAACTCCTACCTCCTAGCACCTATAAATAAAGCCCAACCCTCTATCTAGAAAGCATCCAATAATTCCAATCTCCCATCAAGCTCTTCACAAATGATACTGAAGGGAGCAAAGATAAACGAGATGAGCACCATGCAAGGCTAACACTTCTATCCTCAGGGGAATAGGAGAAGTCATTTATATTTCAGATTGCATTTCTTTGCTTATTTTTTCTTGTACTTTGGATTGATGCACTTATTCAATGAAAGAATTATTCTTATATCTTTTGTTTTTATGCAAGTTCTTTATTTATGATTTAATTATTGTTGATCTATGAACAAATCTCCTATAGTTTATACATGTAGGGAAGGGTTATAATCTGAGCGATATGATCCTTGCTCAAGCATGATAAGTTATGAGGAGAGCTTAATCATAGGCACATTTGTTTATCCTATTCTATGAACATACGTCCTGATTGGTTCATGACTAGTGGAGACAGGTTGTGATATAAGGAATACAGTAAGTGCTCGATGAGATGAACTAAGTCAAGAATATATTTATAGATTTAATCTTCAAAGAACTATTAATCAAAGTACCAAATCTGACAATTAAAATGACCAAATCAAAACCCCGAGGCATTCTCTAATCTTAATTCTCTTAAATTTCAGCTTTAATTAGAATTACTTTTATAAGTCTTACTTCAGTTTTGCAAAACCCAAATCTCTTTTACTAAACCAACAAACCTTCTCAAAATGATCACCTAAGATCTCTATGGATCGATCTGAGTCATCCTGTTCTACGAAACTAAGAGTTCGGTAAAAATAGTATCTTTGATTACTCTAGCGATAAAAATGCATCAAATTTTGGCACCGTTGTCAGAGATCATTGGCATGGTTGTATTGACAAAGCATAAGAGAAAAAAATAATATTTTAGTGCTTATTTCTATCTTATATTATCTTACTGCTTTTTAGTTAGATTACTTTATTTGCATAGTTAAGTAGTTACCTTATTTTGTATAAGTAATTTACTGCTTTATATTTTTAGAAATTTTCTGCTTTCTATAACTTAAAATAATTTACTACTTTATATAATTAGTGATTCTTTGCTTTCTAAGTAGATTAGATTTTTTATCTTTTATTTAGATTATATAGTTTTCTTTTATTCCTAACTTTATTTACTATTTTTTAAGAAAAAATAAATAAATAAATTTATAAAAAAAGAAAAAAAATATACCCACCTCATAACTTTTAACTAATATGGCGTAACTAAAAATAAAAAATATATAATAATATTCTTGAACATCTAGTTTGTCTGTATTGTATCTTTATATAATTGATTTAAGGACACTTAATCCAATTAAACAAGATAAGGTAAAAATTTGATCACCCTTAACCCAAAAACCACCACCTTTCATATTGCATTGACCTAAGCCTTTAAGTCAAAATTAGTTAGATGTTGACCCCTAAAGATTTTCAAGCTCACTATGATAAAAAATCTTAAAAGTTGGATCAAGTTATGGTCAGTCAGTTAACTGATATTTAGAAAAGTGGTTTAGGGATAAGATCCTGAAGAAAAGTGGTTCTCTAATTAAGAAACATTATGAAAGCATAAAAAATCTTTCATCGATCTTACACTTACCTAGCTAGTTGATTGGCTGATCTCTGACTTAGAGTGCTCGAAGGGGATCTTGGCACAGTTAGGAGCAATCTAGCTTTAGTTAGCATTTATTTTATGTACAACTTATTTATGATGAACACTAATAATAAAATAATATATTCTTCGTACCTATCTCTTAGATCTAGGATCCTCTAAGCTCTTATCTTTACAATTCTCTCCTCGTCCCTCTTCTTATTCTTCAAAAATAATAATAATAATAATCAGAAGAAGATTATTCTGATCTAGATCCCTTGATTGCATATCAAAATAATCCAATAAATTGGATCCATGTTAGGAATATGGATCTTTACAGTAGAGTGGATGAGCTGTCTCATAAATTAAATTACTTACTGGCTATCAAATATCCTCCCTCTCCATCTTTTCTTTCTGCATAATAAGTTTGCGCAATATGTTTGAGCCCCACTCACTTTGTGAGTGAATGTCTAGCCGCACACCAATTTTTTGAGTCTATGTATGAGCAAGTTCATCAAGATCAAACCTAAATGACCTACAGATTAGAAAATAATTCATATTTTAATACCTATAATTCAGACTGAGGAGCTTAACTAAATTTTTCATAAAAATCACAACCAATGGTTACCTTAGTAACACAAGGACCTACATTCGTGGATGCATCTTATTGCAATATGCCCTACCTACAATATCAGCCTTTTCCAATTAGCTATAACCAAGCTTTTAAGAGAGATTTTAGCAAGCATTAGACAAGCTAGAACTCGGCCATCAGATCCTTCACTCCAAATTAGTGCGCAATATGTTTGAGCCCCACTCACTTTGTGATTGAATGTCTAGCCGCACACCAATTTTCTGAGTCTATGTATGAGCAAGTACATCAAGATCAAACCTAAATGGTCTACAGATTAGAAAATAATCCATATTTTAATACCTATAATTCAGACTGAGGAGCTTAACTAAATTTTTCATAAAAATCACAACCAATGGTTACCTTAGTAACACAAGGACCTACATTCGTGGATGCATCTTATTGCAATATGCCCTACCTACAATATCAGCCTTTTCCAATTAGCTATAACCAAGCTTTTAAGAGAGATTTTAGCAAGCATTAGACAAGCTAGAACTCGGCCATCAGATCCTTCATTCCAAATTAGAGATCCAAACCAGGCAGCCAGCGATCGCATTCAATAGGGAGGAAAGAGAGTTGCGTAGTCAACTCAAGAGTGACCCTGAGGGATAATATCTGGCTAGAAGTTTTCATGTCCCTATAACTTTTTCTGAACAATCGATTATAACTCTCGAAAATGAAATGATCATCGAACAATCCTACACAATCAAAAAGACCGACACAAATAATTCAACTAAGGTAGAAACATATAGGAAAGAATCGGAATGGTGGGATGAACCAATTTCATCATCACCCTACCTACCTATGATCCCATTATCAAGTGCCCTAGAATCACCCATTCCTTTTAATGAGAAGAAAGGATAAATTGATGAAATGATGGAATTAATTGAGATTTTATAAGAATTATAAATGAATAACACAATAGAGAAAGTTACACTCACAATTCTCTCCCAAAATTTGTTAAATCTTTGTCTGACTCATTTTGGGGTAAACAATTTTGATGTAGATGGATATATCACAGAAGTAAATGATCTAGCAAAAATACTCTACCCCAAAACTACCCCATTTTGGATCAAAAAATATGAGCCACGACCTCGCCCCCCCAATAGCTCCCTTGTTAGAATCACCAACTGCTCTAGAATTGAAGCCACTTCCTAACGCACCCACTAAAATTCTATCAGTAATCCTTAACTAGAAAGCCCAACTTGTAGGTATTCTAAAAGCACATAAAAAAGCTATTAGATGGGATATTGCTGATATGAGAGATAACGATTTTAAGATTTTTATGACTGATTTCTTTGTATTCGACACTACTTTCGAGAACTGTCTCCAAAATCTATCTACAGCACTAAAATAATATATAAAGATAGATTTAATATTAATTTAAAAAAAATATCAAGCTTTAGATTAGAAAGAAATTATGCCGAGACATATCATATCCGAGACAGGGATTGGGGTAGATTAGGCTATAGTTGGAGTAATTTCTAAACCACCACCCCCGATCTCAACCCAGCAAATACCATCCCTTCTTGACTTTAATATTTTTAGATTCTAATGCAACATGCTTGCCACAAATACTCTTTTGGTCCAGGATAATCATCGTAGAGCATTCCATGGATGTTTTACTATGATGATAATAAGGCCTCTTGATTGATCTTGTCCTATTGAAATCTTGAGGGACATATCCAAGTTAGTTATAAGTGAAACTTCCTCATAGCGTCCGACGGAAGATGTGAAACTTAGTGCTTGTTGAAAGATAACTCAATTTTTCAGGAATAGTTTTAATAAAAGTCTGACTGAAGACTTTAAACTTAACGATCCTGAGAGGCAATCCAATTTTTATACTTAATTTATCTTTTTAGTTTACTTATTTTTTTTAGGATAGGCAGCTAGACTAGAGGAAGAACCAAAGTTTCAAGACCCATGTTAGACTAAGAACATATTGAGTCAGATGTATTCTTTCCTATCCCTTTTTACATCTTTTTTTTTCATTGAAGATAATGCCAATTAAGTTGGGGAAGAATAATAGAATAATAATAAAAAAAATAAAATTAAAAAGTTCTCAAATAAGTTAATATTTTATGTTGAGGCATCCAATTATGCTCCAGAATCAAGTTGAATCAAGCATTTTTTTAAAAAAAATTGATCACAGCCCAAAGAGTTTGTGAGGTATCAAGAGATTAAGTATTAAAAAAATCTAATGAATAGTTAAGTTTAGAACAAAAATAATTTTTTCTTGAGCATTTCTGATTTGTCATACCAATATTAAAGAAAAGTTTACTTCCTATGGACTTGTATAGGATAACTATATATTTCTTCATAAAATAAATTATTTTATAAAATTAAAAAAAAAAATTAAAAACTTCATGCTGAGTAATCGGGGCTCTTTGCCTAAGCAAGTATCGAGTTTCACCTCAAAAAGTGTGAAAGACAAAGAAGCTCTACTATAAAGCTAGTCTTAACTCATAACCTGTTTGATTCAAGCTAGTAAGTCTAAGGGATATTTTATATCTAGTGCCCTAAAGTCATCTGGTTTGATAGTTATTAGCTGAAGACTCACTACATGGGTCGGACAAAAAGCTTAAGGCATTAAGATACTCAATAGCAATATAACATTAAATAAATTTAAAAAAATCAATAAATAATGGACGGAAGTAACACTATAGTTGCCCATGTAAAGATTAATGATTTAGAGATAAAGATAGGGGCAATTTAGAAAAAATTTAGAAAAGGTTCAATATTCTTCACTTAATTTTCATATTGGTTAAGTACTAATACTTCGATGATGTACCTCACTCTCACTCTATTGAACATCAATGGCTCTTTGAAGAAAATTGCTTGACAAAATTTGAAACTCTAAGCTAAAAGATATCAAACTCTAAATCTTTTCTTTACTCGAGGACGAACAAAGTTCAAATTGAAGGGTGTGATAAGTACCATAAATATATCAATAGAAGCATCAATTTATAGATTAATTTATTTTTATTCTTTAAAAATTGATGCTTCTTTTTGTCTTTTGCAAAAATGATGCCTACCAATGCAAAGAGCCTAATTCGCAATTAAAAGGACTCAAATTGGAGACCAAAAGGAGACTCAAAGGGTTCCAAAATCTAGCCCAAATCTATTCCGAAATCAAGCCCAAAACTGACCCAACACCACCCGATCTACCATAGATCGATCGCTTGATCCATAGGACCGAGCGTGCAATCCACAAAATTTCATCATGGTCTTGCATGAGGGCATGGGTTTGGGATGCGGTGTGGGTTTGAATGTGCATGGGTTTGGGGCATGGTCAGGTGCAAGCACACGGAGTAGATCTAGTCCAAGGCGCACTTCATGCGAGCGTGAGCGTGGGAGCCAGCGAGCGGATGCAAGAGTGCGCTTCATGCGGGCACGAGGACGTGGCAAGCATGCATGCATGCATGCAAGTGGCTTAGATGCGGCCTGGGATGCAGATAGTGATGGAAACATAAAGTTTTAGAGTTTTTAAAAGGGACTTTTAAGAGAGGGGTGGCTAGATTTTTGAGACTTGGAAAGAAAGGATAAGCTTAAAGAGGAAAGCGAAAGAGGCATGAGAAAAATCCTAACCATCCATCCACTCAAATCATTAGTCTCACATTGCCTACCCAATTAAACTTCCTATCTCCTAGCACCATAAATAAAGCCCAACCCTCTACCTAGAAAGCATCCAATAATTCCAATCTCCCATCAAGCTCTTTACAAAGGATACTGAAGGGAGCAAAGGTGAATGAGATGAGCACCATGCAAGGCTAAAGCTTCTATCCTCAAGGGGAATAAGGGAAGACATTTATATTTCAAATTGTAATCCTTTGCTTATTTTTTCTTGTACTTTGGATTGATGCACTTATTCAATGAAAGAGTTTATTCTTATATCTTTTGTTTTTATGCAAGTTCTTTATTTATGATTTAATTCTTATTGATCTATGAACAAATCTCCTACAGTTTATACAAGTAGGGAAGAGTTATAATCTAAACGATATGATCCTTGCTCAAGCATGATAAGTTATGAGGAGAGCTTAATCATAGACACAGCTGTTTACCTAGTTCTATACACATACGTCCTGATTGGTTCATGACTAGTGGAGATGGGTTGTGATCTGAGGGATACAGTTCACGTACGACGAGATTAACTAAATCAAAAATATATTCATAGATTCAATCTTTAAAGAACCATTAACCAAAGTATCAAATCTGACAATTAAAACGACCAACTTGAAACCCCGAGGCATTCTCCAATCTTAATTCTCTTAAATTTCAGCTTTAGTTAGAATTACTTCTATAAATTTTACTTCAGTTTTTTTGCAAAATCCAAATCTCTTTTACTAAACCAACAAACCTTCTCAAAATGATCGCCTAAGATCTCTGTTGATCGACCTGACTCATCCTGTTCTACAGAACTAGAAATTTAGTAAAAATAGTATCTTTGGTCACTCTAGAGCACATCATCATTCAACTAGGAAGGACCATATCATATCTTCGAGATAGCATGCCTCGATATCTATTACCTGGAATATTTTGATGGGACACCCATTCCTCAGATTTGGAGCTTTGTCAATCTCTGACCTTACTATCAATAAGATGTACCATCGAAAACTCTTGTAAACCTCTTAATATGACCTCCTTTTTCTTCTTTCAAGATATCAAGTGTTTCACATCAAAAATTTGGCCCTTAAACCAGCCACAGGTCAAACGAGTCTCACAATGACCATAGGTGAATGCTCTCTGGTATGAGTAGATGAGCCTTGCAATGGCTTTGCAGTAATATTCTCGATGTGTCCTATGATGAAAAGTCTTGAATTCAATAGACCCATACAGGCAAAATAGTCCCGCGATGGCCTTCTAGTTCTATGGGTGAAGATCGATCGAGCCAGGCCACCATGCCTACTAAAGCATTGGTGACCAGGCTTAAAGGCTTAATCCAAGCAACTATGCCTGCTAAAGCCTTGGTGCCCTAACTAGCCTCACAAGCTTTGTAGCCTAAGCCAGGAACCATGCCTCCTGAAGTCTTGGAATCCTAACTAGCCTCATAAGCTTAATGGCCTAAGTCGGATCACTATGCCTGCTAAAGTCTTGGTGTCATAACTAGCCTCCATATATTTAATAGCCCAAGCCAGACCACCATGCCTCCAAAGGCTCGATGATCGAAGCATACAAGAGTGACAGCCTATGCAACCTACTATCCGAGGATAGCATACTCAAGCACCACAGACCATTGTGCCTCCAAAGCCTCAATAACTAAATCGTATCGGAGGAATGATTTGAGTGACCTACCAATTTATACTGGATAGTATGACCCGAGCACATCAAACCACCACACCTTGAATTTTCAATACTTGATCTGCACAAGTAGTACAGCTCAAGCACTCGCTACCATGACTAAGTCTAAATAGAAACTAGCCTACACAAGTGGGACAACCTAAACACCTTGTGCTATCATGCCTTCAAGCCTCAACAACCCACTAACCCACACAAGCGGCACAACTAAACATTTTTGGCAACTACACCAATGCCTTAACAGCTCACCAACCTAGACAAGCAGTTTAGTCTGAGCAAAACCCGACCTTCATGTTGAAGAATTAGATTCTCACATGGCTTGCTCAAGATGGAGCAGCTCTAGTTGAAGCCTTTGCCAGGCAAGAGGTGACTTAGCTCTCAAAGCATGGACAACTAGGAGGCCAAGTGTTTTAGGCAAGCAAATACTAAGGCAACACCTCAGTATGCTTTTGCTAGCATTAGGGGGCAAGGCCTTTGATGACTTCCTCACATTTGACCATCACGACTAATATTGGGAGGCAAGACCCCGAGGACTACCTCAATGGTAAGCAATACAAACAAAGACAAGGCACAATCCAAGCAAACATGCAACACACATTGAAGCGCAACATGTAGAAAGTGAAGTTTCTATTAATCTGTTCTAATTACAAGGTGTTCGAGCACAACTACATCCAAGAAAATAAAAAGCCTAGTCTATGGGAGATCTGCTAGAGTAGTTGATTTGGTTTGGTTCTACCCCACAACAACAAGTACCTTGAGGATAGTCGGATCCCCATGGAGTACAACATCCAGAAGGAGTTCACCCTCGAGCTTCCTTCTCGAACAGATCCTTGATGAGCTTCCGACAACCCGGCTATCTCCCTCTCCGATCTGATCCAAGGAGCCTGCAACACCTCCAATCTCTTCAATAGCTAATACTTTGAAGAAATGTTCATGGCGATTGAAGGCTGATGATGAATCAGCAAACTTGTGGGATGGAGGTTAGTTCGCTCTCTAGTGGTTAATCCCTCTATTTATAATCCACCTAAATGGTTGATATCTGACCTCCCAGCCTTGATCTATTGCCACATGCTAAGTTCTCGGAGCTTCAAATGATGTATATCCAAAGTCAGAAGACGTTCTTCATGGAGTTCATTAATGGAGAATATCACCTTGGGTATCCACTCACATTAAAGGCAACATGACCTTTGGAGCGGAAGTCTACACCCGATGATGAGCCCATAAATCTCCTCTTGGAATTATTTGCTAAACAAGCATAATATCATCCGTCTGCTCTCGAGGACAAATGGTGACCGAGCAATAGTTTGGGATGTACGACCCTCCTATCTTAGCCGAAGGGCATGCCCTAATTGAGCTCAGCTCATTCCACCCAACACACCTATTGGAAAACAAAGATGGTCATCAATCCGAGCAGTCCAAAGCGACTGATCTGAGCAAGTTTGCACCAATCTGAATTCAACCTTCACCTTACTGAGATGCTCTGGATGACTTAAGATACTTGGCTATACTCTAGTTGTTTACATAGGTCGGTTTATTCCGAGTTGTACATTTGGTGTCAAAATACATCCAAAAATATTCATAGATGAATCAAGCATACACAGACAAGATGGAATGGAAGAGAAAATTACTTCATTTAATTCTAAAGAAAAAGTATAAAAATGAGCAAAAGGAATGCTCTTCTGAACTAACAAAATGCTTGAAGGCAGGAGTACAAAAGGACACTTATGATGAAAGAGCTACTGACTCGCCTCCTCATCTTTGTCTCTATCATCTTCTCCCCTTCTTCCTCTTCGCTTCCTCTCTTTCTTTCTCTTCCATCTCTATTAGGGAAGCCTCCTGCCAAGTAGAGCTGAACATAGGCTGGACTTCGGGTCTAAACTCTATTCATTTCTAATCGGGCTTCAGATCAGGCCTATGTAAAAATTTGATATTTTTTGGACCCAAACCCGACCCATAATCAGGTCTACCACCAAAGCATAAAGGAAATGAAATGCAAGTCAATCCAATCAATGAGAGCCATTCATCAACTCTCCTCTAACGAGATTTGAAACCAGTTTTATAAAGCCACATATACTTTTCCTTGGCCTTCTTTGCGAAATTGAAAAGCTTTTTCTCATTTTTATGGCCTACCATTGAGCTTGAAGCTGCTCTGCTTTAGTAGTGGAACCCTCATCCTTGGCAAATTGGAGAGCCATCTAAAGATGGGCAACCTCCTATTTCAACTCTGCCACTTCGTGCGGCAAATCTTTGCAGCCACTTCTCCATCTTGATGAGGACTACCTTGGGCTTGTCATTCCTTCTCGTGGAGAGACTTTGTATCTATATCAAAGTCTAAATCCACCTAGACTATCTCTACATCAACCATGTTTTACATAGTAGCTCCACTTTATATACATATTGCAATAACCATATTTTTATCTTTGCTAAAAAACCAACATGTACAATATGTGTTTTAAAAAGATTAATATTTTTTTTAAAATATAAAAAAATAAAAACCAATATTCTTAAAACCAAAAGGACTGGATGGAAAAAGAGGAAGAGCAGAATAAAGACAAATATAGCTTGACTAACATGCTGGCCATCTCATCTGTCCGCTCTGATGGAATTTTGATTATCGCTACAGAAGAGCATGCCTCATCTGATAAAAATATAACATATTAAAATTAAATATTTAAAAAATAAATTGTATAGGACAAGAAAAGACGATGGCTGCTTTGTTTGATCGAAATATTCTTTCTTTTTTTTTATAGTTGGTAGTCCAAGATATTCTAGAAATACATATTGCTAGAACAAGCTGATAAATTTGTCATTTGGAATAATTTGCAAAGAAAAATAAGATTATGAATATTATTCAAATCCAAATTTCCTTTTGGTATAATGTATTTTTAATTTACTAATATAATTTAAAACATACACAAACAATTAAATTGTCAGAATAGTTTTGTTACACACATTCTCGGATGCATCTAAGTTTGCTGGTAATAAATAATAGCTTTGCAACATGCGATAGTTCAAATATTATATATCTATTGAAGGAAACTGTAATACATTAAACCAAATTTAGCCTTACCATGTCATGCACAATGCAATATAAATGAATCTTTAATTTCTTAGTATTACGAAAACATTATTATTTTAAATTTAGTATTTCTTATTATAATTATATAAATAGTGCCTTAACTTCTCAGCCAAATCATGTTACAAGCAAATACAGAACTATTAGGATTGCAAAGGCAAACTTGACCAATTAAGAAAGAATTTACCCCTCTCCGTAAAAGTCTAGGATCCTGCCCAGACGAGACAGACTCAGATCATGCTCCAAACAAGATGGCAGCCATGAGTGATATGCCATACATATAGCAGCATGCTTGATAGAGCCCATTCAATCATAGCCATAGTGTCATACGGGGATTAACTCTAATCCCCGTATGACATCGTCACAACATTTTTTTTCCTAATCCTCCCCCTGTCCAAACAAAATAACAACAAAACTATATTCATTATCAGGGAAAACAGCAATTGTTCCTTGCACAAAGAGATCATTCCAACTAAACCTACACAAATTTAACCCTCACTAGGATAGCACCTACTTGTAACGAAAATCCCCTCCATACACAAAACTGGGCCAATTTAGCTGACAATTGTTCTGAAATGAATTCTCAAACTCCTCAAGAAAACCACATAACCCTGGTATAAACATAATCAATCTTAAAACTTGACCAAAGGAAATTCCAACCAAGAGTAGGGAAAAAACATTTTGATTAATACATTATTCAGATATTATACAGACACTAATGCACAAATGAGACATAAGGTGGAATGAGGAGCAACTGCTTGCAAAGCTTCAATATGCGGTGATGTCTTCTCTTTTGCGGATTGACCCCTACCAACCGAGGCAGCAAAATTGGCCTGTAATGGTGGTCGCGAGAAGTTATCAACATCAAAATTTCTTACATCCAAGTACGAAGATTTGATAATTCCTACAGCTATTCGTCCGGCAACTATTGCTGGCCCAAACGCTCCTGAACAGCAATAGAAAATGATGAGAAACATGAGTGGCAAGGGAACAATAAATTAATCTTTGGATGGATGTTAACAAAATGAACATTCCGTTTCATGCAAGCATATGAAAGGGCAGATACATGCTCAATTTTCAAAATGACACGTTATAGTTGCTACAAATTTCTTAGGAAGAAAAGATCTAAACCATGGCATGGTCGGCAAATTTGCCTACAATTATGACACAAGCTCCTTTAACCATCTGTCATGTAACGGATCATGACTCTCTCCCTCTCCCTCTGTCTCTGCCCATCTTCCAACCCACCTATTAGTCCATCCCATTATAATTTTCTTTTAGCAAATGCACCTCTGAGATATATGTTTAGCAACAGGGTTAGCCTGCCCAAAATTTCTGGGTCTAGCAGGGGCTGACACCAGGCACATGGTCCCCACTTTGAACACGATTACTTGCGTGCTAACCCTCTTTTATTATGGTTGGCTATGAGGGTGGTTTTTTACTACAGCATTATTCAACAGCTTTCTATCGTCATTACCAACTCAAAATAGCATTCAAAAAGAAGATGCCACAGACCAGGCTTCCATGTCAATCGTTTTCATCATACTTTCGAATAATTTTTCCATAATAAAATCCAATATCCTGCACAAAAGGTACATAAAATCCGTGGGTTTTTGTTGAAGAATCAAACCAATGTCATGCTTCTGGACTAATGTAGCTGCAAAATAAAGTGGTTTATATCCTGATAGAAGAATTTGCTATCTACTGATGACTGTACTTCATTCAATCTAACATACAGCCTACCTAAAATTGATATAACAAGTCCTGATTAATTGAGGCAACTTTTTACCTAACACAGAAAACTAATGCAGTCCTACACGAATTGGACCTACTTGAAGTGATGCAAATCACAATTTGGGTTGGGTTCAGGCACACGGGCAGAACAAAATTCCTGGGCAGGTCACGTTCCACAGCCATCAAGAATAGAGCTCTATCTCTCTCTCTCTTTGATGGTTAGGGTTCACAAACTTTAAAAACATCAGCAAGCAACACATTAATTTCTGGGAACAATATAATCAAGTGTGTCAAAAAATGGATCTTGGTCACTGATAAAGAATACATCTGATAACACATGCACAAGCACACACGCACACAAAAAAAAAGAAAGAGAGAAATAACATACATACCAAACAGAAACTATTTTGGTGGTCCATGATTGGAAAACATGCAGTTCATAAAGATAGGCAGATATTAGAAGCTTATTAAGATAACTGAGCCAACTGATATGCTGAAATGGGACTGTTTTCCTAGGACCATTGTAGGGCTTCAGGTTTATCTATTTCTAATTGGCTGGAGAAATTTTAGTTCATCTTTTGAACCTAAAGGATCTAGACAGGTCAGTTTCATGGAAGTAGACTAGTCGTGGAGTAAAATGGAGTAAAAGCTGATGTGCATTCATACATTGATGGTTCCATCTGGGTCCAAATTGATCCCAAAGTTGCTAGTTCTGATACTAGATAATATTGACCCATCTCTTACTATATTATAAGCAAACTTCAAGCTGGAAATCTCCAGGTTGAGTTTGCCAACATGCTAGTTCTGGTATTAGCTTTTTGACCATCTCTTACCACAACCCAACTCCAAGCGGGATGTCCATCAACCTACTACTACGGCGTGCTTAACTATGCCCATAAAGGCATGCCCCAGAATGTCTTTCTTGCTAACTACACCCAGCTTGGCCTAGGGAAATTCTCTCTCTCTCTCTCTCTCTCTCTCTCTATTTAAAAAAAGAAACAAGGTCATTGTGAATAACAAAATGAGGATAACATTTACCATCTGACGTACCTAAGTTAAATTGTAGAAGATCTTAAAATCATGAACATCCATCTTCCACACAAGCATTGCACATGGTTATTGGTCAGTGATGGTACATGGATGTTTGTGCAAAATTTTTCAGCATACATTATTTCCTAGAAGAGTAAACGTTCTACACCTAGGGCTAAATGGAATACCTCAATTTGAAAAATTATGAACAAAGAGATGTCGGTCAACTAGTTCTTCCATCAGATTTTGACAGCATATGACCGACCTAAAGATTTGAGGATGAGTACACTCATAACCAAACATTCTTTTCAAGAATGTCATTCAACACCTGAGAGATGCATCAATGAAGCTTAGGGTTTCCACAATTCCCCCTCATGTGCATCACATGTCATGTTCTAGTTCCACTAATGAAAAGAAGATAAAAATCCAAATAAGATGGTCTACACCCTAACATACGTATAAGCATAAATTCAAAATATCGATGAAGCTTCTAATCAAGGTTCATCGAACCACTACCAAATAGTATACTGATTGGTCAATGGTATAATACCGTACCGACACATGGTACAAGCTTGCATACCTATCATCTAACCGTTATGCCATTTTCTGTATTTTTCTTTTTGTTTTTTCAACCTTTGGTTTCCTTATTTTTTTTTCACTTATAATTTTGATGATCATAGTTCAATTTGTGACTTTGAAGTTGTTTTGATGCCTTTTTAAAATCAAATTGAAGTACAATTAAAGGATAGTACCCACTCCAATACGACACCTTAGATGAACCATATCCATGTGGGTCATAGCTTATGTGAAATAGGATCCGATGTGTGACTAAGATCCAAATGCATCCCAGATATCGCCAGCTCTACCAATGAGGGGTCAATTTCCTATATGTAACAGTATCCCCGCATGCTCTACCAGGTCATGCACCATGGTCTCCAACCTATGTGGCATGACAAAACTAAGCCACCCTCATTTTCCTTCTATTCTTCTAGGTCAATTTACATGACCATCAAGAAACTCTTTACAGAATTCTTCTATTCTAATAGATTCATTTCTAGTTGTTTGATCATACAATAAAGAATAGTTTTTCAAACAAAAGTTGGATGTGAATTCAAAAGAAAATAAAGTTAAGAAATTACCAATATAATTAAAAAATAATTTAAGAATTCCTTTTATGTATCCACAGAGGCCAATTCATCCTATTTAGAAAGTCACGATCAAAGACCTTAGGTTGCGTTTGGTGCATCATCAGACAATCTTGGAAGGTAACGTGGATTGCCTTCAAGATAGATTGCCATCATTAAATTGCCAATAATGTTAATTACTGTGTTTGGTATATGCAGGTAATGTTGTAGTAAAATTATTAAAAATCTTGATTGGCATATTTGGTATAACAATTAGATTACCGGTAATATGAAATCAAATTTTTCAAAATACCCCTAAAGTTAAATTACTGTGTTTGGTATAAATAAAGGCTGCAATGGCTCTCGCCCGAGACCTCACACCTTGAACACGGCCAAAGCTTTGGTCTGATGCTCCCCCTTGAAGTTCAGCCCACTGCCGACCACCGCCCGCCGACCAGATTGGCCGCAGCCTCACATTTGCCATGGGCAATAAGGAGCACTTCCGTGGCCTAGTCCATGGGGCCTCTGGACGAGATCGTAGAAGCAGGCAGAGGTGGGAGGACGTTGCAGGCCCCTCTTCGTTGTCGTTGCCATCTCCACGACCGTGGGAAGAATGGGAAGAGCCCATCGGGATGGGAGGCAGAGCAAGGTAGCGGTGGGGCTAGCCTTCGTCGGTGGCGCCACCGTGGTTGGAGAGACAGAATTTGTGATTTTTTTAAGGGATAATTTTGCCCAAATTTTTTTTTTGCAACATTGCCAGGTGATAATTTGGATAGCCACTCCTTCCCAAGGCTATCTAGATTGCCTCGTGGAAGGTAATGTAGATTGCCACCCGAAAAGTATACCAAACAGTAATCTAATGGGCCCACTTTAAATTGCCGGTAATCTGAATAGGTTGCTAGCTACCAAATGCAACCTTAGGGCCAAAGATTTAGATCCCAGCGGAACATTCTACGGGACAATCATTCCATGTGTCAAAATAGGCCCATCCCGCTAGCACGCCAGCATCTTGATCAAGACATCTTGGAACATCCTATCCCAAGTGTCGGGACGGACGAGACGGCAATGTCCCATTCCATAAAAAAATCGAGATAGCCTCATCCCACAGGATGTAAAACCTTACTTAGGGTTGTGAATTATATATTGTCCTACCATGTCCACTGCTACCTATCTGGCCATCAGATGCATCAATGTCGAATTGTCATCATCCCTGGTGTTGTGGACTAATCTAGCCAACGGCCATCCAAGAGCAACTGATCTCTAAATTTGTGTGAACAAGCTCCTCAACTCTCCAACATTAATTGCAACTCTCTTTCCTTTTCCTCTCTTGCTAACTAGAGGAGCTACCTTCTTTCCCTAGATACCTCTCTCTGCCTAACTCTACTAGATGGATTGATTATGCCCACTTTTTGAGTAAACCGAGCACAGTGGTAGCCTCTTCTCAACATCTTTGTCAAATTTCTAGAAGTCTCCACATGAAGCCCTACAATCAGATTAACGAAGCACCCTACTAGGGTGCTACATATGTTTTTAATTAAAAAATAATATTTAAATATAAAATATTCAGAAAATTAATTTTGCTTCAGATCAAAGTAGCAAGATGCTATATATATTTTTCTCGACATGTAGGTATGCAAAAAAAACAACTGATTTTTCAAAATTATTTAAAATTGTGCCTAGGTCTCTTTGCACATGATCATGCCTAAATTTAAATTACTGCCAAATTTAGATAGAAAATAGTATGCATACTCCCACACATGCTACCACATTTACATATTTTTTTAATTATTATTTTATTTTTATTATTCAATTTATTTTTATTATTTTTAATCTAAAAATTCATATACCTTACCAAAAATTATGATTTTGGGTGCACTGCATAGATCCCCCATACATCTATAACATATCATGAAATCATGCCAAAATCCAAATTTTGTTATGATCTATGTCATTCTCTAATTTTTTTGCCAATATTTATCATGGAAAAAAAAAGAAACAGAAGGCCCTTTACTTATTTTTGACTTGGATTTGGACCAAAATCTACAAATCTGCCCCCTTCCGATTACTGTGAGTTAAGAGGTGAAGCAAAGAAGGCATGAGAGGCCTTCTCTATCTCCCTCTAAATTATTGAAGTGGGAGAGAGGGCCAAAATGTCTTAAATAATGTTTGCCGTATTGATTGGTACCGATGCATACCAAGCGTATCATACCAAATCGGTGTGTAGAACAAGAAGGTGAGAGTGTCGATACGCCCAACCGGGTTCAATATCGGCTCTATACTGAACGTACCAACACTATAATAGGATGATACCAGTATATGGTATAGTATCGAAATGGCAAATCTTGAACCTGAATCAAGCCGAACCAGAGAATTCAACTAGATTCAAGGTTGTGTCACTTGGTTCAAGCCAGAACCAAGCAGTTTGGATCCTAATCCCAAATCGAAACCATGTACCATCCTAGGTTATGGGCGGTATGATTCAATACACCCCAAATTGTGTAGTTCAATGCAATATAACTCAGTATGCCCCAAACTAGATACTTCAAGGCAGCAATGCCTTCCTTGCATCTAATTGTACCATCCCTTAAATCAAATATATTCCATTTCACCAACACCACCTCACTCCTTGTTGGGTTCCGACCACGTAGGGGAAAGTGATTTTCAAAAATTTTAAAATCAAACAAGTTAATAGCTTTAACAATTAAAACTATTAAGCCGAACCCAAAACCCTAGAATCGAAAAACAAAACAAGCATGCAAAAAAGAATAAATTTTTACTTTCACCAAAAAGGATGAAGTGGCATGTTGTTCTCCACGAGACTCCAAAATAAAAACCCTCCAACGATAACCCACACGGAAGTTAGCCAAGATCCTTCCTAACTGGTGCACTGCCGCAGCCTTGTCTTCTGAAGAACACTGCCGGCTTTGAACCCAAGGAACGAACACACCAAGCCCAGTCGCCTCCAAGCTTGCCACCAGGATCACGTCAAGAAGACACTCTTCAGATGTCTCACAACCTAAGATTTGATTTTTGGCTCCAACATATGGAAAAACCAAACCTAGAGCACACTAGCAACTCTTGCTAAATTTCTCACCACCCTTTTTATAACTTTTGCCACTCAATTTCCCCTTGCCTTTTTTTCAAATTTTTTTCAGAATTTTTCCTATGATTTCCACATCCCTTCTCTCTGGTTTCAACCCAAAAACCCAGCAGCAAAGCCATGTGAGACATCCCATTTAAATAAGGGACCAAGGGATGTGTCATGAGACCAAGAGATGCCAATTTTTGCCGTTCCAACTTCTCACGCGGTGAATAAATTCACCGTGTGAAATTATGGCGCAATAAAGCCTTCACACAGAAGGACTCTCCCTCTTCTGCATGCCATAAAAATCCCATTTAATTTTGACGACAAATCAAAGGACTTCTGGTTTATCATTTAAGGCAACGCGTTAAGATAAGTTCCTTCTTTAAGGACTCCATCTTCACACGATAAAATGAGTAGGGCGGCATTTATTTTTTAGGTGTGGCTTCTGATGGGTGCAGAGAAGTCCTTCACTTGAAACTGTTGCAAGTTAGGTAAGATACCAATTAAGATAGACACAATCCCCTTAGATCAAAGATAACTGGTCTAAGTTAGCTCAAACACTTTAATCTAAACCAATTTAGAAACTTGAGTTAATACAATGTGCTAGCATATCAAATTAACCCATAGAATTTACATTAAACTCTAATTAAATCAGACTAAGACCAAATCCTAAAGTGTGTGACCCATTGGGTTCCAAATCTAACCAGCAGTGGCCCAAGACTTTCGACGTAACCCTAATCCGATGAGATTAGGTCATCCAAAGAGTCCCAATCAATTTGGACCCTTCCAAATTGATTCCAGAATTAAATTCTTTTAATTCTGATGAATCCACAAGTCAAGATTGACGTCTAGCAATGTGTGACAACTATCCAAAAGATTTAAAATTTTGATAAAAAATTACCAAAATACCCTTCAGTGGTAAGTTACCGTGTAATTCAATCCTTCAATCAAACATCCCAAATGAGCTGTGGGCATGAAAATATGTCAAACCCAGTCACTTATCTTTATGTATCTCGATCTGAAGGCGATTCAGTTGATGATACATTAGAAACTCTTTTCTAGTTATCATCCTGCTTTGGTCAAAGACTTCCAAATCATCGACCTATAAGATCACATAGGATGTTCGCTTTCCTTATTAGGAGTGACTGATCCCTTATTGATCACTCACAACCTCCATGCACACTTCACCACATCCAGAACACTCCATACAAGGATCAAAGAAACAAATTAGGAAGTGAACCAAAATATGGATCCATGTACACAAGGTACCATGATGATCTCAGGTCAAAAAATTACTTACACAACTCCCACTAGAGAATCATCAGTTGATATATAAATAAGATTCCATCTGATATTCTCTCAGGTCTATTCAGTGAACTCATTCTCTAATGAACACCCAAATCCTTGTATTAGTGTCACCACACAAGTGGTTGTGAGATCAACCACCCTCCTTTCTGAGCATACATAAGACATGCCAGTCTTTCCGGTATCATTGATCCCCGACGCAATGAACCGACTAAAAATATTTTAGGTCATGGCTATCATGGATTTAGATATCACCGGCGTGATCTCATCACGGCCCTAAAATCATTGCCCAGACCTGAGGTTCATTATAATCTTAAAACAATAAGATGCAGCATACAATAAATCAAAAATATCTATTTTATTAATAATATAAATATCAATTACACGAGTCTGGAAGATAAATTATAATAAACACTATCGCATCCCATATGCGATTGGTTTGTAGGACATTATTCTTTCAATCTCCCATTTGTACTAAAACCAATCGTCCCTATACTTGATACCCACGCTATCAAGGTGGCAGTCAAATTGCTACATTGACAAGGCCTTAATAAATGAGTCCACCATATTGTTCTTGATGTCAACTCGCTCCACGATCACATCATCTTTCGACTATCTCCCGAACGAGGTGGAACTGTCTTAAGATGTGCTTGAATTTATGATGAAATCTTGGTTCTTTAACTTGAGCAACTGTCTCAGTATTATCACAATAAAGGAGCACTGGTTGTTCAATTTCTGGAACCACATCCAATTCTGTGATGAATTTCTTCATCCAGACGACCTCCTTAGCAGCCTCACTAGCAGTAATACTCAGCCTCAGTGACCGAGTCAACAACAATTTACTGTTTGAAACTTTTCCAACTTACTACACCACCATACATAGTGAACACATACCCAGATATAGATTTGCTATCATCCGGATCAAATTAAAAACTAGAATCAGTATAACCTTCTAGTTTTAAATCAGATCCACCATATATTAGAAAAACATCTCTAGTCCTCAAGTACTTGAGTATGTTTTTCACAGCTCTCCAATGATCCTCCCCGAGATCAATCTGAAATCTGCTTACAATGCCCAAGACATAAGCCACATCAGGCCTGGTACATAACATAACATACGTAATCGATCCTACAGCCGAAGCATAAGGAATAGAACTCATTCTATTTCTCTCTTCAAGTGTCTTAGAAGACTTCTTAGAGAGTTGTATGTCATGACCTATGGGCAAGTAACCTGTTTTACTTCCCTCCATATTGAACCTCTTCAACATAAGGTCAATGTACCTAGACTGGGACAAGCCTAGCATCTTTTTTAATCTATCTTTATACATCTTTATACCTAGTATATAGGATGCCCCACCCAAGTCTTTCATAAAAAATTTTGTGATAGCTATATCTTGATCGATTGCAACATCGAGATATCATTCTCAATGAGCAGTATGTCGTCCACATACAAAATCAAAAAGATAATAGCACTTCCACTATTCTTGTACACACAAAGTTCATCCATATTTTTGATGAAACCAAATGATTTGACTGTCTCATCAAAACGGATGTTCCAGCTCCTCGATGCTTGTTTTAATCCATAAATGGATCTATTCAGCTTGCATACCTGATTTGCTCTCCCACTAGAGACATCTCTTTGGTTGAGTCATATAGACTTCTTTCTCAAAATTTTCATTGAGGAAAGCAGTCTTGACATCCATCTACCAGATCTCATAATCATGGTATGCTGCAATAGAAAGTATTATCCGAATAGACTTGAGCATGGCTACCGACGAAAAAAATTTTTCATAATCAACACCTTATTTTTGTCTGAAATCTTTTACCACCAGCCTGACCTTATAGGTCTCTACCTGGCCATCTACTCCAATTTTCTTTTTGAAGATCCATTTGCAGCCTATTAGGGTCACACCCTCAAGCGCATCAAACAAAGTCCAAATTTGGTTGGTATACATGAAGTCCATTCGAATTTCATGACATTGAGCCATTTGTCAGTCACTACTCATGACAGCTTCCGAATAGGTCATGAGATCATCATTCTCAATGATGTCGGATGTATTGTTATTTTCAATGACAAACCAATACCTAAAGGGTATATTACGTACTCTACTTGACCTTCGAAGAGGTATGTGTCGTGGCTGTGCCTCAACAATGGGCACATCTAGTTGAAAACCATTTTATGAATCCTGAATAGATTGTAAGTTTTGAACTTCCTTAAGTTCGACAGACCTCCCACTGCCTCGGATAAATTTTCTCTAAAAAAACGACATGCCCACCAACAAACACCTTTTGTTGAGTAGGGTTATAGTAGTATCCTATACTTTCCTTGGGATAACCTACAAATATGTATTTTTCTGATCTAGCATCCAGCTTATGTCTAACATTTTTCACATAAGCTGAGCAATCCCAAATCTTAAGATGCTTAAAATTGGACTTTTTCTCTTTCCATATTTCATATGGAGTGCTAAAAATAGATTTAGAAGGTATTTTATTTAAGATATACACTGCGGCCTCGAGAGCATATCCCTAGAAGGATAGTGAAAGATCCGTGAAACACATCATGGACCGCACCATATCTAATAAGGTGTGATTCCTCCTTTCCGTAATTTCATTTAATTGTGGAGTATAAGGAGGTATCCACTGAGAGAGTATTCCATTTTGTTTTAAATAATCGAGAAACTCACTAGACAAATATTCTCCTCCTCGATCAGATCGAAGAGCTTTAATACTTTTACCAGTTTGTTTCTCAACTATTCTTTGATACTCTTTAAATTTGTCAAAGACTTCGGATTTGTATTTCATTAAATACACATCCAAACTTAGATCTATCATCAATAAATGTGACGAAATAAAAATATCCACCTCTGGCCTGAGTCGACATTGGACCACAAACATCAATATGTCACTCGCCCTTTCTCTGTCCAGTAAATGGAGTCTTGATCATTTTTCTCATGAGGCAAGATTCACAAGTTCCATATGATTCATAATCATAAGGATCAAAGAATTTATCTCCGAATAACTTGTTAATTCTTGACTCATTTATACAGCCAAATCGGCAGTGCCAGAGATACATGACATTTACATCCTCTTTCTTTTCTTTATATTATCAATATAAAGTACATTATCATTAAGTAAAAGCAACAAAAGACCATTATCAACATAAGCATTCCCATAATATTCATTAGAAAAATATATAGAACAACCATTGTTTTTTGCTTTTATTTTAAAACCTTGTTCCAATAACAATGATACAGAAATAATATTTTTAACAATATTAAAAATATAAAAACAGATCTTCAGTTCTAAAATTTTATCCAAAGGCAACTTCAAAATTCTAGTTCCTACGGCTTCGGCCTGAATGAACTCTCCACTAACGCCGAACAGCTCGAAGTCACCTTTATTCAGACTTTTTATTTTCTGTAGACCCTGCAATGATTTACAAAGATGTAAACCACAGTCGGTATCTAATACCCAAGAATCTAAAAATGAAGTACTCAATGATAAGTTAGTTTGTATCATATACAAACTTTTAGCAATGTTTGCCATTTTCATGGTTGCAAAGTACTCCTTGCAATTTCTCTTTCAGTGACCCTCCTTGCCATAGTGATAACAAGTATCTTTGGCAGAGACCTTCCTCGCCTCTTCTTGGAGATGCCAACCTTAGGATTCATCTTTTTCTTAGAACCCTTTGCTTTTTTCTTATTGATCTTATTGATAAGTACCGGAGCCTTTTCACCCTTGAAATGGCTCTCTGCTGTCTTCAGCATGTTCAGCAGCTCAGACAGACTGATGTTCAGTTTGTTCATATGATAATTTATAATAAACTGAGAAAAAGAGTCAGAAAGAGACTGCAAGATCAAATCCTGACTCAGTTCACTATCCATGACAAAGCCCAGCTGTCCCAGACGAGTGATCAAATCAATCATCTTCAGGACATGCATTTGCACGGAGGTGCCTTCAATCATGCAGGCATGTAATAACTGCTTTGATATCTCATATCGAGTATTTCGACTTTGCTCCCCATATAACTCCTTAAGATAGAGTATAGAGAGAACATCCATGTCTTCATGCTGCCTCTAGAGCTCATCGCTCGAGGCAAGCATGATGCATTTAACAGTCACACTGTCATCTTTCCACATCTTGTATGTGGCCCTCTCCTCCTCGGAAGCATCATCCCCAAGGGAATCTGGTGCAGATGTGTCCAGAGTGCAGGAGCCTTACTCCTGAGTGAGAACAATTCTCAAGTTTCTTAACCAGTCTACGTAGTTAGGTCCAGTCAATTTGTTTGCATCTAGGATGCTTCTAAGCGATAGTGAGGATGCCATATGAATAGTTAATCTACAATAATAAAAACACAATATATGCGGACGACTCATGATGACATTCATAACTAGATTAAGATTTTTATCTAATTATGTCTCCCACTATTTTATCGAACTCATAACCCTCATCTATGTAAGTCGAGAAACATACTAATGTTTCTTAGTGGGATTGAGATCCCTATTCCTCAAACACCTTGTGGATAGCACAACAAGTATTCATGAGTTCAAGAGTAACTCTTTACCAATTGTACCTCTACAATTCTCAACATTTTTCTTTCTGGCCTCTAGATCACATATAGCCTTGTGGATAGCACAACAAACTATAGTGTTCTAGTTGACCCTTCAATCCCATATGGTCATACTTAAACAATGCTGCCCTTGTGGATAGCACAACAAAGCAACACTATTCAAAATATGCCATAAGCATCAAAATACACTTGATCAATATCATATCAATTTTTATAGTAAGCCTTGTGGATAGCACAACAAGCTCACTAAGATCTTGACATACTCTATTAACCAAGTTTGAAGGCCCTTGTAATGTCAACATCACTAATTAATCTAAGTTCGAAATTCAATAAGACCAAATTAGCCAGATCAGTAGGTGGGAGGCTCTTCATAGCTTTCTTAGACACCAATAAAGTTGGCTGGGCCAGCATACGGACCTAATTAGAAAATCACCTATCACACTTTTCTCGACACCAATTGATCTAAAAAATTCGACTTTTGAATTGAAAGTGAATCCCGACATTACAACTTAATATATTTTTAAGAGGGACTTTGAACTGATCTCTGCACATCCTAACTACATCTACATAAAATGTACTTTACATATTATGCAATATGGCATGTAAATACAAATCACAATAGCAATCATGTAATCATGCCAAAAATCAAATAAGGGTACAATTGAAATCATAACATATGACAAGCATATTGAACTAATAAAGCAACCCCTAATTATGCATAATACCCTTAACTATACATCGATTTAAGCATGAAGCTACCATGATAAAATAAATTTTAAATTATCATAAATTCATAATTCTAATAATTAAAATTTAAAATCATGATACATATAAAGTCAAAAAAATATTTTTGAGATTAAAGATCAATGCTAAAAATCAATGCAACATTTTTGGCAATATATAATCAATAACAATTCTATGCAACTACTTTGCACTTGTTTGATCGAATCAGACAAAAGTGGCTCTGGTACCACTGTTGGATTCCAACCACGCAGTGGAAAGTAATTTTCAAAAATTTTAAAATCAAACAAGTCAATAGCTTTAACAATTAAAACTATTGAACCAAATCCAAAATCCTTGAATCACCTTACCGATATCGACAAAACAAAACAAGCATGCAAAAAAGAATAGAATTTTTACTTTCACCAAAAAAGATGAAGTGGCACGTTGGTGTTCTCCACGAGACTCCAAAGTAAAAATCCATTAACGGTGATCCACACAACAGTTAGCCAAGGTCCTTCCTAACTGGTGAGCTGTCGCAGCTTTGTCTTCTGAAGAACACTGCCGGCTTCAAACTCAAAGAACGAACGCACCAAAGCCCAGTCGCCTCCAAGCTTGCCACCAGGATCACGCCAAGAAGACACTTCATGTCTCACAATTTAGGATTTGATTTTTAGCTCCAACATATGAAAAAATCAAACCCTAGGGCACACTAGCAACTTTTGCTAAATTTCTCACCACCCTTCTTACAACTTTTGCCACTTAATTTCTCCTTGTCTTTTTTCTCAATTTTTTTCAAAATTTTTCTATGATTTCCACGTCCCTTCTCTCTGGTTTCAACCCAAAAACTCAACAGCAAAGCCATATGGGACGTCCCATTTAAATAAAAGACCAAGGGACGTGTCATGGAACCAAGGGGCGCCAACCTTTGCCATCCAACTTCCCACACGGTGAATTTAAAGGGACATGTCATGGGACTGTTGGGAATAGTGTCCCAAAGCCAATTGTCAGCCTGTTGATGGTTGTGCTAATTCTTATATTAGTATATGAATTATAAATAAATAAAAATTATTTTAGCATTTTTCATCGCAAATTGTTTCATCTTCTAATGAACTCCTGTGTTGTGATGAAGTCCTTAGGACTATTTAGACTCAACAAAAGAGGATTCGTCGTTTAGTCCTTAAACTGTTTGCGATCAAATGATACGTTGTTACCAAGGACAACAACGTTTATCAAGCATAGGTCGTTGTGTGCCATATGGGTTGGTTGTCCTCTTAACCAAGAAGTGTGGAGACACTGGTATGGCATACAGATGAGATGTAAGGGTACATCTGCACTGAACGTGACCGACTCCG
Source organism: Elaeis guineensis (assembly GCF_000442705.2). Taxonomy (NCBI): domain Eukaryota; kingdom Viridiplantae; phylum Streptophyta; class Magnoliopsida; order Arecales; family Arecaceae; genus Elaeis; species Elaeis guineensis. The sequence goes on from NC_025994.2 coordinate 34,808,753, forward strand.
GAGCTATTTCTGCTGTCAAGATTTGCTCCGATGGGATATGGGTATAAATGTCCCTCCGACCTGAGACCGCCACGGTGACTTGCAAGCAACTCACTGCACTTAGGCACTAGACTACCTGAATTTCTAATTCAGTGACGGAAGGATGGTGGGTGTAGTCAAGTACTTGACTTGTCGGTGTGTCAAGATCGGATTGACCACTCCAGTTCAGGAGCTGTGTACAGTCGTGTTTCAATTTAACAAAACCTTGGCCAGGGTAGTCCTAGTGAGGAGTCACAGGACTGTTTGAGTTGAGCACGATTCGGATGATCTAACCAGGGTTGACAGTTTAACCCTGAGTCGTCCTAAACACAGAGGTCAAAAGGGATGAATTATACAGTAACCATATTCACGTAGGTTCTAAGTGTTGCGATTGCGACTATTCGACCTATCCGGACGTCAGGTACCATTGCTAGATGGTCACTTCGATTAGTACAGAAATTGGTTCCTATGCTACCGACTTAGGTTTGAACCTGCGGGATCACACACACTAGAGGTTTCTATCTGATCTGATGGCTGATGAAGAGTCCTAATGCTCGTGGACTATGAGTCCTACGTGTTTGGGACTCTATGATCGAGAATCAGGATTCTCTGATCACGAGTTCCACATATTTTGGGTACCGAGGTCAAAAGTCCCACTGATTTGGGACTCTTCGATCAAAGTTTCATATCGATGGATTTTGATATCCGATTGCCATCGGATTTGGACTCAGTATTTATGAGAGGTTTAATTAGTGATTTGATCACTAATTAACTCAATTTGATTGAGTAATTATTTTTGGATCAAGTCCAATTGAATTGGATTCAGTTGGGTTTGATGTGATTAGGTTAAGTGTTGACCTAATCGTCGAAGTGGTTTGGTCCCTGATTTGATCAGGGGTTGGACTTACTCAATTCCTGATTTGATTAGGATTTTATTGAGCCTAATTAAGCCTAATTAAGTTGGATTTAATTTAATCTAATTGTGCTTAACCTATTTTAATTAGATTGGCTCAATTAGGTTCAAACCACCTTGACTTTTCTCCCTGTGCCACCTCACTTCTTCAGCACCCATTTGAATTCACGAGAAGCAACTTCTCGTGAATTTTCTCCCACGCAGAAGGCATCTCACGCCCACTCTTGTGCGCCAATTTTTGGATAAACTTGATTTGTTAGCCATTCAAATTCAAACGGTGTTTGAATTTGAATGGATAACTTATCCCTTGCGCCTTCTTGCTTATCCATCTTGTGCGCCACTTATCATACACGAGAAAGAGTTTCTCGTGAAATCTTTCCACGCACAAAGAAGCCACGCCCCTTCTCTTCTCACGCTCAGAGTGGATAGGGATAAGTTGGTTTGCATTTGAATTCAAATTCGATTTGAATTCAAGTGTGCAACCACTTATCTTTATCCTCTCATGCGGATAAGACACATCTTGGACTGTTTTAAAAGAGAGAGATGTGGGGCGTGCGTAGAATTTTTCTGAGAGAAAGAAGGGGGCGTACGGAAGCTTTCTGCGTGAGGTGAAGGTCCAAAACCTTCCGAGAGAAAAGAAACGAAAAGAAATAAAAGTGGACGCAGAGTTTTCTTGTGTACCCTAGGGTTTTGGCTTAGGGTTCGGGAAGTGAGAACGTAAGCTACGAGTGTTGTGAGCCCACCAAACTTCAGGGAGAGCATCATCCTCTCTACCACCTTTGCTGACGATCCAGAGCATCCGAGTCGGCAGACATCGATCGAAGGAGTTCGACCAACATCGGCCATCAAAAAGGTGCAGTCACGAACTAGCATTCGTGAGGATCCGATCAGACCGGGAGCTTCGTGTGGACGATCCGCAGAGGCCAGACACGCTGTGTGGCTGCGTTGCAACGATCAGACCCTTCCGACGGTGATCAGATTGCGGCGATCGACTACCCACACAAAGGTATTGTGTTCTGAACACATAACAGTAAATTGTTTACTGTTCCAATTTGAATTTCAAATTTAAATGCATGCATGCTATATATCATATTTAGATCCTAGTGTAGGGTAAACATATATTAATTAATTTAATTAATTAATAATTTTTGCTGTAAAATAATAATTTGAAAAAATTTTAAAATTACCATTTTACCCCTGCACTCAAATTTCGTTTCAAATGATATCAGAGCAGATTCTAAAATATGATATATATTTGCATGCGTAGATTAAGTTGTAATCTAAAAGTTTAAATTTGAAATTTGAAATTCCAAATTTGAAATTTGAATTTTGAAAGTTGTTCGAAATTCAAAATTCAAAAATTTAAAATTCAAAATTCAAAATTTAATTTTAAAATTTGAAATTCGAAATTCAAAATTCAAAATTTGAAATTCAAAATTTAAAATTTGAAATTTGATTGAAATTTCAAATTTGAAATTCAAAATTTAAAATTCAAAATTTGAAATTCAAAAATTTAAAATTTGAAATTTGAAATTTATTTGAAATTTGAAATTCAAAATTTAAAATTTGAAATTTGAAATTTGAAATTTAAATTTTGAAATTGGTATATTTAGATATAATCCAAGTAGCAAGTAATCTAATTGGGTTGGTTGCCATGGTCGTCCGATCATAGGAGAAAAATAGGGTTTAAAGGCCCTCTCCTCCCATTTGATGGGGTTCTCCTATGGGGGTAGAGATGCCGCTGTAATTATATCCCATGCAAATGAAGCAACGAAAGGACTTAATTGTAAAGATTCAATTGTAAAATTTATCATGAATGTGTTAGATTAGATCTAAAGGAATATTCATGATTTATTTTGATTGAGTTATTTTCTGTTATGTAATTAGCAATAGGATTGCTATTTATGAAATGTGCTGATCTATTTGTGAAATGAGTCAACATATTTGGTGAACAGAAAATAAAACCTTTCAAATTTAAAAATTATTTTCGAAATACCAAACCCTGACCCATCAGCCCAAATACTTAATTAAAAGAATTAAGTGTTGTCAAGTTGGTCTAGAATTGTGAATTAAGACCTAAGACAATTGCATAAACTTGTGGGTCAATGGGTTAAATGGACTAGGTCCGTAATTGAGTTAGACCTAAAGTTAGCTTAAAGAAATGGACTAAATTAGAGTAATTGGTCAAATCTAATCAAAAGTTGAATTAGTTTAGATCAAGGACACTCTAGACTCAACTCCAATAGTTGTAGTTGAATGGATCCATGTCTTTAACTAGACCAAGATGGACTTAATTCATGGCTACGCGGTGGAACCCTATTTACTAGATCAAATTAAAACTAATGAACCGGTTGGTGTCTAAGTTCGGCAGTTTGACCAGTGGTTCTTAAGTGGGAGCTACTCACATTGATTCGATCTCTAACGAGTTAATGGCATATCCCCACCACTAATCTCACTTACCTGGCCAACCTGGTGAGTTAGGTTTTGATTAGATCACTTGGTGATTAGGGCTCACCCATATCATTAGGTAAATCAGTGTGACTAATTTAGGTGCTCCTAATGCCGGCTTTAATTAAATCCTTTTTAATCTGACTTGGTGAAGTCAGTAGGAAGATTGAAATTAACTGGTTAATTTCTTCTCTTCTATCCTTTAATAAAATCCTTAAAAATTATTAGGTCCCTAAAATGATTAAGTTATAGTGATAACTAAGTCATAGCCTCCCATTAAGTGAGTGATAATGAGTCCATTAGTTTAATAATCACTGGAGGTCCAAAGGCACCAGACTAATGAAATTATCATTCATAGTATGATAATTTGGTTGAGTCTTTCTGATGGTGGTCAGGTTGGCCGGCCAAAGTCGGGCCTGATCATTTATTGATCCGATTCACCAAATCAAATCATGTTAATGGTTGGACCTAACCAGATCTTTTCAGTGGAGGCCAAAGCCTACTGATTAGGTTCTGGGGCAAAATAAATTACTAGTTGTTTAGAGAAACAACTGGTTATGAACCTATCCATAGATGCACATGGGTTGACCAACCAAAGTTGGGCTCGTGTGTAGTCTGTGTGGATTCTACTACCCCCTAAAGAATTAAAGTAATTTCTCGAATTGGAGGTTGAGACTACCAGTTCGTAAAAATATTGGGCGAAACTTTAGACTAAAGTCCAAATCTTTAGTATTAATAATTTATATACTAATAGAGGTCTGGTTTTCCTTTATGCAGCTATGGCCACTATCCTGTCGCTCCGGTCATTATTAGATAATGACAAGCACATGGGACCTAATTTCGATAGCTGGTATCGAAAATTGAAAATCGTTCTTGAGCATGAGCGGATTTTTTATGTAGTAACGGATCCGACACCTGAGGAGCCAGTCCCGAACGCTAGAGGACTGGTCCGAGACACTTACCATAAGTGGTTCAACGACTGCACCACCGTTCGATGCATAATGCTGGCGGCAATGAATGATGAGTTCAGCCGTAGGTTTAAGAACGCCCAGCCATAGGAGATGCTTCAAATGTTGAGCGACTCCTTTGGCACGTCTAACGATATTAAAAGGCACAAAATTAGTTATGCCATTTTCAATGCTCGGATGAGGGATGGGGCCTCAATCACCGATCATGTATTGTACATGATCGAAATGATTGAGCGCCTAAGTAAACTGGGCTTTCCCTTACACGAGCAGCTCGGTAAGGATGTGATCCTTAATTCTTTGCCCAAGTCCTTCCTCCCCTTCCTTACTCATTTTCGAATGACAAAGCCTGTAGTGAACTACCACAGCTTGTTGGGATTGCTGCAGAACTTTGAGAAGGACCACCAGCTCCATAAGGAGCCGGTGAATGTTGTGGAAGGGTCTTCTTCTGGTCGTCGACCCTTTGGGAAAGGGAAGAAGAACAAGAAGAAGAATAAGAAGGTGCAGTCGCATGCTGGGACGTCAGCACAGGGTCAGACCAAGAAGCGCAAGCCCGACCAGAGGCAGACGGAGTGCTTCTTTTACAAGTAGCAGGGGCACTGGAAGAGGAACTGTCCTCTATACATTACCTCCTTGGACCCGAACAGGCCGAAGAAGAAGCAAGGTAATTATATGATAACACCTTACAACTTTTTCATTTGTGATACTACTGCTTGGGTATTGGATACCTGAAGCCCTTATCATATTTGCAATTCAATGCAGGGTCTGCAGGTCAGTAGGAGATTTGATGACGACGAGAGGTTCCTGAACGTTGGAGATGGAAGCAAAGTTCCAGTTCTAGCTTTAGGAATCATGAACCTTGTAATCAATTCTCGTAATGTAATTCTAAGTGAATGTCATTATTGTCCAAGCTTTTTATTAAATATTATTTCTGTAAGCCTTTTGACCATGTACGGTTATGAATTTTTAATAAAAGAAAACGTTTGCAATATCATTTTGAATGGTGTTACAATGTTTGTTGGACAAATAAATAATGGAATTTACTTACTATCACAGCCTGCTAATGTGGTTCAAACCTCCGATAAACGTCCTAGAATAGATAATGTGTCAGAAGTCTACCTTTGGCACTGTAAGCTAGGTCATATCAATAAGAACAGGATAAACAAGTTGGCTCAAGAAGAAATTCTTGAAGTTGGTGATTGTGAATCACTTGCAACCTGTGAGTCTTGTCTTTTTGGGAAAATGACCAAGTCACCTTTTACTGGAAAAGGTGAGCGAGCCAGTGAACTCTTGGGTCTGGTACATTCTGATGTATATGGATCCATGAGCTCAAGTGCAAGAAGTGGATATTTTTACTTCATAACCTTCACAGACGACCTATCGAGGTATGGGTATGTCTACTTAATCAAGCATAAGTCGGAGTCGTTTGAAATGTTCAAACTATTCCGAAATGAGGTAGAAAAATAAACTGCGAAATGTATTAAAACTCTTCGATCTGATCGAGGTGAATACCTTTCCAATAATTTTCTGACATATCTTGGGGAGAATTGAATTCTCTCTCAGTGGACTCCTCCTGAAACACCACAGCATAATGGTGTGTCTGAAAGGAGGAATTGGACCTTGTTGGATATGGTTCGATCCATGATGAGGTTTGCTGGTCTGCCGATTTCCCTCTGGGGATATGCACTCGAATCGACTTGTTACCTTCTAAATAGGGTTCCGAATAAGTCTGTAACCAAAACGCCATATAAGATATGGATAGGACGTAAGCCAGTACTCTCGCACCTTAGGGTTTGGGGGTGTCCGACTTATGTTAAACGTTTAATTACGGACAAACTTGGACCTAGGTCTGACAAGTGTAATTTCATAGGATACCCAAAAGAGACCAAAGGGTATTATTTCTACCTAGCAGATGAGCAAAAAGTGTTTATCAGCCTTAAGGCAATCTTTTTGGAAAAGGAGTTCCTTGGTGAAGGGACTGTTGCCTCTAAGGTCGAACTTGAGGAAGTTCGGCAAGTGAAAAAATCGACACAAGTAGCTGAACCTGAACCGGATTTGGTTAGATCAGATCCGGAGCCCATTGTTTCTGCACCCTTAAGGCGATCTGGTAGAGTACCACGTCAACCGGACAGATACTATGATTTCTTGATCCGAGACGGCGATCCTGTCGAACTTGATGAAAACGATGAGGATCCGATCATCTACATGGATGCAATGCAGAGACCTGACTCTGAGAAATGGCTAGAGGCCATGAAATCCGAAATTGAGTCCATGAAGGTCAACGATGTGTGGACATTAGTTGACCCACCCGAAAGAGTAAAATCCATAGTGTAAGTGGGTCTTCAAGAGGAAGAGGGGTGCAGACGGAAAGGTGGAAACCTATAAAGCCCGTCTGATTGCCAAGGGATATCGTCAACGTTATGGTATAGACTATGACGAGACGTTCTCCTGTGGCAATGCTCAAATCCATTCGGATTATACTTGCGATAGCTGCCCATCTGGACTATGAAATCTGGCAGATGGATGTGAAGACAGCTTTTCTAAACGGAGAGCTGGACGAAGAAGTGTATATGATACAACCTGAAGGGTTCATATCCACAGATGAGTCTAAGGTGTGCAGGCTACAAAGGTCCATTTATGGACTTAAGCAGGCATCCCGGAGTTGGAACATACGTTTTGATAGGACGATCAAGACGTATGGCTTCGTTAAGAACGGAGAAGAGCCCTGCATTTATAAGTGGGCTAATGGTCCAGTAGTGATATTTCTTGTATTGTATATGGATGACATTCTCTTAATCGGGAATGATGTCCCTGCATTACAGGGAATAAAGATTTGACTGTCGTCATAGTTCTCCATGAATGATCTAGGAGAAGCTTCCTATATCCTAGAAATGAGGATCTATAGGGATAGATCTAAAAGGTTGCTTGGCTTATCCCAGTCCACGTACATTGATACTATACTGAAGAGGTTCAGCATGGAGAATTCCAAGAAAAGCTATCTATCGATAGGCCATTAAATTTCTCTCGAAGAGGGATTGTCCGACAACACCTCAAGAGAGAGAGCGTATGGATAGAATTCCATATGCTTCGGCAGTGGGATCTATCATGTACGCCATAACATGTACACGACCAGATGTTGCATACTCACTAGGAGTAGTGAGTAGATACCAATCTGATCCAAGGGAGAATCACTGGAAGGTTGTTAAAACCATCCTGAAGTATTTAAGAAATACTAAGGACCAGTGGCTTGTTTATGGTGAATCGGACTTGAGACTTATAGGGTTTACAGACTCTAGTTTCCAATCTGATCACGATAACAGCAAGTGTCGGGATTTATTTTTACCCTTAATGGTGGGGCTGTCTGTTGGAAAAGTTCCAAGCAGCACACTGTGGCTGATTCAGTTTGCGAGGCGGAGTATGTCGCTGCATCAGATGCTGCCAAAGAAGCGGTGTGGCTAAGAAAATTCATCACCGAGCTCGGAGTAGCACCCTCCCTTGTTGGTCCAGTTCTGCTCTACTGTGACAGCTCTGGAGCCATTGCTCAGGCGAAGGAACCAAAGGCACACCAGCGGACGAAGCATATTCTGCGCCGCTACCATCTCATCCAGAAAATCATGGATCGAGGTGACGTCGACCTTCAAAAAATCGACGGGAAGGAGAACCTGGCCGACCCATTCACTAAAGCCATTGCGGTGGAGTTCGACGACTTCAAGTCAAAGATGGGTATTAGATACTGCACCGATTGGCTTTAGGCCAAGTGGAAGATTATTGAGATAGTGTCCCAAAACCAATCGTCAGCCTGTTGACGGTTGTGCTAATTCTTGTATTAGTATATGAATTATAAATAAATAAAAATTATTTTGGCATTTTTTATCACAAATTGTTTCTTCTAATGAACTCATGTGTTGTGGTGAAGTCCTTAGAACTATTTAGACTCGACAAAGGAATTTGTCGTTTATTCCTTAAACCTATTTGCGACCAAATGATACGTTACTAAGGACAACAACGTTTATCAAGCATAGGTCGTTGTGTGCCATATGGGTTGGTTGTCCTCTTAACCAAGGAGTGTGGAGACACTGGTATGGCATACAGGTGAGATGTAAGGGTACATCTGCACTGAACGTGATCGACTCCGGAGCTATTTCTGCTGTCAAGATTTGCTCCGATGGGATATGAGTATAAATGTCCCTCCGACCTGAGACCGCCACGGTGACTTGCAAGCAACTCACTGCACTTAGGCACTAGACTACCTGAATTTCTAACTCAGTGACGGAAGGATGCTGGGTGTAGTCAAGTACTTGACTTGTCGGTGTGTGTGTCAAGATGGGATTGACCACTCCAGTTCAGGAGCTGTGTACAGTCGTGTTTCAATTTAGCAAAACCTTGGCCAGGGTAGTCCTAGTGAGGAGTCACAGGACTGTATGAGTTGAGCACGATTCGGATGATCTAACCAGGGTTGACAGTTTAACCCTGAGTCGTCCTAAACACGGGTCAAAAGGGATGAATTATACAGTAACCATATTCACGTAGGTTCTGAGTATTGCGATTGCGACTATTCGACCTATGCGGATGTCGGGTACCATTGCTAGATGGTCACTTCGATTAGTACAGGAATTGGTTCCTGTGCTATCGACTTAGGTTCGAACCTGCGGGGTCACACACATTAGAGGTTCCTATCTGATCTGATGGCTGATGAAGAGTCCTAATACTCGTGGACTATGAGTCCTACGTGTCTGGGACTCTATGATCGAGAATCGGAATCTCTGATCACGAGTTCCACACATTTTGGATACCGGGGTTAAGAGTCCCACTGATTTGGGACTCTTCGATCAAAGTTTCATATCGATGGACTTTGATATCCGATTGTCCATCGGATTTGGACTCAGTATTTATGAGAGGTTTAATTAGTGATTTGATCACTAATTAACTCAATTTGATTGAGTAATTATTTTTGAATCAAGTCCAATTGAATTGGATTCAATTGGATTTGATCCGATTAGGTTAAGTGTTGACCTAATCGTCGAAGTGGTTTGGTCTCTGATTTGATCAGGGTTGGCTTACTCAATTCCTGATTTGATTAGGATTTTATTGAGCCTAATTAAATCTAATTAAGTTGGGTTTAATTTAATCTAATTGTGCTTAACTTATTCTAATTAGGTTGGCTCAATTAGATTCAAACCACCTTGACTTTTCTCCCTGCGCCACCTCACTTCTTCAGCGCCCATTTGAATTCACGAGAAGCAACTTCTCGTGAATTTTCTCCCACGCAGAAGGCATCTCACGCCCACTCGTGTGCCAATTTTTGGATAAACTTGATTTGTTAGCCATTCAAATTCAAACGGTGTTTGAATTTGAATGGATAACTTATCCCTTGCGCCTTCTTGCTTATCCATCTTGTGCGCCACTTATCATACACGAGAAAGAGTTTCTCGTGAAATCTTTCCACGCACAAAGAAGCCACGCCCCTTCTCTTCTCACGCCCAGAGTGGATAGGGATGAGTTGGTTTGCATTTGAATTCAAATTCGATTTGAATTCAAGTGTACAACCACTTATCTTTATCCTCTCACGCGGATAAGACACGTCTTGGACTGTTTTAAAAGAGAAAGAGATGTGGACGTGCGTAGAATTTTTCTGAGAGAAAGAAGGGGGCGTGAGAAAGCTTTCTGCGTGAGGTGAAGGTCCAAAACCTTCCGAGAGAAAAAATGAAAAGAAATAAAAGTGGACGCAGAGTTTTCTTGTGTACCCTAGGATTTTGGCTTAGGGTTCGGAAAGTGAGAACGTGAGCTACTAGTGTCGTGAGCCCACCAAACTTCAGGGAGAGCATCATCAACCTCTCTACCACCTTTGCTGACGATCCGGAGCGTCCGAGTCGGCAGACATCGATCGAAGGAGTTCGATCAACATCGGCCATCAAAAAGGTGCAGTCACGAACTAGCATTCGTGAGCCGATCAGACCGGGAGCTTCATGTAGACGATCTGCAGAGACCAGACACGCTGTGGCTGCATTGCGATGATCAGACCCTCCCGACGGTGATCAGATTGCGGCGATCGACTACCCGCACAAAGGTATTGTGTTCTGAACACATAACAGTAAATTGTTTACTGTTCAAATTTGAATTTCAAATTTAAATGCATGCATGCTATATATCATATTTAGATCCTAGTATAGGGTAAACATATATTAATTAATTAGATTAATTAATAATTTTCTCTGTAAAATAGTAATTTGAAAAAGTTTTAAAATTACCATTTTACCCCTGCACTTAAATTTCGTTTCAGGGACCAAGGGGTGCCAACCTTTGCCGCTCCAACTTCTCACACGGTGAATAAATTCATCGTGTGAAATTATGGCACAATAGAGCCTTCACACAGAAGGACTCCCTCTTCTGCGTGCCATAAAAATCTAATTTAATTTTGGTGACAAATCAAAGGACTTTCGATTTATCATTTAAGGCAACGCATTAAGATAAGTTCTTTCTTTAAGGACTCTCCATCTTCACACGATAAAATGAGTGGGGCAGCATTTATTTTTTGGACGTGGCTTCTAATGGGCACAGAGAAGTCCTTCACTTGAAACTGTTGCAAGTTAGGTAGGAAACCAATTAAGATAGACCCAATCCCATTAGGTCAAAGACAACTGGTCTAGGTTAGCTCAAACACTTTGATCTAAACCAATTTAGAAACTTGGGTTAATACAATGTGCTAGCATATCAAATTAACCCATAGAATTTACATTAAACTCTAATTAAATCAGATCAAGGCCAAATCCCAAAGTATACGACTCATTGGGTTCCAAATCTAACCAGCAGTAGACCAAGACTTTCGACGTAATCCTAATATGATGAGCTTGGTCATCCAAAGAGTCCCAAGCAACTTAGACTCTTCCAAATTGATTCCAGAATTAAACTCTTTTAATTCTGATGAATCCACAAGTTAAGATTGACGTCTAGCAACGTGTCATAACTATCCGAAAGATTTGAAATTTTGATGAAAAATTATCAAAATATCCTTCAGTGGTAAGTTACTATGTAATTCAATCCTTCAGTCAAACAATATCTCAGATGAGCCGTAGACATGAAAATATATCAAACCCAATCACTTATCTTTATATATCTCGATCTGAAGACGATGATTCAGTTGATGATACATTAGAAACTCTTTTCTAATTATCATCCTGCTTTGGCCAAAGACTTCCAAATCATCGACCTATGAGATCACATAGGATGTTCGCTCCCCTTATTAGGAGTGACTGATCCCTTATTGATCACTCATAACCTCCATGCACACTTCACCACATCCAGAACACTCCATACAAGGATCAAAAAATCTAGGAAGTGAATCAAAATATGGATCCATGTACACAAGGTACCATGATGATCTCAGATCAAAAAATCACTTACACAACTCCCACTAGAGAATCATCAGTTGACATGTAAATAAGACTCCATCTGATATTCTCTCATAGGTCTATTCAGTGAACTCATTCTCTAATGAGCACACATATCCTTGTATTAGTATCACCACACAAGTGGTTGTGAGATCAACCACCCTCTTTTCTGAGCATACATAGGACATGCCAGTCTTTCCGGTATCATTAATCCCTGACTCAATGAACCAATGACTAGGAATGTTTTAAGTCATGGCTATCATGGATTTAGATATTACTGGCGTGATCTTATCACGGCCTTAAAATCATTGTCCAAACCTATGAGGTTCATTATAATCTTAAAACAGTAAGATACAGCATACAATGAATCAAAAATATCTATTTTATTAATAATATAAATGTCAATTACATGAGCTTGAAAGATAAATTATAATAAACACCCTATCATATCCCATATGCAATTGGTTTGTAGGACATTATTCTTTCACTCCTAACATATTAAGCCCTACTTCTCTTTAATACTCTTGGAACAATAGTAATCTTACTAATTAGCTTCTTTGTGAAAAATTCCATTAGGAACTAAATTCTTTTAATTCTTCGCATGAATGTAAACATGTATTTTTTTCTGAGATAGAGGATCATTTCATCATATATTGCAACAAAGTATCATAATTCAATGTGTCAAACCTGAAGCATCTGCATTAATTTTGGATGCTGTTCCAAAAGTTGACATAGCTTATCCCGATCACTTAAGAGAGTCTGTCAAAAACAAACCAAAGAGAATTGGAATAAGAAAAGATGTCAGTCAACATAAATGACTTGCAGAACATATCTCATACATTAAAGTCAGCAAACTATATACGAGACAAACCTGAATGGCTTCAGGTGAAGAAAAGTACTGCTGCAAAGTCATTACTGACTCTTTCTGCTGCTGAGGTACACTATCTACTTGAAGATTTTGATTTTGCAGTTGAGCTTGCTCGAGCATTGGCTGCAGAGGTTGCAAAAGGGACTCCTGCTGTTGGGTTTCATAATAAAATTGTAACTGGGGAATAGGGAGGTGCTGTGGAATCTGCAAGGGATTAACCTGTACTTGGATAGAGCTTTGTTGAATTGGCATAACTTGTTCAGAATGTGGTTGTGAAACCTGTAACGGAGGTCCCATGTGCTGAAGCTGAAGACGTGGTAGCTGGGGAGGAGGTGGTGGTGGTGGTCGGGGTTGCATTGATTGAACACTAGTCTGAGAACTAGGGACAAGCTGTGAAAGAATCGATGAGTTCTGTCCATGTTGCAGGGTAGGTGCACTAAACAATGTTCCAGGTACAGAAGCCGGCCTACTTATCAGCAAAGTTGATGTAAATGCCGGTAACGAGTAAGAAGCTATGCTTGCTCCTGGTGTAGAAAAAATTCCTAAACTGGTATCATTTATAGGAGTCGAAGGTGGAGTGAACTGGGCTGCAACACTTCCCTGATTATACAATGAAGCCTGCGATCCAGAAATAGTTGTCGGGGAATGGGTAATTGGAGTTGAAAATGGTGGTGGCAGAGGGGGAAGCGGAGGCATTGGATGCGCAGATGTAGTGGAAATAACAGTCTCCATATGTAACCTACTGCCTGAAACCGAATTCCATGAGAGCTTTGGGTCCAGAACAGGCTGGGCATTTGAAGAAGAACAGTTGCCAGTGGATAAATAATTCTCTGACTGAAGCTGCAATTCAAAGAAAGAAATTCACCACTTCTGAAAAAAATGCAGATGGCATGACTCAACGCAACAAAATTGAAAAAATCCAAAAGAAAGGCTTTTCTCTCTTACATTGAGAGCTCTAACTGTATTAGGGCCATTGAAATCAAATGCTTGCAGTGGATATCCTGAAGGAAGTGGTGGTTGTACATCTCGGACAATGTTTATGTAAGGCAAAGAGTGACCTTGCACAGGTTCAGCAGTTTGAGACAGCACTGAAGAGAAAGCTGAAGGGGGCATTGGAGGCAAAGGTGGCTGGCTATTGGGAAGTTTCTGTTCACCGTACCCTTGAGATCCAGCGGTTGAACAACTGTCAGCAGTCTTCTGTGGGCTGTCCCTATGATATAGACTAGATGGTGGCAACGGTTGAACAGATGATGAGCCAGAACAAACACTAACAAAGTGTGAAGGGAAACTGGTAAGATTTGCTGAGGGCTGTGCATCAAAACCCTTTGATCGAGGAACAGGAGAAACATATTTTGACTCCTCAGATTGCTCGTGGAAGGATGTCTTGTCCGCTGCTGTCAATCTCATGTGTTTCTCTGAAGAAAATTGTTGAGCCACTGGTATTTCAGACTGAGAAATATACCGTCTCAAAAGAATATCTGAATGTGAACCTCCATCTTCAGATGCTGGTGATGTGCCTAATCGAGAAAATCGAGAATTTTCATTTGCATCTCCTTCAGTCTCCTCAACTATTGAACCTGGAGAACTCTCCCCAATGATGAGAGGGGACTGCAAATTATTGTCAGGTTGAGGAAATGGCAGTCTATCATCAGATTCTGATTCCTCATCAAAGACAATATCTATCTCCTGATCGTCATCAAGATCAGTCTTTAACTGCTGAGGTTTATCCAACTTAACAGGAACATTGTCATTTCCAAGGGCCATATTCTTAATTTGTGATGCATCTCCAACTGCAACACCCATGGGATTTTGGCGCTCCCTTTGCCTGGCCATAAACTCATCCACATGAATTGATGGAGGCCTTCCACTCGTAGATGTCCCACGCTGAGAAGAACTAACAATATTTGATCCACTACTTGCACCATCAATATTTCTCTCTCTGGCAACATAATCATCAACATGCATGGAAGGTGGTCTGCTTGTGTTAGGCTTCCTCTGACGAAAGGTGTCTCTACGTGTAGGGCCAGAAGCAACATTGGTTGCAATCAACCCTCGAGAAAACACATTTGATCCAATAGCTTCAGAACCTGTATTGTCCCGTACACATCTACCAGAGCCCTCTACTGATGCCAGTTTCCTCCTTGCAGATAAAGCCGGCACCAATCGTCTGTCAAGAGAAGAATCGGGACACTCCCACACAAACTTCTCAGCAAATCCTTCAAGCAAGTCTTGATTGCCAGCTTTTTCATCTTCTTTTAACTTCCAGACATTGGAAAGGGATAATGCAGCATCATTGTCTGATAACAACATGGTCAAAGATTGCATCAACTGGGATGTCAAAAAAATGGATGGAACAACATCAATGGAGGAATGAGAACCTTCGCTTAGAACAGTGCCTCCTGACATGGATGATGAACCAGTAGGGCTCTGCAGCAGAAACAACATGGAATCTAAAGACTCCTTAACCTGTAAAATGAACTAACTTTATCTTCCAAACTCAAATAATAACAACATGCAAGAAAAGAAAGCATAAATCATACCCGATGCAAATCGATCTTCCCAATTGTAGTAGTTAAATTCTCATCCTCGCTAATCCTCTGCTCTAATTTTTGTATCAAATCAAGCACATCATTTGACTTTTTATCAGAAGAAATTGCAGCACCACCCACATCATTCAAAAGCCCAAAAAGGCACTTCAATATCGAGATTCCATCCAAACTGTTAAGCAAATTTCATAATGTGATTTAACATTTGAAAAAACAATGTGTTGCCATATGTTATTGAAATACTTGGTCATGAGGAAAACCAGTGTTTCATGGACATGCATACAAGAAGCAGAGTTTTGGACACGCATCCAAGTATTTGACTCAGCAGGAGGGAAAAGGGAGATACCAAGATATGATAACACATATATTTAACTAAATTATATATTTATACCTTTAAACATTATGTGTTTAAACATAAAAAGAAAATATTAAAAAATATTGTTTGTTAAGATCTTTTAATATTATATGTTTTCTATTCAAACGTCCCAATTAACTCAAGGATAAAAGAAACATAATACATTGTGAAGTTGTTTCAACACCTACGTCCTAGACCAATCTTGAAAAAGAACTACTTAAGCCTTATATCAAATTAGAGGATAAAACTCATTGTCGGAGGAGTTCAACTCCCTTCCAATCTTTAAAAGTCGTCCAAAGAGCTTCATACATATCCAGGTATCCAATATATATCCAACTATGACATGTATCCAGCACTAATTGTTTTTATTGGAGCTGGAAGTGAGTGTCCAGGTAACACTAGAAAAAATTGATTCTATCGTGTAAACAGATTAAAAAAATTAAATACAATTCTTAAATACTTCACAGTGAAAGGTTCAGAACTACAATAATATACAAGAGAATTGCAAGCATAAATTTTTCTCGGAATACATTATGAGAATATACACAGATATCTTAGCCTAGAACATAAGGTGTGATGTTAGTTGACCTAATGGGGAGACCTAATTGACCCCTAGTATATATTGCACAGGTTAGTAATTGGAGCATTTTGTTTCTTTTATCAGTGCAATGACTGCACAAAAGAAGCAACAGAAACCAAATCCTAGATGTGCCCCTATGCTGCTCTACATCCATCCAGAACATGGAGGATTTTTTAACTTTCACTATTAGGACCAACTTCTTAAATACATCATCAATGTATTACACTCTATCACAAAAATTATTCACAAATTAACATCCATATGTATGGGAGGCAAAGGATAAAGAAAATCGTCATAACTTGACACCAAAAATGTCATTATGCAAAGATAGTTCACTAGTCTTATAGAACAGGCCAACAAACAAATTATCAAGAAATAATGTATTAAAGATTTTGTTTTTAAATTTAACAATAAAGCATTTCTTTTGTTCAAATTGAACAACACTAGAGTATAAGAACAAACCCTGCAGATAGTTAACCCAGCATTTCTTTTGTTCAAATTGAACAGAACTGGAGTGTAAGAAAAAAACCTGCAGTCTGCAGATAGCTAACCCAGCATAAATCTTTTTCATTAATGTATCTTTTTACAATATTCTAGAACGCCCAAGTAAATAATTCCAGCATTGCATCAGAATTCATCAGCTTTTCATATTTTTATTAATCCAGCTCTCTTCAACTGTCAAATTAGTTTCAATACGAATAGGTTAACCACTTTCTGAATCAGGTTCAACTTCGTGGCTGTTAGGAGTCATGTAAGTGGAGCTCCATGCAGCTCAAGTTACACATGTGGACCAACCCTATTGTTTGGATGCATACAACCCAAATTGCACTGTAAATTGAGTTTCTCATTGGTCTACAACACAGAGCTATCTTGTGGTAGGTAAACTCACGGTTAGAATGGCCATAAGACAAGTTGCACCCACATAGATAGGTATTTTAGTTAAACAATAAAAAGATTTTCTTTCTATTCTATCTCAACTAGGTATCTTTTTTTTTTTTTTTTTTAAAAAAAAAAGCTCCTCACCACCAACAGCTCCAATGCTGACCTCTTCTAGAACACTTACATCTTGACGTATGTCAAATGCTCTAACCTAGTGTCCACTTGCAACATGTTCAATGGAGCAGGGATTCAAATCCTAACGGGACATCCTGTGGGATATCAAGATGAGGTACCATCCCATGTGTTGGGACAAGACCGTCCCGCTAGCATCCCAATCGAGATGCCTTTGGACATCCTCTGTCCCAAGTGTTGAGACGGAGCGGGACGGTGACGCATTCCGTTCTATGGGAAAATCAGGACAACCCTGTCTCACGGGATTTAAAACCTTGCGATGGAATGTCAATTAGAGATGCTCTTTTCCAAAAACTCTCCTCCAAATACAACTACAACTTAAGTTGCAATGTAACTTAAGTTGCAATGCAATTTCAACTGCAGGGCTCCAAACAGCCCTTTTTTGTTGTCAATGGCAAAAGCATACCTTTATTTTTCTATGCAGCCATGTGACTTCAATCCTTACTCTCTATATAGTTTCTTCCATGTCAACCAAAATCTGCTACTCAGCATTTGAGTATTGCAAAATTGTAAATTTTAAACAATGTAGCATCTCCTTGGACTATATATTGTAGACACTGGAGAAGATAGTCTTCCAAGGATGAGAAGGAACATCTTCTATATAGCTTTCTTAGAGTTCACAAAAGTGATTCAGTACCCATACAGGCACCATGTTGGCGCATTGCCAGTATGCGTCAATTTCGTGTAGTGACACTACACCCTCCGAACCAAGTATTGGTTCGGTATCGGTACAATATGGTATGCTTGGTAAGGTGTGGTATACCCAACATGATGCGGTAAACTCTGATATGATGAACTTTGGTTTTTGTTTAACCTTCACCAGCCAATGTTTCTTTTGCACGTATTATTTTGATAAACCTTATGTAAAAAGTAACTCAACTTTTAACAAAGATATCAAGATCTGCAAAGGACAATCACATATTCTAAATATGGAATGTAAAGAGACCATGATCCACCTGGCCACTAGCCAAAAGTGTAGGATCTAATCCACCAAAGATCAAGGACACGAACAAACCAAATTATAACAAGTCGCCCAGCTGATGGAACAGCAGTACATAAGAATCTTTTAAGCACAAATCCAGTAACCACTTCTAGATCCAATACATATTTGATGTAGATGACTTTGGCTACAGTTTGTACATATCAAGTATCTGATCAGATAAGTATCATAAACAGTTCTAAATAGAAAATGAAGTGCGGTTTGAGAATGGGATGAACATCATGGTTCAGCGACCGTTGCACTTTAAGCAAGCATATGCAGCATGCTCATACAAATAATATTCTAAGTTGTTCCACCTAATTTTATGATTTCACACCCTTTTTTTTTACTCCAGCATTCTTAGTCCAGAACATTCTAAAATGTTATGTATATGAAAAAACATATGCTTAAATTTAGTTTCGCCACAAAGTCGATGTAAATGAGACCGCTGAAGAATAACTTGATGCACTCCTAAGAACATATAAACATGTGAAAGTTTCTAGCTTTTTAATTTAAGTGTAATATGCTCTGCACATAGGTGAGCTTTACACACAAACCATCTCAATATTGAATACTTGCTACATCTAAGAACATGACAAATGTTGCTACGTGCACATCCATGATAAATAAGCAGCACACATGTTCACGACAGGGTTTATTATTTATATATGCAACAAAGAAAGAATTAAGATCAAACCCTTAGAAACAAGCAACTGAAAAGGTCCAAAATCAAATATGCATGTAAACTCCCTGATGCTAAAGAATATATGCAGTCCAATTTCAAGAAGATGGGAGCATAAAGACCATTGAGACATTCGTGTTTTCTGATGTAATCATCCTTGATCAAATCTCAAGAAACCTTGCAGTTCCTTGTGCAAAGCAGAAAACTATTGCCGAACACTGAATCATAACCCGAAGAAGCTACCATTGGTTTCAATGTGAAATATGTCACCTTTAATCTGCATTTAAATACATTCATACCTTCTTTTTGTTGGATGTAGACATCACATGACGACAGATATGCATGCAAAAGTTTCAAAAATTTTAAAAAGTCAAATGCAGCGGAAATAGAAATTTCATATCTGAATTCTCAACATCATTTTAGGACAACCATTCAGCATAACTTTTAACCATTATACCGGGCAACCTTATATCAGAACAATTTAAAAATTCGGATCAACAATTAGATCTAATCTAACTGGCATGCATAAAGAGATCACATCTCAAATAAAACACCAGGCATCATCATTAATTACAAGATTAAAGATCTAAAAGAAAATCTGAATTTCATACCTTTACGCAGGTAGATCTTCACTGCGATTCGATGATCCGTGGATGTCTTCGAAGTTCCGTCGTAGCCGCACAAGCGTCCGGCCTCTACAGGTATCCACCGAGGCTGATCTGATCAGGAGGTCTCGATCTCACCGGAATGCTAACTCCCTCGCAGAGATCGCTCCCTGGATTATCGAATCGGTTTGATCTTTTGATTCTCTTCTCAAGAGAATCAAAACAATATGTAGGAGGATGATGAAATCAGATCACATCTGATTTCTTTTTTCACTTTTTCTCTTCTCAAGAGAAAATCCAAGATCTCCTGAAGAAGACGAGATCTAATCTCTTTCTTCTTCTATCTTGTCCAACCCTTGGACTAGATCCAAAAAAAGAGAAACGAAAACTTTTGTATCCATCTCATGGACCAATAAGGGGAGAAAAATTAGATCAAATATGATTTTATTCATGTCCAACTCTTGGACATCTTTGGGAGAGAAGAATTTCTGTCCATCTCATGGACCAAGAGGAAGAGAAGAAAAAAAATCAGATCAAATCTGATTTTATGTCCAACCTTTGGACATATAGGAGAAGATGAGGAAGACATGTCCAACTCTTGGACACAAGAGAGAGATAAGAGGTTACCTTCAACAACCAACCTTTGGTTGTAAGAAAGGAGAGGAAGAGGGGCATCCATCCTTTCTCCACGTTGAAAGAAGCCTCGCGTAAACTCCTTTGAACTTCACACCAATCCCCTTGGGCATCCCCTTAGTTGATCTCATCTCTTAGGAAGAGGCACCCCCTTATCCCTATTTAAACTTGGGGTGGTTAGGGTTTGTTGGAGATAGATAAGGACTCCCTTATGCCGCCACCTCTCCTAAAAATTAGGCGCCACAAATTTTTCTCCATGCCTAAGAATATCTCATGCCCTCTCCTTTCTCACCGTGAGACCACATGGGGCGTTAAAACATGTGGGGCGTGGTGCTTCCTAAGACTTGGTCAAAGTTGGTTGAAAACCAAATCAAAGTTGGAGTCCATGTGGATTTTGGTTTCAACATAAGTACTTATTAAGCCCAATCCTATTAGACTCATGAAACCCAATCTGAGTCAAACTCAAACCATATCTAATTAAATTAAATCTGATACAATTTGACTAGGACCCAATTCCAATACTTGACCAAATCAAATAATATGCAACAATTGCAATTAAATCCTCCTATAACTTACTAACTCTTAACAAATCCTCAATATAACTTTTACATTTAAGTCCAATCATCAATCAAATTGATAATTGAGACCACTTGCGATTCGAAATCATGATTCAACAATCCGATCAGTCAAAACCAGTTTTATGTGTGACTCCACAGGTTCTATTCTGTCTGGTAGTGAAAAATATTTTGATCTCCATCAAAATATCATTGAAATTTCTTTCAATAGATTGGAACAATTCCAACTCACCAATTGAGAATTCTTGACCATCAAAATAATTCTCGTTGGTCCCATAATTCACCAGTGACGTCTAGCAACATGCAGTGGCAATCCAGCAGAACCGAAAGATGAACCTTTACGTATACTTATCGTGTGATTCAGTTCTTCTATCGTGAGTCCCGACAAGACAGAGGTTATAGAAAACTCGTCAAACCACATCATCTATCATATGTAAGATTTATTTGACTTGAGTTCATTCATGAAACCTGATGAAAACTCCTTTCTATCATTCATACTGTCCTCGTCAAGATCTTCCAAACTCAATCTTATAAATCATATAGGACTACTTAACTAATAAGATCGATAGATTCCATCTAGATGCACACCCTATTAACCTACAATGAACCTACTGTAGCCAACATATACCTCAAGACTCCGTATGGCTAGGAGATCGAGTTATGGTGCTATCCATGATTTTCGAAACCATCCCGAACCACCCGATTCAGGGCGTTCCGAACCGAACCGATGGCCAAACGATCCGATTCGATCGTGGAAACCGGCATAGAAAAAAATAAAAAAAATTAGTAAACCGCCCGATTCGGACCTAAACCAGGCAGTTCAGCCCGATTTCAGACCGAACCAACCAATTCAACTGTTTTAAGAGGGGGAAAGGCTTGAGAGGAAGCCGAAAGGCTTTTTCTCTGTTATTTCGACACAGCAGAGGCATCTTTCGTCCCTTTTTCATTTCAAGAACAGTCGAAAAACATGCGATCAAGCTTGATTAGAGGTACATATTCGATCCTAGCTCCTGTTCTTCACTTTGCCTCTTTTTTTTAATTAGTAAAAAATAAAAAAACAAGAAAAAACTATGTCAACATTATTTTTTTGTTTGATTTTAATAGTTGTAGATCTATGAAAGATCTACACAATGACACTAAAATCATTAATTTTTAATAAATATATAATTTTTAGAATTAAAAATATATTTTTGGAATAAAAAATTATTTTAAAAAAATAAAATTCGAAAAAAATTGTAAAATCAGATTATGAATGAGGATTTTACGAGCCAACTTGTCAGGACTGTCAATCCAAATATCTGGCCTCTCCTTTGAATTATTTGTTACTTCGTAAAAAGATGGCATTTTTTTGGATACCCATTCTTCCTAAAAACACAATTTGGGATCAAAGAATAGTTTTATTAATCAAAATTTCTCAAAAAATAAAAAAAATCATTAAGTACTTAAAAAAAATAAAATTGGCACACCGATTTGACCAGCATGCCTGCCGTACCGTGTCAGTACAGTAACGAACCGTACCGATTGGCGATCAAAACGACATCCGATATCGGTTCAGAAAATCTTGGTGCAGTCAAATTACTTCATTATGAACAACCGAGGCATCGCAGGTCTAAAAACTAGTCACACCACTACAACATCGAGAATATCAATGACGAGTAGACATCCAAGTGACTTCTCATGTTGGTCATGCTCAATACCGTTGTTCTCTAACAACCACCTGCACTCTCGCTCCAATGTCCCCACACTGTAAACTTAAGACTCATTTACTTAAGGGAAACGATCCATACACCAATCTTATCGGATCAAACATCGTCCCCATGATGATCCTTCAATCGAAAAAAATTTAAAAATTAACCATCAATGACACATACCTCAAATTTTCAATTCTTAAGAATGTGTCTTCTTATTAATTTTGTGGACGATTCATGGACACATACACTATATGAATGGAATTAACTGCCCTAATTAATTAAATCAAATACAAAATTATGTTCTAGAAAGAATTAATGTGTCGGCTTGATTGGCTTCTAGGGCATACATCTAACACTTTTTACTTCTCACAATAATATAAAAAAATATAGTTTATGCTTCTCCGGCCATAGTTTCAGAATTGAGGTACCTCACTAGCATATTTTCCCTTTTTCTCAACCCAAACTATTGTAGCTACAACCTACAAGTGAAATGATCTTCCTTGAGAAAAAAATATTTCTATATCAAATTAAATAGCAAAATGTTTCAGAATGCCTATGCAATATCATAATTGCCTCCACAAATCAAGATTAAAAAATTGAACTTTCACAGACTTCCCTATAATTGCTCTTTGTAACAAATATACTGATGTTAGCAATCATCAGTATTTTCTCTATGTAAAATGGACAAACCAATCTGATTCATCAAGTAAAATTATCACACTTTAACACAAGCTTCCATGACGGTGATATAACTATCTAAAAACACCTACAAACATTCTCTTATTCTAAAAAAATAACAGAAAAAAAGTGAAAGGTTAGAATTTCAAGAAAAAATTTAGTTCTCTGTTTACCAAAAATAGTACAAGAAATCCAGTCCTTTCCTCTATGCAGTGAAGCTAGGATCATTGGTAAATCTTGCATATACAAAAGAAAAAAGTGTACGTGGTAAAGTTTAGATGATGTTCGAACACTATAATGGTAAAAATGATCTAATGAAACTAAATATAATCAATCCATTGAAATGACATGTCTGCAATATAGTATAAGAGGAAGGTAGGTAAGCAAAGAAGAAGAAATTCAACTTACGCATCATTATCCCTAGAAAGAGATAGAGCACTCAAAGACAATGCATGAGCTATTTCAATGACAAATGTCAGTGTACAGTCCTTCGATTCCAGGGATCTCAAAAGCTTCTTGAAGCAACTTAAGAATGGGGGAGGCCACCTCCAGTCATGCTCAGTTGAAGTGGTACTATCACCATATCTCTCATCTCGTTCTGTTTGCTCAAGTGTAGAAGATCGCATTTGTGAAAAGAGGGAAGCAAGAGCACTTCTACCGTGACTGCAGGAAGTTAGTTCCTTGAAAGTCACAAGACATGCTAACAATTCCTTTCCAACTGGCAGAACCTGATAAGAGCAACTTTATCAATCATGATTGAGGAAAACTAAATTAAAGGAAGAAAAAATCTTCAAGAGTTAGCAGAAACAATGAGCAAATGAAAAGAATGTCAAGGTACAATGAGTACTCTATGAGAGACGAACAATTGACTGGAATATCAAATCATGGAGATATGCAAAAGATGGTCACTGCCCACTGCCTAGAAGCCAAATGTTTTGAGCATCATAAATAAGACGAGACCATATCTCATCATTCTAAAGTACATTATTTTTTACATGAATGATAGCAAAACAATGAGGTTATTCTCAAAAACAAAAACATTAAACTGTTTCCACACTAAGAACTAGTGTTAGAATTGATCATGCAAATGAAATATTTCATCATTTTGTGCAAACTGACAGCAAATAACAATGTTACAAGTGTGGAAATAGGCTAAGCAAGGTTTTAAATCCCGTGCGACAAGGCTGTCTCGATTTTTTCATGGAATGGGACGCGCCGCCATCCCGCCCCGTTCCGACTCTTAGAACAGGAAAAGTCCCAAGATGTCCCGATTGAGTTGCTGGCAAGGTTTTCAGAATCATCCCGAATCGGATGGTTCGGGGCGTGCCGAATCGGACCGATGGGGAACCGGAACAGTTCCAGCTTGGAAAGTGGCACACGCCAGTGCCAAAGGAGAGAGAGAAAGAGAGGAAGAAAAAGAGAGAAGGATGCCGTCAGAGGCCGACAGTGGCCCGCTGCGGCAGTCGGAGAGCCGTGGAAGCCTCAGCGGCTCAATTCGCCCGATAAGGCTGTTAAAAGAGAGAGAAAGAGAGAGAGAGAGGGGAGAGTGACTCACCAGAGGGAGGACAGGACGGCGGAGGGGCTGCCGGAGGTTTCCGAACGTCCGTCGTGGCCAGCGGGTGGCAGAAACCATGCAGGTGGAGTCGCAGCCGCGGAACAGGGGTTGTCGCCCCCCTATTCACGTGTCGGGCCTTTTTTAAAAACGAAGATGAACAATGAAGCCGGCAAATGATTTGCCGGCTTCACTGCTTAGGAGATTTTTTTAAAAAAAATTAAAAATAGTGAAGTCGAGAATCGGATTGCCGGCTTCTTTTTTTAAATTTTTTTTTAAAAAAAAGCAAAAACAATGAAGTCAGCAAATGATTTACCGGCTTCACTTAAGTTCCGATTTTTTAAAAAAACCCCGTGAAACAGGAGCGTTCGCCTTGTTTCACGCCCGCAGCACTGTGCGCGTGGACTGCACCATTTGGCGGCCACGATGGCCAGTCGGAGACCGTCCGACAGCCCCTCCTCCGACTCCTTCCCCTCCCTCCTTTTCTTTCTTCCTCTCTATTTCTCTCTTTTCCTCCTCCCAGTTCCCTTCCTTATTTCGGTTCGCGCCGGTCCAGTACGGTATGGATTCGTACCGATTTTGCACAGGTACCAAGTCCGTGAATCTTGGATGATAGGATGTTAGCAGGACAAAACAAGAACATCCCGCTAGGACCTGAATTCTTGGTGCCAAGGAACAATAATTGTTTTAGTGCATGAATGCTAGCAATGACTATTGACATACTCCGTACATAAACTAGTTGTGAGTATTTAAACCTTTAAATAGTCAAAAAAGCAACAAGAATCCACGATAAATAAAGTAATAACAAACATTTCACTATTAAAAAATATGTTAATAATTGGCGATCTAAATTTGGAAACGAGTATGCATTCTGATGAGAAAATTGATGAGCCATCACCATGAAAAGAAAATGACAAAATTCCTCCCCAATTAGTTATTAGCTAAGAAAACATGTTAACCTATAAACAACAGCAATTATAGTGAACAAATACATCTAATTATTATGTCCCATTTGATTTATCCAGATTTCCTGTACTTTTCAATGTATGCATTATTAGTTTATTAAAAGATTTCATATTTTCTTCATCTATCAGGCAACCGGTTGGAAGAACCCTTTTTTCTATCATATATGCTCATTGGCCTGATTAGGTTTAAATAAAGAAAAAAAAGTAATCAACTAATGTTTCAATAAAAATAAATATTCTGTTATCTCAGATCAAGCCTAGTAGTTCTGTTGGTATTAAACAGTATAACCTGTTACTCCATGCATGTAATATGTTTCTTCTCACTACCCTTTGCCTTTTGCATTAAATATGTTAAACTTAGCTTGATGTTTTAGTTTGGACTTAACATTACTAACACAATAGTAAATCGCATTAGCTTCTCACAGATCCTTCTCACAACAAAACTTAAAAAATAAACATAAGAATAAAGTATAGAATTTTCCCCTTTCAACATTTAAGTTAGGTATAGACCACCAATTTAAAGTAGCAAAACGAATGCCTCAGCAATGGGAAGCACCGATCTCAACCTTACCTCCTAGCAGCATAAAATAGGAAAACAAATATATATATATATATATATATATATATATATATATATATAGCACCGATCTCAACCTTACCTCCTGGCAGAATAAAATAGGAAAACAAATATATATATATAACCTCCTGGCAGAATAAAATAGGAAAACAAATATATATATATATATATATATTAGGGGTGCCAGTGCCTTAGGATCTTCCAGAAGTTGGATTTTTTTTAGCTTCTAGCAATTAGCGTGTGAATAAAAGAAAAATGATTGTGAACCTATTCGTATAACAAAAAATTCTTCTCAGACATTTAACTTCCTCCAAAACTTCTTTGTGGATAAACTAGATCTAGACAAAAATAAATCTGGGACACAAACATTTACGCCAACCAGACTGCCATGCTAATTTTATACTAACTAGACTGAGCCATGTTAAACACTTGGACAGTAAACATATTTAGTTTGGTCACATTGACCAGCACCAATTTTCTATAACCAGAATTCGTCCTGTTATCTGAATGAGTCTGGATTTAGAATTATAATACAATGCAAATGATAAAAATACACATCCAAGTAATGTTAAATTGGCTAGCATGGCTAGCGTACAGTTAACCTAATCAATAGTGCTGTAAAATCTTCACAAACACACAACACAAAATGCAAGAATGCTCAAACCAAACAGATTACAAAAGCAATTGTAGGATACCATTTGGCCAAAACAGTTAGTAGTCTTTATCATCCACTTTTATTAAATTTTTCTCATAAATAAAAGTACAACTATTGAGAGAGGCGCATACAATAGCTTCCATGCACAGCTCTAAGCAGCCAATGTGCAGGCATCAAAGGCGCTACTTAGCAATTTGGTGGTGTTTAGGCATACAGGTGAAAGAAGATGAAAAGGGAGGGAAAACAGGTGATGGAGGCAGAAGGAAGGAGTGGGGAAGAAGGGAGCTACAGAGAGACGAACAAGGTGGAGGACGAAGGGGAAGAGGAAGAGGTCTAAGCAGATGGAGAATGAGGATGATAGATGAACGAGGAAAGGTGTTGGAGCAAGATGAACTAGGAGAGTGTTTAGGATCAAATTTGAACCTATTAACTAAAATAGGTTTCAAAATCAACGATATGGTTTCTAATTATAGATCATCTAAGTAGTAAGTGATTGTGATTCACAAAACACTAGCATGAGATTTAACTCAATTATGTTTGAGGTGAAAATATACACCCCAAAAGAAATAATTATGTCAACATATTATAGAGGAGGACAAATCATTATTGATCCATTTCTACAGTACAGTCTTGGAACAAATAAGCAAGTTCAGTCATGCAACAAATAAGTTCAGTCATAAGAATGAGTCATTTCCCTGCTCAAACACCTATGATGCACCCCAACATGCTACATATAAATCATAGCAGTCCAGCCTAATAGCCAAGCATGCACCTATATGCCCCCGCTCAGCACCTGTTTCAGATTGAATACATGCGACATCCACTGGTCCTTGCAACCAACCAAATCCCTTGGGGCAACCGCAGCGCTCGTGCACAACTCCATGCCACAGAAAAACTCTTCCTAACAGTGCTCCACAACCAGGCACTTTTGTGCCATTCTAAGGCTTTGTCCCTTAAGCCAAATACCGCCCACCTAGACACCACTTCCTCTAAAGCCTTGAAATCTATGAACAACCCTATCTTTCCAACTCCAAAAATCCAATTTTGGTGAAACATCTAAAGGCTCAAGGATGAAAAGAAACAGAAGTGAAAAGATGAAGAAAGATGAGGTGACAAGAGAAAGAAGACTCAGTTTTTGTATTTTCCTCCCCTAGCTAAGAAGCACAAATACGATAGGGAACATGGATACGGTACGATACTGATACAAGGATATGATAAATTCTTAAAAATATAGAATACGATACAGCTGGGATATGGTATATTAAATAATATAAAATTAATATAATATTAATATAGAAGCATAAATACTCAACATAAATTTAACATATAAACACAAATCATAACTCAAAAGCACCTATGTTTGAAAAGCATCATTAATGCATAATCATTACAAGCAAAAATTCTAAAAGATTAACATAAAAACACCAATGTTTCAAAAGTCAGCATCAAGAGCATTTATCCTATCCTATCCTCATGAACATGAACAATTGCAATCTCATCTCCTCCATTTCCATCATCAGTAAAAAGTATAATGTTTCAATAAAAAGTTCTGTGTTTGTGAAAAATTAGGAAATGGTGGCGTTTCAATGTTTTCATTAATGGCAAAATTCATTACCCAACTGTATCCCAGCCGTACCCAACTGTATCCGATGCCGAAAAAATCAGAAAAGAGAAGGAAAACAGCCGGACACGTGGTGGGTACGTATTGCACCGTGTCCCCAACGTTTCCATATCGGAAACGTGTCCGACATTGATACGGAAGCCATTTTGCCGTACCCATGCTTCCTAGTCCCCTAATTCTTTTTTATTTTTATTCCTCAGCTTCCTCTACATATTGTCTGGCTCTTACACTCATTAATACTGTGAATGCTGCCCATCATATTTCACAGCTAACTTGCATTCCTGTATATGCTAATAGGGCACTCTATTGCCATGCACACCACCTGTTCATTAAATTGCTAGTCCATATCACATGTAAACTGGTTGTGTGCAGCCCAATTCAAGCTCCCATATGCATTCAATACCCATCATATGCACAGCCCAACTACAACAAAAACTTGACTCCCCTATGAGGCCCAAATTTGGCCTTATATGACGCCCAAGTCAAACTCTGCACAGCCCAAGTCCAGTCCCTAGTACGCCCAAAACTGAATCTATGTCAGCAACCTAGATACAGACCAAACTGCTCCTATTGGTAGCTCAACAGCATCTCCAGCACACAAATCATAGTCAACAATAAGACAGGCTCGTTTACAGCCAAAATCAGTCTATATATGCAATCCTTATCCACCTCAAAAGCAGCCATCATTCGCAGCACAATTCTAGCTCCACGCTTGCAGCCCAAACAGTCCTCTTTGATCCCTCTAGAGCAATCAAAATGCAGTCCATTTATGTTGTCTAAAAGGAGCCCAGTATGGCCCAGACCTACTCCTAAAAACTGGTCATACACAATCCACTTATGCAGCAGCTTACAGTAGTTCATGTGAGCTGTTCAAAAGATAGTTCAATTAGGTTGCATTTGGTGCATTGCCAGGCAATCTTGGAAGGTAATATGGATTGCCTTCAGGATAAATTGCCACCATTAAATTGCCAGTAATATTGATCACTGCGTTTGGTATACACAGGTAATGTTACAATAAAATTATTAGAAATCTTGATTGAAATATTTGGTATGATAATCAGATTACCAGTAATGTGAAATCAAATTCTTAAAACATCCAGATAAGGGGTGTGGGGAACTGCGGGCACTAGGGGGTGGAGAGGGGGCAGGCGCGTGTGGAGCCATAGGGATGGAGGGGACGGGCATGGTGGAGCTACGGGAGGGTGGTGGGGGACAAGGGCGGAGGAGTCACGGACAGATAAAGGGAGATGGAGCCGCAGGCCGGGGGCATACACGGAGGAGGGTGAGGGTTGGGCGATGGATTTTGTGTGATTTTTTTTAGGAATAATTTTGTCCAAAATTTTTATTGCAATATTGCCAAAGAAGTAGTAATCCAGATTACCACCCAAAAAGCACACCAAACACAATAATCTAGATTACCACATTAAATTGCCCGCAATCTGGATAGATTGCCAGCTACCAAACGCAACCTTACAGTTTAGACCTGTTTCCAATGTGGTCTTAAGTCTTAACAAATTTAAGACCATATTCCTTCAAACTGTCCTAACCCAAAACCACAAGATGCAAGCAATGGGCCTATAGCCAATGTGGTCTTAAGTCTTAACAGATCTGCGGCCCTATTCCTTCATGATGTCCTAACCCAAAACCACAAGATGCAAGCAGTGGGCCTATAGCCATGTGCCTTCAAGGTGCTTTAGCCCAAAAGGATACTATTCAAGAATAGGTCCATAGCCATATGCCTTCAGAGTCGCTTGGTCCAAATTAACGAAACTCCAATATTTGAGCTCGCAACCATGTCTTCAAGGTGTCTTAGCCCAAAAGAAAAATTTCAAGAACTGATCCTTGTTTGTATGCTTTTGGGGTGGCTTATCCCAAAAGGAGAATCAAGAAGGGGTCCACAGCCATATGCCTTTGAGAAAGCCTAGCCGAAAAGGAAAATTTCAAGAATGTGCTTAGATCCATATGCCTGCAGGGTGGCCTAATCCGAAAGACTTAAATTTCAAGCATAAGCCTAAAGCTGTGTTCCTTCATGGTAGCCTAGATCAAAAGGTTCAACTTTCAAGATTGGATCCATTTCCATACATTCAGAAGTGGTCCTCAAAAAACAGCATAGAAGTCTCCAAACTGAAAAATAGATCTCTAAGTCCCTAAACTGGAAAAGTTCAAGATAGACATCCAACTCCCTAAAGTGGACAAGTTCGAGATAGACCTCTAAGCATTTAAACTGCACAAAAACAAAATAGGCCTCTAAGTCTTCAAACTAAAAAATAGATCTCTAAGTCCCTAAACTGGAAAAGTTCAAAATAGACATCCAACTCCCTAAATTGGACAAGTTCAAGATAGCCCTCTAAGCATTTAAACTGCACAAAAACAAAATAGGCCTCTAAGTCTCTAACGTGGATAAGTTTAAGATAAACCTTTAGGTCTCTAAATTTGGGATATGTCCCTCGTTAAGCCATATAAATTAGATTGGACAATAATAAAATTACATTTTCAATTTAATTTTCTTAGCATTTTCTTTAAGTATCTGAATTGGAGATGCCCGATTAATAAAGGGTAATTATTAGGGCTCTGAAGCTTGCTAGAAACCATGGACCCACATAAACAACAAGCCTTTTTTGCAATTTGATGCGATCAACTTATAAAATTAACTGGCAATTCCTCATCTCTCTAGACTCCCAAAACTATCACCAGGGCATATTTGTGATCCCATAAATTCTAGCACGCCTGATAAGACTTGGCTTCTCCTCCCTTTCGTGAGATCTCAAGAACAATGCAAAAAAGTAAAGGAAAACCTTTATTAATTGAGTTTTTTTATTCAACAAGAGAATTTGCACTCAATCAGTAATCATTGTGTATGCTAGGAGGATGTCCATTGCTGCTACACCAGCAATCCAACCTACACCATCTGCTTGTGGGCCATGTTTCATGTTTGCATGTCACAAAGTAACATTGAGGCAGGTAATGTTTAAGCTGCAATTCGGGTTGAAACCATCCATGACATAGCCCACTCAATCCTGCTACTGCAACTACAACTCGCGTATGCAAAAGTAAGGAGGTTGTCCCTACTCAAATTCCTATTGGGGAGAATATTATCATGGAAGCTGTTGTTTATGCTACAATTAGTCCGCATCTGCCAACAAGGAATAAGAGACCAAATATGATTATGCCTGTGCCTTCCAAGCAACACTCCACTACGACACTACTCAAAGGTTGTCTACTTTTGATAGGATATGTCCACTAACTTCAACATCCATGAGGACAGTTTGTTGCAACATCATGGGCTTAATAAATACTAGCCCATTCACTTTTACCACAAAAGACATAAACAATGGAGTTTGCAAAAGGTCCTCCTATGCTACGATCACTCAGAACATTGCAAGTTAGTTCATGAAAGAAGACATAATGATATTCATCATTGCACTTATGCAAATGACAACTCTGCTGGGGGTTCAAAGTCTTCTAGAAAACAAGTTCATCAAACCCGTGATCAAAGATTCAGATCCCAACGGAACATCCCGCGGGACACCGAGACAGGACGTCCCGCTAACATCCCAGCATCCCAATCGGGACTGCAGCCGCCGCGGGGTTCGAAACAGAGGCTTTGCCCCCTATTTCATCGGATTTTTTAAAAAATCTAACACGATGAAGCTGACAATGGATTTTTAACCTGACAGCCCTCCGACGGCCTCCTCCGCCGTCTTCCCCTCCTTCCTCTCCCTTCCCTTCCCCCCTCTCTCTTTTCAGTTTCTCTCACGGAGAACCGCGGAGCCCGATAGGCCAGAACGGCCCTTCGACAGCCTCCACGACCCTCCAATGGCCACCGTAGGTGTCTCCACCGACCACCCTCTCCCTCCCTCTCCCTCCCTCCGCCCCTCTCTTTTCCTCTATAGTTCATCACCCGTTTTCATGTCGGTTTGGACCCAATACGATCTAGTATAGGGAGCGTGCTGACTCGTACCACCAGCCAATCGGTACGGGATTCGATTTCGAGTCAGTGATCCTTGGTTGAGACCATAATTTGGTAATGGTCAAGGGGTGGATTTTCATCTCAACTGACATCTCAAAAGCAAAGCAAGTACCAAAACATTATTTGCCTGCCAAATCATCATTGCGTCAATCACCTTTCTCCAATCTTAAGCTAAGTCCTAGATGGCTCTTTTAAGAGTTTTAAATGGGATTCGAAATTTGACTTTTTTTAAGGGTTACATTGCATAATAGACCCTCCCACTAAGGGTGGCAATCAAGTCAGGTTGGGTATAAATAGGTCAGGGTCAGATATGGGTTTAGTCAAAAAACTCTGAACCTAGACCCAACCTGTTTATTTAAACAGATCCGGTTTTAAAATTCGAATCTGACCTGCTTAATAAATAGGTTATCCGATCCGACCGGTTTACGACCCGTTTATAATCTATTAAAAAAATTTAAAACCCAACCGGTTTAATAACCCATTTAAAAAAAATTAAAAAAACCTGAGAACAGTGCAGCTCTACCCTTGCCGCATCTCCGCTCGACCACCTCTCTGGCCTCCGTCCTGGCTGCACTCTTGGCCA
Organism: Elaeis guineensis; assembly: GCF_000442705.2. NCBI lineage: Eukaryota > Viridiplantae > Streptophyta > Magnoliopsida > Arecales > Arecaceae > Elaeis > Elaeis guineensis. Next base: position 34,841,671 of record NC_025994.2, read on the forward strand.
CCTCCAGCTCCGCCCGACCGACCGCCCTCGTCGAGGTGTCGCCTCCAGCTCTGCCCGACCGAAAGCCCTCACCACGCTCTATCGGAAGGCTCAAAAGGTCATCATCAGGAGTGGGGCCTGTTGGGGAGCTGTCGGTCGGGGGATAGGGCCGCTGGAGCCCCCAAATCAAAATCTCGTTTTCGTTCCTCCTGACTTGAAGGAGAGTTTTCCAGGCCTACAGTAGCGCTGCCATGCTGTTCGTTCAGATGGACGCCTACCGCGGCAGCCCCACCACCTTCGTCGTCATCGGCCTCACCTCCAAGCCCACCCACATCTTCAGCACCCCCTGTTCAAATGTGAGTGGGTCTCCAACAACCCCTTCGCTGCCTCGGTCTGCGCCAAGGCCTACAAGATGCTCCCCGAATGGGGCTACGGCCATGTCCATACTGTCGCCGTCGTCAACTGCACCTTCCCTTCCAACCTCCACCACCCCTCACGTGGATTAAGAGAAGCAAAGCATGGCAAGGGGATCACAGGGTGGAAGGTGAGAGGGGGGAGTAGGGGTGACGGTGGACCACAGCATGGAGGAACACGGACGATGGGGGCAGCACTGCGAAGGCGACGACATGGAAGAAACGCAAACCTCAATGCACAGGCATGGAAGAGGGAGGCAATGGGGGTGAGGTAGTGTCTCAGTGAGAAATTAAGGCCTTTTAGTTTTGAGGAAGGAGAAGAGGAAAAGGGCGAAGCGAAAAGGGGCAAGTCCCATCGATGAAATTTCATGGGCCACAGGTGGAAACGGTCAAAATTGAAACGGGCTCAAATTTGCTATAGCAAATTGAAATGGGCCACCCAAGTATTTTAAATAAAAATTATAAACAGATTAAGCAGGTTGGATAGATGAGAAATTTAAACCCAAACCCGATCTGTTTAATAAATGGGTTAAACAAGTCGACCCATTTACGAGCTGAACCCATTTAAGTCAAACCCAAACATGTTTAAGGAAGGCGAACACGGGTCGGGTTGGCAGATCGGATCATATTTTGCCACCCCTACCTCCCACCCACTCCATGATGGCAAATTGTGGACTTGTACTACAGTCTTCATAAGATCAACATAGCCTCACCATTTAGCTTCAAAAAATAAGTTAAGGTGACTGTAGAACTCCATAGCATTTTTTTCCAGCAGAGGCTCAATTTCTCCATTCTTCCTAGTTTGTGGTGGGCAATTACTTCAAAGAACAACAAAGAAAAAAGATTGTTAACAAGGTTGAAGCACTTAAGCTTCATTTGGCTTGGAAGCCAAAATTTCCCTCAAGTGGCGTGTTGTGACATTCTCTATTAAGCTTACGATCCAAAACAAACAAATAGTTGAGGGGCAACCTATTATAATAAAACCTTCAAATGGAAACCAAATTAAACATCCTTCATTGCCAAGAATACTTAGTCTTTAGGTTGCATTTGGTGCATCGCCAGATAATGTAGATTGCCTTCAAGAGAGATTGCTACCATGAAATTGCCAGTGATGTTGATTATTATGTTTGGTACATGCAAATAATATTGCAGTAAAATTACTGAGAATCTTGACATGTTTGGTATGACAATCAAATTACCAATAATGTGAAATCAAATTTTCAAAATACCCCCATAAAATTTTATGAAATTTTGAACTACTAGGAAAAGTTTGATTTTATTTTCTCAATTTAAATCAAAATTTTTAAAATACACCTGACGAGAGGGGGTGGTGGCTGGGTCGTTGGAGGGGCCGATGGTGGAGGCGAGAGAGGAGAGGTCGATGCCGACGTAGAAGTGGAGGCCATGGCCGGAGATGATAAGGGCATAGGCAGAGGAAGGCAGTCGAGGGTGGCAAGGCCTAGAGGGAGGCGGGTGGAGGGGAGGGTTTTGTGTAATTTTTTGAGGGGTAATTTTATCCAAAATTTCTTTTGCAGCATTGCCAAACAAGTGGTAATCTGGATAGCCACCTCTCCCCAAGGTAATTTGGATTGCCTCCTAGGAGGTAATTTGATTGCCACCCAAAAAGCATACCAAACAGTAATTTGGTGGGCCCACTTTAAATTGCTGGCAATCTGTATAGATTGCTAGCTACCAAACGCAACCTTAATACTCAAGTCATGGAGCAAATCACTTCTATATTAAACAATTCACTGAGCTCTGGGATCCATTATACCCGGGCTAAATTTGCTAGTCAAGTGGAGGCAGCTGCGAACGAGAAGTGATTGTCCTTTACTGCATCCTTGGAACAATCCATATGCTGGCTAGAGAAGTGAATATTCATCGTCAATATTCCATTGACACTATCACAGGGTACAGGCAGAAAGTACGCTTCTATGATGGCTCTTTGGACCAAAATGGAGGGAAAAATAGAAATTCACCCTGAAGATAAATATGTGCAACATACTTGTTCATCACAAAAGGGAAAAAGTTTTGAAGTCTCAAAAACTAGTACCCTTCTACAAACTTGTCTTCTAAATGAAAATAAATGCATGCTTAGCCCCTGGATCCACTTCATTGTAGTAAACTTAATTATCCACTTCAGCTAACTAAGAAAACGTCAAGTGATGACATAATTTCAACAATTTTCTCACCCTATAATTTCATAATAGTGGAAAGACATCAGCGGCCATTGGCCATAAATCCTCATCTATAGAATTAAAAAGTCTTATACACTAAAATAAATGGAGAAAAGGAAAAGGAAAAAGGGAAAATGATAGGATATCTCCTTCCTTAATGTGTTGTAAACAAAATTGTGCCATTATTACATCCAAAATCACATCTCCTCTAACATTCAGTGATTGACTGAAACAGCATTCTGACAATACATGACAAGGACCAGCAACAACGACATCGTCGCATTGATAGAAGATGTGCCAAATGGTATAAAATGGCTTGTGCTGGTAATACAAAATGTTTGAACATAAAACAAAACATCTTGACTGTCCTTATTATTTATGCTATCTTAGGTCATTGCATGAACTGAAAGTATCGAGCCGTTCTCTCAACATAAGGTCCCCAAAATATTGTGGATATCTTATCGAAAGTTGAAGAATGAATAATGAAAAAGGTCCAAGAACAGGCAACTGGAAGGGTTCAAAAGGCATCACCCCCCACCCCCCTCCCCCACCCCCCAAAAAAAAAAAAGGACACGACATTTTGTCCCAGACTCCTAACATGATCTCCACATAAAGCAAATATTGACACTTAAGGCACTGTGGAGGTAAATGACAGAAGATTTCTTTGTAGTTCAGCAAGGCAGTAAGCCATGCTGTTTACCGGGCATGATTCTTCTGCTTAACCATTTATTCAAAAAGAAAATGTGAGTAGCAGTTTTAAATGGATGACTTATGAATGAAACAAACATATTACCACTTAAAAATATTTAAAGGAAAATTACTTCTGAGGAATATTCAACATTGTAAACAAAGCGCACATCAAAAATAATAAGTGATGCATGCTTCGCATAATAAGAAAGAAAATTGGTCCAGAAAAAGAAAAATCATACACCATCCTTGAAATATCAAAAGGTAAGATTAATTTGGATCACATACAAATGCAACTAGCACAAATGACCCTCTCTTTGATTTGAGATATTGAAGAAGCTTTTAAAGCATGCACTTCCTAAAAAACTACATGGCATTACCAAAATAAATAAAATAAATAAATAAAATCACTGGAGTGGTAAGTTACCTGACATAACTTGAGGACATGATGCACAATCAAGGAATTTTCTTCAATAGCAATATTTTCATTTAAATACCTGATTATGAGAGTAAAAACAATTTATATTCTCAAGAAAATGCAAAATCAGAATGAAATACAAAAAATCAGAAGTCAGTTTTGGATTCACTCACTTATCAGGTACTCTTGTTTCATTTATAGACGACTGGGAATTAAAAATCAATGCCAAGGACTTTAATACAGGAAGGCACCAGCTAAAAAATGTGACACTTTTATAACTGCTTTCCAGAATCAGCTTTCCATCTGAGCTAAACACACTGCTAAATCTCTTTAGTACTTTTCCTAAAATTCTGACAGCCCCCATCTTAAATAATAATACCTGGATAAGACAGGAAGTTAAAACAAGCACATAAATGGCACATAGATTAACATGATACAGCTGCAAATTCAGTAACCTTGGCATGAGGATGCTCCAACAGATTAGCAACAAAATGAAGCAACCGAAGCATCTGAACAAAAAAACAAATCAAATGTTAGATCATTTGAAGTGACCATAACAAAAATAACAGACAATTTATCACCTTGAAAATATCCATGTCAGACAGGGATGTTTCATTAACATGATTATCCATCCATAAAACTATTGGTCGTAGAAGGACAACTGCACATTCTGTCCTTCGGCAGGCAACACGAATTATGAAAACACGAAGCATATCTTGTATGACCACCAAAGCCTGAGTAATAATTTAATTGCAACAAAGATTAACATCTAAATAATTTCTTGTGCATAATCAACAATTGATCAACTACCAACAGTTAGAAAAAGGAGGAGCAAGAGAAAGCAACATCTTAAGACAGGACATACAGTAGAGGCAAAATGCAGGACAACTTGTGCAATTCTGTCAAGTTGTGGCGTCAACCGAATGAGTAGCACTGCTAGGTGTTCTGGCTGTAAATACCAGTTGATGTCTCTCTCTGCTTGAGGTCCTAAAATCGACCCAATACTCAAAACTCTAAGAGCACTTAAAGGGGGAATCTCGTATTTCCATAGCCATATACCTTCCTCTGGAAATAGATCACCCTTTTGGTGCATAAAAGTCACATATTAGAGAATGCACTAGTTAAGTAAAGAATCTAAATAATGAGAGCCAAACGATGACTTATCTAGATACTTAAAATTCTGTATGGAAAAAGAAATCAGAAGCTCCAGGAGAGGCTCCATGAAGTTGTTAGCATTATTACCAGTAGGCAGAGCATGCTGCAGGCATCCTTTGGACCCAAGGCTAATGATGAACTAGCCTGAGCACTCTCAAGAAGACAATGAAATAGACCCGGTGTCCAACCAAATATGGGCCAGCATGCAAGTGCTGATGTAAGTAGTTGGCAGACGGCACCAAAACCAAGTGCAGAGCTTGCATATGGGAAAGACAAGTCCACTGCACAAGCTGCTAATTTTGGGCTGCAAATTGAACACTCAAGATTAGAAGAAATACATCAACCATAAAGGAACCAAAGGAAAAAGAAAAACAAAGTACCTTACTTCTCGATGCAGTTGTAGAAGTGCATTAAGCAATTTTTTGTTGCGATACTGCTCCTTTGTTTCCTACAAATGCAGTTCCTTTTTAACTTAAAAGCATACAAAAACAAATAGTGCTTATTAACCTTAATTGTTTAAAAAGCTATCAATTTTTAGGTCAAAGAAACATTTTTCCTACTAACATCACAATATTTTATTTTCAATGCAATAGAGACAGAAAGACAATGGTCCAATTATTTTGTATTGAAATTGCACTCTGCCAAGATAGATCCGATACCTTCATAAAATGCAACTCAAGTAATTTTTGATGATTCTTTTTGACAGATGCCAAAGTTAATAGCCACAAAAATGAACATGACCCAACACACTAGGACAATGGATGTCACGTCGAGTCCCGTTCCCTATCCCCTCCCGGCACTCAGGATTGTGCCCCATCCTCCCACTTGAGATGGTGGGACATCCTGCAGTCCCACAAGGACTTAAATCCGCGGATACAACATAATACAAATATATTGATATGGCAAATCTTTAAAAAATTGGATATGATATGGCTTGGGTACACTACAAATAGACACATTATTTACATATATTTAAAAAGGAACCTGCAAAGCATTAATTCAATAGAATGCTTTATTTCCATCCTGCATACAACATGTATTGGCATCCGATAAATATTGGATATAGTCATGGCATGAAAAATTCCAGTATCCACATACCCTGCAGACAAGTTGGTGTAATTAAAAGACCAAGACTGCTTAGCCTGGTCAAGACACTCGCTAAACCAGAGCTTCTAAAGAACAATTGTTAACCATCTTCAAACACTGGGGACATTCAGATACTAAAATACATATCCTTCTGCAGAAGCATGAATTTCTCAATCTTCGCAAATAACCCAGATTGAAGTTCTACATGCATGGATGAGATATCAAAGAACAGGAAGGAGCACCAATCAGTAATCAACCCCAAAGAGTCATAAAATCTATACGAAGGAGAAATTTATAGTAGTCCATGAATAGGACCAATAACGGCAATATTCTTCATTAAGGAGACTAAAGAAGTTGTGAACTTCGATAGTGGTTGTTATGAACCAATATGTGACTTTTCACTTCAATGCTTTAAGTTTAGAACATAGCAATTTCACAGTTTTGGTGCAGATAAATCAGAACGTGATGAATGCCAAAGAAGCAGTTAGACTCTCCAGTAATTATCACCAGAGAAAACCTAGTTCACAAGTCCTTGATGCAACATAAAAATAAATAAGGTGTAATTATTTGCCACCATGTTTTAGATTCAGAGCATTAGACAAGGAGAACATGCATGCTTATGCAAACACTAACAAAATCATCCATACACATAAATTCCAAGATCGGACTTCTAACATTTAGTTTCTAAGATGAAGTAAAATTTTAGCAACTCGATCAAATTATATTCTTATGAATTTTTCCTGCTGCATGTTTTATAACTGAGAGAACAAGGTCTAAGCAACCATAGAACATGAATTTTCAGAAGCATACATTGGCATCCACAAGAGTCTGCATGGTATCCATGGAACTAAATTGACAATTGCAATACTAAGTAGAATAATGAATATTTAGGGATGCAAATGGGTCAGGTCAGACTAGGTCATGAGTGACACCAACACAACCTGGTTCCTTGATCAAGTTCTAGTATTGGACCCAAGCCCAACCCAAAAGAAGATCGAGTCGGGTCGGGTCCAAGGCCAAAATTTTTAACCCAATGAATCATTTGGATCAGTTTAAGTCCATGTATAACCTGACCAAACCCAAAAACATTCGAGTCCAGGTCAAACATAGCCAACTATATTTTAATTACCACATAGCCAACTACTATTAACCAAACAAAATACATAATAAACAATATTACTCTCAAAACAAATTAGGATATATAAATAATTTTAAACATATTTTTATGTTAAAGATATTGCTCATACAAATCTTAAATCACAACTTAGAGACTCAAATATGTTTGGATCCTAACAGTATACCGAGTTCAAGTCGAGTCAGGTTGGTAAGTCCAAATTTAGTAAACCGAGACCTGATCGGAAAATGGAAGTGGTCCAATTTTAGAACCTGACCCAACCCCACGGGTCCTTTAAAATGGGTTGGATTGGGTCTAAGTGGGATGGGCCGGGTTGGTCGAGATCAGGTCATAGGTCAACCCAACCCATTTGCAGCCTTACGAATATTATCAACCTTGAAGCTTCCAGGGATTTTTAGGAACCAACATCTTCAGCACTTGGAGAGACACAGTACAGCAATATAGCAGCCCATCAGTAGAGATGTCAAAATTTTCTCAAACTAAATTTTATACCTCTACATGGACTACAAATTAGCTTCATTAACTCTATGCAGATTACGAATGTAAGGTTCCTTTTATCATATGTAAATACAGATTATGTAAAATTTCTTCCCATTTCACAAGTTCCTACACTAAGATTTTATATCAAATATATCTACATAGTAAATAGCATTAAAGCAGGGGTACAGCTGCAGGACAGAACAGTATGTGGTTTATTTGGTTATTTGGTCAGCCTTAATTATAGTCAAAGAAGTTGATTCTCCCTGCTTTTTGAACCAGATCAAATTTATCCACTTGATGAGTAAGCCGAATATGGCTAAGTTTGAGCAAATTGCATATTTGACCAGATTTGCACAAATTTTTTAAACTACTTTCTATTAGGTGTAATGAGACATTATTAGGGGAATACCGTTATCATTAGATCCATGGATTGAAGTGCCAATCAGCACAAGTCAATATAACATGACACAAATCATGCCAATGCCTTACCAATACATGTCACTAGCACAGTAGCAGATACATAACGATGCTTAGCACTCCAAGATGCCATTGTGTGCAGGCACTGCCACCATCAACACAGTACAGCTTGGTATGTGTCCTGTTAATGCTAGGCCAGCACAGCTCTGGCACGCAATGACCAGATGTATAACCTTGCTAATTCAAGTTAAGTCTCACTTTACAGCTTATAGGCAACCAACAACTCTAGATTAAAAGTAAGGGTTAGAGAAAACCACATCAAGTTTGGGCTAAACCCAAATCTAACCAACAAACTTGCATTTCTACAAGAAAATTAGTAAAATAAAGATCAACCTTTCGTCAGATCCCTCTCGATTAAAGTTCTCTATAGCCAACCAAACTTTGATTGAAAGGGCTTGGGCTATTGTTTTCTCCACCATGAGTTCTGAAAATAGATAACATCAATTGTTTACACAATAGTATTGTCTGATAAGACTTCAGATGAGATATTGCATTATGATTTCCTATAACAAGCCTTTTGCTAAAACATTAAATTAATTATGATTATAATTAATGTTGCTAACTTCAAATTTTGAAAATGCTTGATGATTATAATTATGATTATGATTATTATGATTATGTAAAAATTTTGAAACATCACACAATTGAACTTGCAATGGATTTATAACACCGATATTGATAGAACATTGCATATTGGCTATGCTTTATAGCCATATACAGCAGATAGGAAAAGAAAAATTAGGAACAAGAAGTCCTATAAGAATATATGACCAAAAATAATAAATGATCAAAACTTACATATAATATTCTCAAAAGGTTAATTAGTAAAACAAGCGAAGGAATCATGAGATCAACTAAGCTCTGTTCATGACTTCGTTCCAATAGCAAATCAGTCGTAGTGTTACATTCTGCACCTTCATCAACGAGGTAATCTGAAGATTCAAACAATAGCCAAAATTCAGAAAAATATAAGTTGGAAGAAAAGAAAAAATTATTCAACGTAAAGCATGCAAATGAAAAGAAATCACATGCCAAACAAATGATATGCCCGGTCCTAAAGGGAATTTTGCATCCAAAACAACATAATCCTAAAACAAATAAAGCATGAAGCTATTCGAGCCAGCTTATATAAAGTTATGGATTGGCAACTAATTGTCAAGTTGAGAACCTAGCATGATAAGATTAAGTACTAATTAGATTTTATGTGAAGAAATATTGCAAAATTTAGACTTAATCTCTTTCGACTAAAATGTGGCACTAGTTGAGCTTAAGTAAATTAAGCAGCAGTCAAATGCGAATTATCTCTAGTGACTTGTGTGTCTTAGGTCGTTGTCAGCAGTCAAATGCGAATTATCTCTAGCGACTTGTGCGTCTTAGGTCGTTGTCTTGTCCGGTTCAATCTTGTCAAGATTCACACGTCTAGTATTTGCATAGAGATTGTTGAGACTTAGTTATTTTAGTTATTTTATGTTGCTTTATTTACTTTACCTATCTTACCCTTGATCAGTTGCTTTGTGCTAGTATTGTAACAAAGATAACTTAGGAAGTTGTCTTTTGTGTGCTTATTATATAAAACCCCTTGGTCTGATAGCTGAATCAAGGCGGCCAATTACTTTCAACATGGTATCAGAGTGGGTTCGCCAAACCCTAGATACCTCCCTCTCTCCCTAGCCTAGCTAACGCCGCCCCCCCTTCTCTCCCTCTCTTCCAAACCCCGACTTCTCCAACTCCTCTCTCTAGCTACTGCTGCTGCCCACCTTCTGCTGCCGCTGCTATCTAGCCTCTCCTGTCGTTGCTACTATTGCAAGCCGTTGCTGCTGCCACCTAAACAAGAGAACAAGAACACGAACAAGAGATCAATTTCCTGTTGCTGCACCTAATCTTCTCTCCTATCTTCCTTGCTGCAGTCCTCTTCAAGCACACAAGGTGTTCTAATTTGGAGGTAGAGTTCTCCCATCTACCTTGCTGCTGTCTTTATCAAACCAGCATCACAAACCCTAGGGTTGCGTTTGGTGCATCGCCATGTAATCTAGGAAGGTAATCTGGATTGCCAGGAAGATAGATTGCCACCTTTAAATTGCCAGTAATATTGATTATTGTATTTGGTACACACAGATAATGTTGCAGTAAAATTACTGAAAATCTTGATTGACATGTTTGGTATGACAATTAGATTACTCGTAATGTGAAATCAAATTTTCAAAATACCCCTAAGTCAAATCTATTAAAAGTCCATATATTATAAATTACACTCAAAATCATCCTAATAAAAAATTAAATTGAGCAAAATATTTATTCAAGTATTCAAAAATCTAGCAAAATATTTTAGCAAAAATATCCATTAAATTGCATGTTAAAATATGGAGACAAGTAAAAAATGAATTCATTATAAAAAAAGGGGCTAGATTTTGTGATGCAAGAGGTTGAGGGGAGAAGAGGAGCGGCTTCACGAGAAGAAAAAGAGGGGTTTTGTTTGATTTTTTTGATGAGGATAATTTCGTCCAAAAATTGTATTACAAGATTACCACAAAAGTGAAAATTTGGATAGCCACCCCTCCCCAAGACAATCCAAATTACCACTCAAAAAGCATACCAAACACAATAATCTGGTGGGCCCAGTTTAAATTGCCGATAATCTGGATAGATTGCCAGCTACCAAACGCAACCTAGATGCTGAGTCTTTTTTCCTAGATAAGATGACTTATTTAATCATCAACAACTCTCTACTCGCTTGCTTTTGATCAAGCATCTCAAGTTATGGTATCAAGTTGCTGCTCATCTGCTCAGATTGTACCTCCTGGTGTATTTTCTTTTTCTCTTGTTCCTGATTCCACAGCCATTTTTTCTGACCCCAAGTGGAGCTCTTTGACTTCTGGTATATTTGCTATTGATTTATTGATCTCTGTTGTGAGTACCATGACCGACGACAAAACTACTTCGCCTATCATTCAGCCGTCTACCCAACAACATGAGATACTCAGATTACAACCATTAAGCTTACTAGGATGTCAAATTTTTTACTATGATCTAAGGCCGTGGAGAAATTTCTGAGTGCTAAAGACAGACTCAACTATATCTATGATGATCTTCCAGACATTACTCATCCAATCAAGAAAAAATGGAGAAAAGAAAATGATCAAGTAATTATCTGGCTTTGGAATAGCATGGAACAGAATATTGCTGCCTCTTCTATGTTCCATGACACTGCTAAGTCCTTGTAGCAAGATCTAAAAATAACTTTTGCTCAAAAAAAAAATCAAAGCAAAATTTTTGATCTATATAAAAAAGCATTCAGCAACTTGCAGAGAGACAGACCCTTAACTGATTATTTCGGCAGCATCAAAAGCATTACTGATGAATTAAATCTTTATCAACCTCTGACCAGCAACTTGAAAGAGTTAAAACGACAGCAATCTGAACTATGTATCTATTTTCCTGCATGGACTGAATCTAGAATTACACTCTATGAGAGATCAGATCATGGCCGAATCTTCTATTCCCTCTATGAATGAAGCCTTCGCTAGATTACAACGAATAGCTAAGGATCAAAAAAAATTATCCTTTGTTCTACCCTTTCCTTCATGAGAAAATTCTGCACTTGCCGAATCAACTTCCTCACATGGCAGAGGTGGAAGAGGCAGCAGTCGAGGCAGGTCTAATGAAACAATTCGTGTCCGCTCTCATTGTCAACAAAATTTGCAGGTTTAATCTAGATGCAAGAAAACTGATTGTGGTGGATCTCCTGGACCTCAGTTACCCACTCCTACCTCCACCAATCCCTCTACCAGTCCCACAAATCTAGTTCAATCTGATCTTGACATGCCTATAGCACTACAAAAATGTGAACAAAGAATCTCCCCTTATCCTATATCCCATTTCACTTCTATATCATATCTGCCCAAGAGTATTAGTTCCTTTGTATCACTTCTATCCTCTATTTCTATACCCAAGATCTTTGCAGAGGCCATTGTTGTACTAGGGTGGAAGGCCGCGATGGACGATGAGACGAAGGCTTTGTTGTCCAGAAATACCTGGACCCTTATTACTTTACCTCAAAGAAAGAAAACCGTGAAATATCACTGGGTGTAAACGGTCAAGTACCAATGTCACGCCCCCGACCCGAGATTGTGAATCGAGGGTCATGACAACCGCCGCATACTCATAGAAAACTTTTTCCATAAGCATGCAAGGCATCTCATCATAATATCTTAAAACAACAGCGGAATAATTAGACAATAATTTAAATCCAAAACATAACGATCTAAATTTCTTCTTTAATATCTCAATAAATTCAACAACAATTCATAGGCTTTACATCTAATTCAATAAGCCTTTCAACCTAAAATAAAAAGTACGAAGATTCTACTTCTGATCACTCTTCCATTCATATCTTATATCATCTTAATTCTTCAACATCTGTAAAAACAGTAAAATAAGAGTAATGAGCTAGACAGCCCAGTAAGCAATGATCACTTTTCAACAGATTTCATCAGGCATTTAAGTAAATAATCATTTATAGAAAATAAACATATAGGGTTCATCAATTCGAAATCAATTTCAATTATGCAACATAATTCATGCCAAATTTATTTCTTTTTCAAAAATTCAAGTTTCTTTCAAGATTTCAATTTCTTTTGTTCTTCAATTCTTTTCGTCAACCATGAGCTATAACCACATTTTTCCTGTGGTAAGGTCATAATACCGCGTATCTGCTTGCGGTAGGCTGCGAATCATCTGGCAGCCATGTCCTTTGGAACCGCTGGTCTCGCTGGCGGTTTGTCGCTGGTCTCTCTGGCGACATGTCGCTGGTCTCGCTGGCGACATAAACCCCAAGACAATCAATTGCCAACGTATATGTCCCCATTGGCAGGGTCCTTTACATAGTCAGATTGTCAATTCATAATGTTTCTTATATCATAATTCTTCATAAATCATATTTCATATTCTAATTTCGATAATAAAATATATAATCATGTTGTATCGAAATCAATCAATATAATGCATCATGAAATCAATATGTTCAATCATGCTTCATCATAACATTTCAAATAAGATATTTTCATAATAAAATACCATTCATCCAATTCATACATAGTTTCACAAATCATGTCAGAAAAATACATTATAATTTGCCGACAAATCTAGAAAAAGTGAAACATTACTTACCTCAAACGCATTCCAATAAATCCACATAATTCTATAAATTTTCTTCCAAAAATTTTATTCGTAGATCATATCGCGATATCCCATGATCAAACATCCACAATCCTATACAGAATCAATTTCAATAATTACAAAAAATACGAATACCATATTTCAACGGTTTAGATTGGGTCCGATCATCTAATTTCATCTAATCAAAATCTAATTAGGACCTAAACGATCCAAAGTTTGACTATCAAATCGGATTCGAAGTGATAGGACCGAGGTTTCTTCATCGATTTCATAAAATCAAGTAGAGAGAGAAAATCAGAGGAGAGAGAATTCATGAGGTACAATTCGAATTAATCAGGTGACAATCCAACATTACGATTGGTCCAATATCTCGATTGGTGAAATCAACGTGATCAAATCAAGTCATGGCTAGATCGGAATCATGGATGATCAAATCTAAAGATTCATGGTCTGATTAAGATGGGTGCCAGTACGCTGTCTGACAACCATGGATCAGGATTCTTCATTAGAATCAGATCAAGACTATTAAAAAAAATTTCTTTATTCACTAACCTTTTTTTAGAGAGAGAATCAATCAAGAGAGAATATTTTAAAGAAAAAATTCTAGAGAGAGAAAATTTTAGAGAGAGAAAACTCATCTTGAATTCTTCAGACAATATGATTCAACAAATCTGATCGATCGGATCAATTCATGCTGAAATTATCATGTAGACAATTCAATAAAATCATGAGAAATAAAATCTAAAAATACATGATCTGATCAAAGTGGATGTCGGTGTACCGTCCGACGATCACAGATCAAAAATCCATCATGAAGATCATTTAAATTCATCATCATTCTTCTCAAAATTTTAAAAATCTTAGGAGAGAAAATATACTAGAGAGAGAATTCTAGAGAGAGAAAGTAGAGAGAGAAAATCCAATTTTAGAGAGAAAATACTAGTTCAAGCTGAAGAGAGAGAGGGAAGAGAGAGAAACTCTCTTTCTCATATTTTATTATTTATATCATTATTTATTAATTAATTTAATAATTTTTCTTTTCTTTTCTTTTCCTTTTCTCTCCTTTTTTCTTCACAGAAGAGGAGAGAAAACCCTATTTATTATTATTATATTATTAATATTTTATGCTTCTTCTTTTTCCCCTTTTTTTTTCTTTTCTTTTTCTTTTTTTTCTTTTTCTTTTCTTTTTCTTTTCCTTCTTCTTTTCTTTTTCTTTTCCTTCTTTTCTTTTTCTTTTTCTTTTCTTTTTCTTTTCCTTCTTTTCTTTTTCTTTTTCTTTTCTTTTCCTTCTTCTTTTTCCCGTGGGTTCTCTGGGGCCGAAACAGGGGATCTTTAATCCCCTCATTGGTTGGCCGACCGGCGGCGCAGCCGGCGTGAGGCAGCCGTCGGCAGGAGGGGAGGCGATCCGGCGGCACTAGGAGAGCCATACCGGTGGTTGGCGGTGACCACCGGCACCGGCAAATCGAAGAAAAACGGACAAAAACAGAGGTTCTTCCGCAACAAAATCCGACGACTCCGGTCGCCGGCGAGCATGCACACCGGCACGGGAAGGAAGGAGAGAAGAGAGGAAGGGGAGGAAAGCTTACCTCGGCCTCCGATGGTCCCGCCGGCGAGAAATCGCGGTGAGTACGATCAAGGGCTGCGGCTTCAATCGGAGGAATTTGGGAGGAAAAAAGGGAAAAAGACCGGTGAGGGATCTCTTAGGAAGGGGAAGGCCTCTTTATAGAGAGCCCTAGGACTCTTGGTGGTCCTAGGACTCCGTTCTCCGAGGTTTGATCGGAGAAGAAGACTCCTACTGGGAGTCTTCTTCCCGATCCCCTGTTTCTCTCTTCTTTTTTTTTTTGTTTGGGCTGGGGGGCTATCACATTCTTCCCCTCTAAAAGAAATTTCGTCCTCAAAATTTTTTTGCTTGAGTCTTTATAGTTTCTTACTTGAATCTCATCCACAAATATTTTAATATTCTAATTCTTGATATAAAATTAATTCTTAAATTATTTCATAAGAAAAAAATCGGTACATCAATATCGATCTGAAACGGAACCATTCATTTTTTTTTATTTATCAAGATCAACATCACAAAGATTTTCAATATTTCAAGATTTCGAAATTATGATCTCATTTTCTGTAAAAATTAATGTTCAATATCTCATGACTCAAATTAAAATCAAATCTATCTCCTGTGAATAGAAGAAGGTCAATGTCTCTGTTCTTGCATAAGAACTTCATTCATCATCATTCATTTATTTATTATTTTTATTTCAAAATATTAACCACTCTTAATTTCAATCCATCATAAGATAGGAAATCATACTTCTATGAATCATATGATGACATCCCAATCAATCAAAATTCAAAAATATTCTCTTATTCGTACTTTCAAAGGTTGAAGATTTATCATTTCAATCTCATTCTCGAACTTTTGGTATTTTAATTCTCGATACAACTTCATCATTAAGTCATTTCATAAAGATCAATATCACCATTGTTGATTGAATCAATATCACTATTTCCTAGTCATCGAAATTTTCTTACTCAAACTCTTAAATATTCTAATTCTTGAAGCAAATTTTATCATTAAGTCATTCCATAATAAAAATCAATAACTCAAAAATTGATCTAAATCAAAACTATATTTTTCTTATAATCAAAATCAATGTCTCTATTCTAAGTATATCAATTTTCTTTATCTAAACATTAACAACTCTTAATTAATCAATTCATTTTTATAAATAACTCCAATCTACTTTTTATAGAACAATCGTCAATATCAATAGATAACCTCAATCTTTTCTATTTAGTCAAAGAAATAATAATGATCAAAAGAGTTCAAACTTCAAATTTTATTATATCTTGGAGCTAAATATTTGAGTATAATAATCTAAGATCAAAATCATCATTCGATAAACGATCTCAAATTTTTTTCTAATAAATAGAGAATTATAAAATTTAATTCTAGGATAGAGAAAATTGATCTCTAAATATTCTAAATCTAAAATCAAAAATCAAAGGTCCACTCATCCTAGAATTAGGATGCTAATTATTTTTGTAGCATAGTAGGTGGAAGCACTACTTTTAAAAATCACATTAGGATATCTAAAATAATTCAAAATTTTAAAATATTATTCTTTCTAATATCAATAAATTTTTCGTATCAAACCATATCATCTATCATAATTTCTTTAACTCAAAAGGTCAACACTCCTGACTTATTCAAAGTAATCCAGATTACCATGCTTCCGCTGCGCACTCTGATCTAACAGTCAAAATTTCTTAGGTTCACCAAAAAAAAGTTTGATCAAATTATTTTTTTATCTTATCAATAGAAAAGATCTAAAATTTCAAATTTCAATTGAAGTCAAAGATTAACTTTCGATTCTCATTCATACTTTTACTGGTGTACAATAATCTTGATTAACCCTTGAGTCCAATATCATATTTAAAACCATCATATAGATTTACTATAATCAATATGAATCAAATCTTAATTCTCATGTCAATTCAATTCGATAAATTTTCAAATCAAAATTTTTATAAGTCAAATCAATGAAAAAAAAATCCTTCGATGCTCCACCAAATTTGGACATAATCAGAGTATATAAAAATTTCAAATCATTATTTTTTTTTCTAAAAATTTCTATCATCAGGATCTTCAATATCTCCATTTAATAGTTGATTCAATTAGGGACCTCATTAACAAAAACAAAGGAACTCCATATCAATTCCTAAATCCAAAATTTCTAAATTGTAAATTCACATGGATCTCTTAATCTGAAATAAATATAAATCAGATCTTTTATCTTAATCTAAAGATATCAATTTTTCATTAACAACCTCAACAATAGTGTCAGAAAATCTCTTGATCAACTTAGATACGAAATTGAAATTTCATACGTATCATGTAGTCTCCAAGAGACATGATAAGATCCATTATTTAGATCTAAGGATAATGATTAAAGATTTCAGTATGATGAATATCTTACAATCTCAAAATCAATTTCATCAATAAGAAATAGACTTCTTTGCAATATCTCCAAATATGTATTCATCCTAATATGCCACTTTATATATGATCCACATACCAAGTTTACTTTCGATAAATATTCCAATCAAGCATCATAAAAAAATTTTCTTAGTCCATCCTGGAACAACATTTTATCATCAAATTTTTATCTTCCAATAATAGTCAACTTCTCAACTAGAAGTAATATCATAGTATTATTCTCACATCGAATTTGAACTTACGATTCACTTGAATAACCAATGATCGAATTAATAACTATAATGCACAATAAAATTTTATGTCAATCCTTTTGTGATTACTTTCGATCAAGATCTAACTAATCATATCATGATCTAAAGATTATCCATCATATTTCAAACTCCATATGTCATAATCTCTTACGATCCTTTTATACACAATCTTAATGTTAAATCAAAAATTATAAAGATTTCTCCCACTACAATCATTAAAGATCTACACCATAATGTCCCTAGTATCTATCCACTTACACCCATTCTATATCTGATTCTATGTTTCATAATTCATCCACCTATGCTCTGATACCACTATAATTGTCACGCCTCCGACCCGAGATTGTGAATCGAGGGTCATGGCAACTACCGCATACTCATAGAAAACTTTTCTCATAAGCATGCAAGGCATCTCATCATGATATCTTAAAACAACAGCAGAATAATTAGACAATAATTTAAATCCAAAACATAACGATCTAAATTTTTCTTTAATATCTCAATAAATTCAACAACAATTCATAGGCTTTACATCTAATTCAATAAGCCTTTCAACCTAAAATAAAAAGTACGAAGATTCTACTTCTGATCACTCTTCCATTCATATCTTGTATCATCTTAATTCTTCAACATCTGTAAAAACAGTAAAATAGGAGGTAATGAGCTAGACAGCCCAGTAAGCAATGATCACTTTTCAACAGATTTCATCAGGCATTTAAGTAAATAATCATTTATAGAAAATAAGCATATAGGGTTCATCAATTCGAAATCAATTTCAATTATGCAACATAATTCATGCCAAATTTATACCGTCCGACGATCACAGATCAAAAACCCATCATGAAGATCATTTAAATTCATCATCATTCTTCTCAAAATTCTAGAAATCTTAGGAGAAATAATCTAGAGAGAGAATTCTAAAGAGAAAAAATAGAGAGAGAAAATCCAATTCTAGAGAGAGAAAATACTAGTTCAAGCTGAAGAGAGAGGAAAGAGAGAGAAACTCTCTTTCTCATATTTTATTATTTATATCATTATTTATTAATTAATTTAATAATTTTTCTTTTCTTTTCCTTCTCTCCTTTTTTTCTTCACAGAAGAGAGAGGAGAGAAAATCCTATTTATTATTATTATATTATTAATATTTTATGCTTCTTCTCTTTTCCTTTTTTTTTTCTTTTCTTTTTCTTTTTCTTTTCCTTCTTTTTCTTTTCTTTTTCTTTTCCTTCTTCTTTTCTTTTTCTTTTCCTTCTTTTCTTTTTCTTTTTCTTTTCTTTTTCTTTTCCTTCTTCTTTTCTTTTTCTTTTTCTTTTCTTTTCCTTCTTCTTTTCCCCGTGGGTTCTCTGGGGCCGAAACAGGGGATCTTTAATCCCCTCATTGGTTGGCCGACCGACGACGCAGCCGGCGTGAGGCGGCCGTCGGCAGGAGGGGAGGCGATCCGGCGGCACTAGGAGAGCCAAACCGGTGGTCGGCGGTGACCACCGACGCCGGCAAATCAAAGAAAAAGAACAAAAACAGAGGTTCTTCCGCAACAAAATCCGGCGACTCCGGTCGCCGGCGAGCATGCACACCGACACGGGAAGGAAAGGAGAGAAAAAAGGAAGGGGAGGAAACCTTACCCGGCCTCCGGTGGTCCTGCCGCGAGAAGTCGCGGTGAGCACGATCAAGGGCCGCGGCTTCAATCGGAGGAATTTGGGAGGAAAAGAGGGAAAAAGACCGATGAGGGATCTCTTAGGAAGGGGGAGGTCTCTTTATAGAGAGCCCTAGGACTCCTGATGGTCCTAGGACTCCGTTCTCCGAGGTTTGATCGGAGAAGAAGACTCCTACTGGGAGTCTTCTTCCCGATCCCCTGTTTCTCTCTTCTTTTTTTTTTTCGTTTGGGCTGGCTGGGCTATCACAACCTACCTAATGGATCAGTTAAGAGACTCAAGTCAAGACTTGTAGCTAAAAGGTTCACACAGACATATGGGATGGATTACCTTGAAACCTTCTCACCTGTGGCTCGACTGAACTCTGTGAGAGTAATTCTCTCTTGCTATAAATCTGGGTTGGCCCCCTTCATCAACTAGATGTTAAAAAAATCTTTTCTCTATGGTGAACTGGAAGAAGAAGTGTATATGGACCAACCTCCAGGTTATATGGTTCAGGAGGACAGAAAAGTCTGTAGACTGCAACGAGCTAACTACGGTCTTAAGCAGTCACCAAGGGCCTGATTTGATAAATTCAGCAAGACCATTGGTCAATATAGTTTTATCCAATGCTATTCTGATCATTCTGTATTTGTATGTCATCGAGATATGGTGTAGTTATCCTTGTGGTTAATGTTGATGATAATATTGTGACAGGGAACAACTTGCAGATGATTATTCAAACTAAACAGTGCCTTAAGGATGCATTTCAGATAAAAGACCTTGGATCACTGCACTACTTTCTTGGTATTGAAGTTGTCCGCACCAAGAATAAACTAAATCCATCTCAACGCAAGTATACCCTTGATTTATTACAAGAGACTGGAATGCTAGATTCCAAACCTACTGAAACTCCAAAAGACTCTAGTCTTAAGCTGACAATTGAAGAGGGTGACTTGTTTGGAGACTGTGCATGCTATAGACGGCTGATTGGCAAGTTGATCTATCTTACCATGACTCGATCTGATATCTCATTCATTATTAGTGTCCTGAGCCAGTTTATGGATGCACCCAAAGTTTGTCATTAAGAAGCTGCATATTGGATGTTAAGATATCTGAAGAGTTGCCCTGGAAAAGGGCTTACTTATAAAAAAAGTGGTCATTGTCAGCTCACTGCCTTTACTGATGCTGATTGGACTGGCTCACGTGAAGATAAACGTTCCACTACAGGTTATTGCACCTTCTTATGTGGCAATCTAGTTATTTGGAAAAGCAAAAAAGCAAAGTACAATTGCTCGTTCCTGCTCAGAAGCCGAATATCGTGGTATGGCTCATACAATTAGAGAACTCATGTGGTTAAGAAATCTCTTGCTTGAACTTAGTTCCTCTCATCCTAAACCTATGGAAATGTTTTGTGACAATCAATGAGCCATCTACATTGCCGCAAATCCAATTTTTCATAAACGGACTAAACATGTCGAAATGGACTATCATTTTGTTCGTGATGCTGTTCTCAAGAAGCTCGTGACTACATTTGTTCACTCAACTGATCAAACTGCATATATATTCACCAACACACTATTCAAACAACCCTCGCAGAGTTGTTGCTTCAAGCTGGATCTGCAAGATCTATATACTCCAGCTTGAGAGTGTTGAGACTTAGTTATTTTAGTTATTTTATGTTGCTTTATGTTGAGACTCTAGTCTTAAGCTGACAATTGAAGAGGGTGACTTGTTTGGAGACTGTGCATGCTATAGACGGCTGATTGGCAAGTTGATCTATCTTACCATGACTCGATCTGATATCTCATTCATTATTAGTGTCCTGAGCCAGTTTATGGATGCACCCAAAGTTTGTCATTAAGAAGCTGCATATTGGATGTTAAGATATCTGAAGAGTTGCCCTGGAAAAGGGCTTACTTATAAAAAAAGTGGTCATTATCAGCTCACTGCCTTTACTGATGCTGATTGGACTGGCTCACGTGAAGATAAATGTTCCACTACAGGTTATTGCACCTTCTTATGTGGCAATCTAGTTATTTGGAAAAGCAAAAAAGCAAAGTACAATTGCTCGTTCCTGCTCAGAAGCCGAATATCGTGGTATGGCTCATACAATTAGAGAACTCATGTGGTTAAGAAATCTCTTGCTTGAACTTAGTTCCTCTCATCCTAAACCTATGGAAATGTTTTGTGACAATCAATGAGCCATCTACATTGCCGCAAATCCAATTTTTCATAAACGGACTAAACATGTCGAAATGGACTGTCATTTTGTTCGTGATGCTGTTCTCAAGAAGCTCGTGACTACATTTGTTCACTCAACTGATCAAACTGCATATATATTCACCAACACACTATCCAAACAACCCTCGCAGAGTTGTTGCTTCAAGCTGGATCTGCAAGATCTATATACTCCAGCTTGAGAGAGTGTTGAGACTTAGTTATTTTAGTTATTTTATGTTGCTTTATTTACTTTACCTATCTTACCCTTGATTCAAGATTTCAGAAATCGATATCGAGATCCGTACCGATTCCTGCTCGATACGATACCATACCGTACCGTACTGACCCATGAACTGTCTGGTTTCGCGCGATTCGGGCCCATACCATACCGAACCAACCGGTATGGTCCGGTTCGGGCCATGTACCGAAAAACCAATCTAAATGGTGCCGGTTCCCCGCTTGTACGATACGGTACGGGATGTACCGACCAATTCGAGCCGGTATGATATACCATGCCCTGGTTAGTTGCTTGGTGCTAGTATTATAACAAGGGTAACTTAAGAAGTTGTCTTTTGTGTGCTTATTATATAAAGCCCCTTGATCTGAATCAAGACGGCCAATTACTTTCAATAGAGATAAACCCTAATAACCAAACTAACAAGAAAACAGGTTAATACATCACCAATAGCAAGATGGATAAAAACGATATATCAAATTTTAAGGCATGCCACATATGTTAGCTTTAGAGAAAGATTTGATCTAGAAGGAGCTGTTACTTGCTCATTGAAAGAGAGAATATACATTTAAACGAAAGCTCTTCAAGGAGGAGAGGGAGGTGGGTCCCACCACATTATTTGGTGATGCATGCTTTGCTTAAAAATTTTCTACTACTAGTCCTTTGCTGCTTAGTTTCTTCTCCCATATACACAAATTGCAGTCTTTTAGTTTAGTTCATCAGTGAAACCCAGCTAAGGGAATACCATAACATAGAAAATAAAAAGAGGGTCATTAATGCCATGAGTTCCCCCAAAGCTTTCTGTTGCAACTCCTTCATATTTTCCCCTCACAGCCCTAAATCGACTTATAAGTCTGGTTTGCTTTACTTTGACTATGGAAGGAAATATGATCTATCTCATTATTAAGCGTTGAATCCCTGTAAGTGTCCTTCCTACTAGCTTGATTCTGGATCTACATATTAATTTCTTATCTTCTTTTTGCTGACTTGAGTCTAAACGGGAAGCGACTGTTTATCATTCTTCTTTGCTAGCTTGATTCCTATGGAATTCCATTGACAAGTTTAAAATAAAAGAAAGCCATTTTGAGATACTTGTTACAGGTAAGTTCAATATTCACTATGGGATGGCTAATTGATGAAGGAGAATCGATTGAAGAGATTGCCTACCCATAGTACAATTCCTTAAAAGGACTAGAGTGCTAAGCTGCCTTCCTGGCTGCACTACTATAATGAATGGCTCAAACACAGGATATGAGAGAGCCCTTTCTCCTATTTCGGAAGGCTAAGAAGTTAGTTCCTGAGAAATAGCAGGTGAAAGGAAAACCCAATCTTTTGCAGGGAAAGCTCCTATAGAATCCTCAAACCCTAGCTCTCTTAGTTAATCTCCTTTGCATACATGCCTGCCTGGAACTTCCTTTACTACAGACAAATTCACATAGAGAGCAAGTTTGACATCTGTCCTTACGATTGTTGTTCTTCCTTCAACCCTGATTCCATGACTTAGCCTTGAGCATGGAGTGGTGGGCATACCAGGAGTGAGGATGGCCTACAAGTTTTTTTTATCTGTTGGGGATTCTTTTTCTTGTACAACAGACAAGGGGCTTTCTCTTCTTTTCAGACCATGAAAGAAGGTGGAGGGAAGAACAAAAGGAATTAGAATTTCAAGAGCGAGGAGTCAATATCTTCATCTTCTCATAATGTGATTTTTCATAAAACATAAATTATTCAATCAAACTCAATATAATGCTTTTAATAATATATTTTTATATGAAGATCTTGATTTTTCCTATGTGCAAAAGTGAATTCATATTTTATTAATTTTATTTTCAAAGAGTACAGCTATTTATAATAAAAGTTCTTCAAAGTTAATATGCATTATGAATACCATAATTTATTTATAAACTTTGTAATTATATATTTCTAACTTAATTTGTTCATTATTTGTTAATTGATAAAAATTAAGACATATCATGTGATACCGTAACATGATGCACCATTATGATCATGCATGATTACAAAAAGCTTCAATAGAAAAAATAAAAAACAAAATTTTAGATGTTTATAAATAATTGATAATATTTATTGTCATCATGATGTCATGCTTTGATTCCGATTAATCCAACGGTTGAACCAGTCACCCATCACCAGGTCCTTTTTTTCACTTCAATGAAAACAATCTGGTTAAAATGGACTAGGTAGAAATGTGGACTTCATGCCTCATGATGGGGCATCAGGTAGATGCTTGGTTGGGCTGCGCCCCCCTCCCCGGAAATTTGTTTTTTTATATAATTTTTTTTCTTTGTAGCTAAGATGAATTTATTTCTTTGTGGAACTTCTTATTTTTCATTTTGTTTTTATTGACATGGTGTATATGAGAATATTGACCAATATGTTATGACAAAAGAAAATATATATTTCATTTTTTAATGTAGTGAATTTTTCTTTGAGATGAAAATTAACAAATTAGTAAAAAATTCAACTTAATCCAAGCCCTAAAATTGATGGGTCAAAGTTGGGATCATAATCTTTGAGTGGAGGTCAATTTGCAATTAAGCAAAGTATTAGTTCAATACTTCAATATTCAGCAATTTTAACTGCAATAAATTCTTCCTGTGTATTTTTCTACACTTTGCCAAATTAAAAAAGACCATCATTAATATGCTCTAGGTTCTCTGGTAGCATCAATCTATTCATACATTTTTTTTTATTTTTTCATAATTTCCTCTAACCATCTAAACAGGCCCTAAATGGTCTCCAAAACTTTTCCCGAAGCACCACTTGGGAACTACATATCATAACAATAAAGTATCATTATTTCACATCAAGTTATAAGGAAGGTATCAAAGTGAACAATAACATATAAGCTTTTTTTTCATAAACTGAAACACGAGCTTCTAATAATACCAAGAATATGCATATAAAATTTAAACTATGTTGTTAATGTACAAATTTCATCATATGTCCCCTGTAATGTATCATGAATTTTGAGCTTAACTCCATCATTAATGTTCAAAAATTGTTGTTCATAATTAATTCACAAAACAAAATATTATTGAATGGACAATCACAACTTGTAATCAACACAAATATCTGTAATGATTGATGCATCTTCATTTACATAGATGTCTTAAAAGTTAAACATATAGTTGTTTAAACCATGGTCTGCTGAACTAGACCGAACCACTCGGTTCACCCCGTACCATTCAAAAATGGTGCAGGGCCAAGTCGGTTCGGCCCTAATTTTTTGAAACCATGCTGAACCACCCGTACTGAGGCATACCACCTCGAACCAAAACATATCGCCCCCATACCATACCGCATCAAAGCATACCGATCTGTATCGAGATAAAAATTGAAAAAAATGATTTGACTCAGTCTATTGAACCAGACCAAACCACTCGATTCACCCCATACTAAGCCGAACCAGCCGCCAAATGACATGGATCCCAATACCGATTTTGTGGACCTTGGTTCAAACACATCTATGTATTAGTAGAGAGAAATTAAAATTGCCTCATGCTAAAATATGAAATGAATAGTTTTTAAAGAAGGTCAATTGTGATCTTTACAGCCTTGTGCATCTTTCCTTGACTGCAAGCAAAGCATCTGATGCCGAGCTGAAATCGAATTGGATACAAATCGGATAACAATATATCCATATTGGTTTTATTTGATGAATACGGATATGGATATGCATATTAGTCAGATAAAAAAATTCATATCCATATTTATTTTAAACGGTCATGGATACAAATGAGATACTGAAGTATGGATACAAATATGGATATAAGTCAAATAATTAAACTTTATGACTATAGAATCAAATATAGTACTAAGTGGATGGTACATCAAGTTCATAGCATATTAATATGGTTATATATCTTCCTTAAATGTTCATGAATGATCAATATGGTTACAAGTAGAATCGGATATGGATCGGGTGGTTTTCTATCCATATTCATATCCACATCTATTTTCTTTGATGGATATGGATGTGGAGACGAATATTAGTCGGATAAACAAATTTCTATCCATATCCAAATAAATTCAAATACGCAAAGGGATTTGGACAGATAATATTTGGCTCACTTTCAACCCCATTTGGATGACATGGCACAATATGCATACTATGCTCATCAAGCCCTTGAACAACAAAAGATTGAAATAGAACATTATAAACCTCAAGAAAAATTATAAGTGGAAAAAAAATCAAAAACACAAAATGAAGAAAAGGATGAGGAACAATTATCTAATTGCCTGCCAAGGTTCATTGTACCGCTTTGAACCACCTGATTCAGGGGATACCGAATCATATTGAGAGCAAATTGGAATGGTTCCACCCCTCGTCCAAAAAATGGAGCGAACCACTAGAACCAAGCAGTTCGGAGCAGTGCAAGTGCGAACTGCCTAGTTCACATGAATATGGGGTCGATTCAGGATCCATGCCCCCTTATTCAATAATTGAGAGGGAGGTGCTAAGAAGGCCCTCCATGGATTCCCAACCCCTCTCTCATTTTTTTTAAAAAATGCTGAATTTCACTGGTTTCACACAAAATCGTAGCTCAAGTTAGGTAAAATATCTCTCCCCATCCTCGTTTCAAGCCTTTGTTTGTTTAAAGACCGCAAATCAGCATTAGAATGGGAAAATAGGTCATGCCAAATTTTTCGATTTGGGCATTATTTCATGACAGTGTAGATCAATGAATGATCTCCACTATGCCATCAAAATCATACATTTTTATTAACTCTATGTTTTTAAAAAAATTAAACATATATTTTCGGATTAAAAATTAAAAAATAAAATAATTTTAGACAACATTGTAAAATGATTAAGGTATGTATGCTACTCTCTATCAAAATTTGGTGCTAGTTTATTTACGTTCGGGCATAATCATGCGCATCATCACATAGGACCAAATTTGAATAAATTTGAAAAGTATTTAGTGTTTTGTGCATGCCCACAAGCTGAGAAAAATACATGCAACATCCTTGATAGCTTGCCACATGGATCCAAGGTCAAATTAATTTTCTGAACATTTTGTATTTAAAAATTAATTTTTATATAAAATAAAAAGATAAATTATAAAAAATATAAAAAAAATTAGTTTTATGTATGAATAATTCATAAGTATTTTCTTAAGTAGAATATTAATTTTTTGCATTATAGTGGAAATTAATTATTTTTAAATAATAAATAAATAATAATGACACAGATAAAATTATATGCAACATTCCTATTAGGGTTCTACATTATAAATTTACCATATTTTTCAATTTAATATTAATTTATTAATTAAAATTAATTTAAAAATTATATAATAAAGTGTAGGAATTTAAAAAATTCATATTACATGTAAAAAAATGTATTAATTATTTTTCTAAGATAATTTCAAATGTGCTCCATAAACTTGCACAAATGGATCCACACAAAGGAGAACCTAGAACATGACATTGGTTGTGATCATGGGGTCATGCTCAAACCAGCACCATTGGAGGTGCACTAGATTGAAGGATAACTAGATTGAAGCAACATCTAGCATGTAGTTACCCTGATATCTCCATATACCAAAAAAGCCTGCAAGAGGTTCGACAGCTTATAAAGTACTTTGCCAGTTATAGGGCAACGAAGCAAAAGCAACTAAGAAAGGGCAACTGTGGAACATCAAGCAGCACAGCTACCATCATATCACTCAAAATACCCAAAGGGCACTAAGGAGTCTGCTTTATGGTGGGGGCAGATTCAAGCTATCATCCAAGCGAGCCTAGATGGCTAGTGACAGCGAGATGAGATTGCCAGGCACAGGGCTCCATTTTAGGCAAAAGCCTTCTCAGTACGAGTCAAGCTCTAGTTTCGGAACCATTAGGGCTCCGAAGTTCATAAGGACCTCCTCAATTAGGGAGGTTGTCAACGGTTAGCATCAATGTTTCGGACCTTTGGCAGCAGGAAAGGGAATAAGGCATCCAAGGAGATTCTGCCAGAGGCCACTATTCACAATTTAGATTCCCACACCTTCCAATATAAAGTCTCAGAGTAACAGAGGATAGACATTATACTACTCAAGGATAAGAATAAGGACATGCAGAGAGCCATTGCACCATGGTTCCACTTAAACTATATCCTGGCTAATGTGGCAAACAATACAACCTACGGATCTACCATCACCTCCATCTAGAGTGTCGAATCCGGTGTGGATCTGTAAGGGCCAAGGGATATCTATGGTGATATACTGGACAACAACAAAGAGAAATTGCATAAATGGATAGCCTCCAACCAAAAATAAGTGGGACACAAATGGATTGATTGTGATGAGTAATGGTTGGACAGGCCCCAACAAGTGGAGGTGGAGCATCATCAACTTTCTAACACACCATGACACGAAAACTTTCTTCCACACATCGACAGATGCTTCCAACCATTGTGCATGATGCTCAATACATCCTCAGATTGATGAATGTGGTAACTAATCAAGTAGGAGACCAAAATATCATGCAAGGATCAATAATAATGGCCCATAGTACAAAGCCATCAGAGAGAACTTGATGGACAAACGGCCAGATATATTCTGAACCCTCATATGCTGCATATGTTGATGGACATCAGAAAGATTCGTAGAGTGATGTTGGTCATGGACTCAACCCAGTCCATCACATGGTTCATCTACAACCACACATAGGTATTGGCTTTGATGAAGAAGTACACATGGGATGATAGTTTTAAGTCAACAGTCACATGGTTCGTGATGAACTACATTGCACTTGATAGCCTCCTTGAGGAGAAAACGGGCTTATGTCAAATATTCATTAGTACCACATCGCAAGGGAGCAAGCATGCCCGAGTTAGCATCAAGGGAAGTTAGATGGAGGGTTTGGTGACAAGACAACAATTTTTGCAGTGGACCCACAAGATCATATAGGCTATCAAGCCATTATATGGAATTCTAAGGGCAGTGGATGGCGATAAAAATTCAAATCCCAGTAGGACGTCCCGTGGGACATCAGGACGGGGTACCATCCCATATGTTGGGACAGAACTGTCCCACTAGTGTCCTAGCATCCCAATCAGGATATCTTGGGACATCCTCTATCCCAAGTATCAGGACGGAGTAGGATGGTGATGCATCCTATTCCATAAAAAAATTGGGACAGCTCCATCCCACAGGATTTAAAACCTTGAATAACAAGAGATATCCCCAGATGAGCTTCCTCTACCACATGATGACTATTGGAAAGCTCAAATTAGAGATAGAGAGGCAAATCCCAAGCATTCCAAGAGTATATTAATACCATCAACCATGGATAGGATTATCAAATAGGTAAGAAATAGTATCTAGCATATAATTTCACTTGTATACCTGTTCGTCATAAACTATCATGTTTTGAGTCCAATTGTTACACTAAATCAATTGCAAACTCTATTAACAGCCTACTAACTAAACCCAAGGTTCCAATACACCCTCCTTAGGATAGATATGGATGTGGAACTTTAGGTTGCCCTGCCCAATGTTATTTATAAGATGGAGCCTGATCCAAAGGTCACTGCCCCATGTTTGGAAGAGTGAGTTAACTTTGTCGACTTTGTGAACTCATGTAAACAATTGACATCATATAACATATATGATGTATCTTTTCCATGGATGAAAACATTTACGGAGGGCTCAGCTAGTTTCAACAGCCCAACAATTGTAGCAAGCAAATAGAAAATGAGTCCAAGTATTTTAAGATATGAACTACAGCTGTAACTTAGATATTATACAATCAAAATTTAGGTGTGTCTAATATGTACTTTTCTTGAATACTTTTGCAGCCGAATGGTATATCCACTTCGATTTGTCATCCAGAAACCTTAGCCACCAATCCAAATCCTCTCACAAACTATCTCCTCCGATGGTTGTGAGCACAATTGGCTTACCTTCGCTCTTATCCACAGCAAACAAAGAAACCATCTCATGTAGAAATACTTGAATGATCTTGCCTATGTCCACTACAACCTACCTCTATGGAAGAAGTGAATTGAAAAGGAAATCAAGTACAATGATCCACTCCATAATGACTTTGTGCATGTTGAACTTGGATCCGATGATTAAATGCTAGCAACCATGGATGCAATCAAACTGAGCCGAGTCGAGTAGCTAGAAGCTCGAGCTCGACTTGATTCAAAATACTTAGGCTCAAAACTCGACTTGAGATTGATCGAGCCCTAATATCCCAAACTCGAGCTCGACTCGATAAAAAAAAAAAAGAAATACTCAAAATCAACTCAAATCGATTTGAATATCAATTGAGCCATACTCGAGCTCATTAGCCCACTAATAATATATGTTGATATACATATATTACAAATAAAAATAATATTAAAAAAATATATAAACTCGAATAAACTCGCGAGCTTTCAAGTCGAGCATTTTGCTACTCAAGCTGAACTCATAAAGCTATTCGAGCTACTTGAGCTCAATCGGAGCTCAATAATAGTCGAGTCGAGCTTGCACTCGAGTCAAACTCAAGTAGCTCACGAGCAACTCGACTCACTTGCACCTCTACCAGTAACAAGAACTAGAGTTGGATAAGCTAAGATCGCCTCCTTGACAAGCTAGTTTCGTACCCAAGGAGGCTAAGGTGAATGCAGATCAATAAGCAGAACAACATATTCCACACTTTTATCCAATAAACCATAGGGGTTAGAAGGGAGCTAATCATCGAACGGCTCCATATCGAAGACACCCATCCAGCAATTCGATCGAGAGATGCTGAGAAGAGGCCACCATAGTATATGGTCTAGTTAGTAGGCCAACAGAGTCAAAGCAAAAAGGCAGCTATTCGGGCCACCAAGAAATACAAAGGAAAGGTAGTTGGATCTTCTTTGGAGAGATTCAAGGAGGAATCTTTTTAATCTGATTTGAAGACCAGCGAGCCATCTGATGACCAGTTGCCCAGATCATCACACAATACCAACAATGAAAGTTCGTCCATTAATGCATCCGGTGGCTAGGTTGGTAATGGGACATAGAGCACCAAAGTTTGACTCACAACCCTAAGATGATCTTCAATTCACCAATGACTTGTAGTTTACTCATACCACACAAAATAAGGACCATAGTGCATGATCTGGTAGAGCCCAGACACCACTGCATATAGAACATGGGCTCCTCATGGTCATTTAGGAGGTGATGCTGCTGTGGTAGATAAAAATTGCATATTTAGAATAGGGCCCAAGACATATCTAGTTCCAAATCACATATTGGATCCTATCTACACTAGCAACCTATGACCCATATGCATATGGATCATTTCACGCATCAGAGTCAAGTGGTTACTATCCTACATACCCTCCATCATCTTTAGAGTTGGATTTTGCTATTGCCATTTTTGGATAGCCAATTCCAAAGTGGTCTTAGAGTCCGACAAATAGGTCCTCCTAAAGTAGCTATCAATGAACCCCAAAAGGATCATGGAGGCCTATTGCAATATGGACCGATTAGAAAAATGGCATAATGATCCTCCAAAGTATGATTATAATCCTGACATCTATAGGTCACATCAGTACTCCACCCAAAGTTATTAAAGGCGCAAGGCGCACCGAGGCACAAAGGATGCTAGGAGCCTAGGCGCAAAGCGCAGACGCATGTCTGAGCAAGGCGAGGTGCACATTTATTAAAAGTAAGATGAAATATGCATAATATGTAAAATTATATAACTACAATCAAAATATCATTAATATTAAAATGCAAATTCATTAAAGTTTCAACACAAAACATGTAGCATACTGCATATGAACATTTAAGCACAATATTGTTCACAATAAGCACACAACAACAAAATAAAAATCATACTAACACAAGTATATAACTAAGTAGTTTAAAATCCTAATTAAAAGTTCTAGCTAATCTCGCAATGAACAAGCAGTAGATGTAATCTCCTAGTAGTCATCATCATCATCAATAATAAGATCATCTTCTTCTTCTTCATCAGACTTATGATCTCCAATGTCTTGCTTTTCTTCTGAGTCCTCTAACTTCTCATCTGCAAGTTCTGATCTTGATGCTCTAGGCCTTGAGAGTAAAGCCCCCCTCTCGATGAAGAAGCATTCGCACTAATTCTTGTGTGATAGGTAGGCTCATCAACTCCAGCAGCCCTAGCAACAGCATCCCAAGTCAAATCATCATTATCAGACACCAACTAAACATCATCATCAGAATCCCCATCCATTCTTCCCACCAACCACTCATTACCATCATCAATGTCCTTCAAAGAAATAGGGTCAAGACTCAAGAGTATCATGCCGATTATATCAATGCCTCAAGGCTCTATTATATTTTACAAATACCAAATCATTCTAACGCTGTTGAGCAAACCTATTCCTCTTTTTGCTATGAAACTGTAAGAATAAAAATATAAAATAATAAATAAAATTATTTGATAATATAACTACATCCAATCTAGAACGTCTTAAAGCTATCACACATAATAATAATAATAATAGAGTTACTTAGTACTTACATGTGAAAACACACTTCAATTTCTTTCACAACCGCTAATACTACAAATGAGGCTACGAACTCTCACTGCAAACTTTTGCAAGTTTGGAGTTAAAGATCCATATACAACCCAACACTCAGCTGTTGATTAAACAAGTGTCAAAGTGCTTTTAGATTACAAAAATAAACAAACGTACAACTAAATCTATAAAGCAAAATAAACTAATTTATTTATCCGGTGATTTTGTCTTCCTTTGCATAACCCCCATGGATATTCCAAAAAGGCTTTGAGCATTTTTATACTTGTTCAGCTCATCTATAATCTTATCTTGCACTTCAACACTTGGAACTAGCCTTTGTATACACTTGTATAAACCATCCATCACTTCTTCATCTTGCTCAATATTGGAGTTTTCATAAAAGAACTCAGGGTTCAAATAAGGCCTGCTGTGTGTAAAGGACGATGTAGTTGAGATTCCCACTGAGCATCAATAATTTTGAAGATCTCCTTGTACCTCTCTTCTCTACCACTGAAAGACTTAGTAATAGTTTCTTTTATCCTATCCATAGCCTCATAGACATATCCCATAGGAAGTTTCTTCACCCCATCCACCAATCGAAGGACACGAACAAGAAACCAGACAACTTAAGGATATAAACAATGTTAGTCCAAAATATAGGCATCAAAACAGTACTAACTGCTCTCCTGGCAGCTGACTCTTTTGCCCAAGATTTGGAGTTCCACTCTTCAGAATTAAACATCTTTCTCAAGTTGTTCTTCTGATTATGCATTGATTGAAGAGTGATGAAGGCAATTGCAAATCTAGTTTTAGCTAGCCTAAGCAACTCTCTTTGCCCCGTGAAACTCCTCATCAAGTTCACAATGCCCGTTTTGCTATAGATGTATCCATTCAAAAAAATTGCCCTCTTCAATATTTTTTTAATTGCTGGAATTTCAGCAATATCCTCCAACATCAAGTCAATACAATGGGCAGCACATGGTAACCAATATAAATTTGGCCTCTTTGCCTCCAACAATCTCCCAGTTCAAAATTTAAAATTTGAATATTAAATTACAATTGTACTAAATTTCTTAAAACTTAAAGATGGAAAAGTTTATTCAAATTGAATTCTACCTGCAGCTACATAATTAGAGGCATTGTCAGTCACCACTTGAATGACATTTGCTTCTCCAATTTGCTCCACCATGTCATCAAGCAATTTGAATAAAAGATTTTCACTCTTCACTGTATGGAAAGCATCAACAGATTTGAGGAATATCGATTCTTTAGGAGAGTTTTTGCAATCTCATCCTTCCAACCTTCTGATATAATCGAGCATCCATACCTTGCCCACTCTTCTTGGTGACCCTTTATCAAATCTCTAGTATACTTAACTTCTTTTCTTAACAAAGGGACCCTAATCTCATGATAACTTAGGAGGTTTCATGCTAGGACCAAATTATCCAATTGCTTCAATTGCAACAGCAAAGCTTGAATAATTCACAGCATTAAATGGAATGTCGGCATCATACATCCACCTAGCCAACTCTCTACAAGCCTTGTCTCTTAATTCTTTTTTGCAAACTTCATTGATAGTAGTTTGCTTTTCCTTTGCCTTCTTTTCTACTTTGAACAACCATTTCTGCATCAGGAGTAAAATACAAATCTATAAGACCCTTCTCTTTTGATTTCTTTGAGCTAGATGCCTTACTACTAGCCATAGAACTTTTGCTTGTACCACCACTTCTTTTACTACGAGGACCAACCACCTGAATTTCATCTTCTTCATCAACACCATAGTCTTCCATAGCATCAAAATCAGGCAACAAATTATCTTGTTTCTTTTCCTCCGCTTTCCTTAACATATAATCTTTAATCTCTTCACAAATATGAGGTGGATATTTTTGGCAACCTCTGGCATTTCAAAACCCTATAACTATATGCTGTTTTGCCCGACAAATCCCTCTTTTAGTCATATTTCCACAAAAATTACAAATAATATCATTTTTGTTTTTGCCCGTTGAGTCAGCCAAATGTGCATACTTCCAAGAATCTTTTTTAGATGACCCATGTGTTAGATTTTCCATGTCAGGGCATGCATGTATGTTTCAAAATTTTTTTTCTAAACATGATAACGAAATAGAAGATTAAAACTCCTTTTAATCTATATCATGCATGCATAAAACATAAACCACAAGAATCTACTTGATATGCTGAAATTGAACATATGCTGAAATTTAATATGTGATCAAATCACATACATGTTTCGCAATTTCTTTCTTCAAATCTGGATCTGAAAGAGAAGAGGCTCTCTCTTAGCCACGCAAATGCCGACCTCCACGGGTATCCACTGAGGATCAGCCTGGAACAACCCTCTTAAAATTGATTTTTATTCTCCAAAAAAAATCAACTTATGAATCTGAACAAGTCTGGATCACGATCAACTGTTTGATCATTTCCTTGATCTTCTTCTTCTCTTCTTCTCTTGCTTTTTCTTCCCTTGATTATGCTGCTACCATGGACTAGGAACTAGCACACAAAAGGACGCCCAACAGCCTTTAGACGTGGAGGAAGAAGGGACACCCAACACTTGGGCATTGATGCTCCACGGGAGAGAGAGGGAAAGGAGAAGAGAGGGGGCATGGAGCTCTCTAAGAGGGGACATGGGCTGCTGGTTGAAGTACCTAGGGACCTTAGGGGAGGTCCCTTAAATAGATATAATGTTTGAATCCTATTCAAAAACAAGCAAGTACTTAATACTAGTCCTACTTGCATTAGATTTTCTTATAACTTAAGTTATTTGACTTCCTTTAGGAAACCTATTAGGCGCCAACAATTGGAGCCCTTGCACTTACAAAATCACACCCCCTTTTGCACCCAAGGGATGCCCCATAAAAGATCCACATGCCCTCTAATAGGTGGAGATGTCCAACTTGATCAAATCAAGTGACACCCAATCAAAACTATCAAAGAAATTAATTAAGGGCTTGCACCCTTAATTTTTTTGATCCAAAACCTTAGGCACCCAACAATTGAAGCCCAATGAATCTAATTCATTTAGATTATTAGCAGATAATTAAGTTTGAATTAATCTTATCAAATAAGAAATTCAAACGTAAAGAAAAAAATTGGATCCAACCATGTGCTAGCAAGGTTACCATGAACCCAATAGGATTTCTCTAAACCCAATTAAGACTTCATAAGCCCAATTGCTTATTCTAGGTCTAATCCCTTTGTTGTCTGACCCCATAAGTTCAATTCTATCTGATAGTGAGATATACAATGATCTCTATCATTGTATCATTGAAATTCTTTTCAATGGGTCGAAACAATTTCACTCTAACTCATCAAGGATTGTCGATCCTGAGCAATTCTAGTGAGCTCTCACAATCCATCAGTGACACCTAGCAGTATGTAGTGGCAATCCAGTAAAACCAAAAACAAACCTCAAGGTATAGTTAACGTGTGATACAGTCCATCTATCGTGAGTCTCGACTAAATGGCAGATCATGAATAAATCGTCAAACCTCATCATCAGTCATATAATAAATTCGATCAACTCAAATCCAATTGTGATCCATATGGAAAATATTTTCCATCAATTATACTGCTGTGGCCACAGACTCTCGGACTTAATCTCTCGAATCCCATAGGACTACTCTTTTCTATCAAGATCGATAGATTCCATCTTGATGCGCATCCTACTCCTACAGTGGACCAACTGTCGCCAACATCCACTACAAAGGCTCATTGAGATCATGTTTATGTGTCAGTCAAACTCCAACAGCCTCACTACGAGCGATCGTACCATCTTAGATCAAAAGATCATTTACACAACTACAGCATCGAGACAATCACTGACGATCAAGTAAAAATCCAAGTGATCTCTCATATGGTCATGCTCAGTACTAGTTGTTCTCTAACAACTATCCGCACTCGTCGCTCAGTGTCTCTACATTGTAAATCAAAAACTCATCTACCCCGAAGGAAGCGATTTGTTTGCCAATCTATCCGGATCGATCACCGTCCTCATGATGATACTATGACCAAGAGCATTTAAGAATTAAATACATCTCTAATTCTCAACACTTTGAAAATATATATCGAAAAGTTAATTTCATAGACGATTCAAAGACACATCATACTTGAATAAAAAATAAATTTGTCCTTTTATTGATCAAGTCAATGTATTAAGTATAAAATTGTGTCCTAGCTTTATTACAATGTGTCAGCCATATTGACTTCTAGGACATACATCTAACATCATGGCTTTCGGAATCCATTTTAACCTCCTAAAATAGGTGCCAAACAATGATAACAAAATCAGGCCCCAAAAATAAAAATCTATTACATAATTGGGTTGGTTATGTGACCCAAAAAAAAGAAAAGAAAAGGGAGAATGTAACCCAAAAAAAACTGTTGCTGTGTTACAAAATCGAAAAAAAAGCCCAAAAAAGTTACTGTAGATGACAAAAAAAAAGAAACGTCACCAAAAAAAGGGAACGATGAGCAATTCGCGGGAACGATGAGCAGTAAAGGATGTCACCCAAAAAAAAAAGGAACGGGGCACGAGAACGATAGCAGTAAAGGACGTCCGTCATCCAAAAAATGGAATGGGTCATTCGATAAGCGGTAAAGAACGTCATGTCGACACCCAAAAAACAAAGAAACGGTGAGAAGAAGAAAGAAGAGAAAGAAAGAAAATAAAGAAAAAAAGTGAAGCCGTACTGTTTGGTGGGGGCTCCAACGGGTGGGGTCATCAATCGATGGCTGTGGGTCATCGATCAATGACCGTGGGTCCTCGATTGCATCAATCGATGAGTGGATTCTCTTCTCCGACGGCTGAGGCAGTGCTCCGATGGCTATGGGTCTTCAATCGACGATCGTGGGTCCTCAATTGCGTCAATCGACGAGTGGGCTCTCTTCTCCGACAGCTAGGGCGGTGCTCTGATGGCTGTGGGTCTTCGATCGGCGACCATGACTGCCCTCTTTTCTATCGTCTCAATCTTTTTTTTCCTTGCATCTGTCTGACTTTCCAAAACATCACCCTTTTATTTCCCTCCTGAGACTAACAGCCACCTCGCCTCAGGCACGCCTTTAGAGATTAGGTCAGGCGTGCGCCTCAAGCGCCTAGATGGCGCCTCAGCCGCCTCGCCTCGAGCCTTTTGCGCCTCAGGCACGCCTTTAACAACTTTGACTCCAAAAGATTTTAGATGTATGCATTCTGTGCTTTTAATACATTAATCAATTCAATTTGCTGTATTGTGTGTTTTTGCTTATAAGTAACACTGGATGGACAAGTCCTAGTTTCATTTCATGATAAAAAAAAATAAGGTTAAAATAACAAATTGGACAACAAACCAAAAAAAATTTTAAGTACAAAACCAACAAAAATATAGAAAAAAAAATGAAAAAAAAAAAAGATCATATGAGTCATGGGTACACCATGGCATACCAAGTGTTGGTAGCAATGTTCACCGAACTGGACAGTTAAGGCCATGCCAAACCGGATCGGTGGGATACCAATCCGATTCCGACATACAAAACGGCAAAGCAGGCTAGCAGCCATCTCAAAGAGAGAGAAGAAAGAGAGGAAGAGAGAGAGGGAGGGAGAGGAGAGGGTGAGGACGAGACCATCGGAGGCCATCCAAGCTCTTGCCAAGCTCGATAACGATGGAGAGAGGGAAAGAGAGAGGGGGAGAAGCTTATCTGATCATCGAAGGCTCTCGGAGGCCTTTGGATGGATGACGACGCTGCCGCGACCTCTCCAACGACCAACAAGCCAGCACCAAGGGAGGCTGAGGGTAGCCAAGGCCGGAGGGCCTCCGCCCTCTAGTTCGAAATAAGGGTTCGCCCCTATTTCATTTTTTTTTTTTTTGCTTTTTATCAAGCGAAGTCGGCAATCCATTGGAGAGCCAACGTCCAGTGAGGTTGAGGGCAACCAAGATTGAAGGAGGGCCTCCGCCCTCCTCTAGTTCGAAAAAGGGGTTCACCCCTATTTCATTTTTTTGGCTTTTTATCGAGCAAAGTCGACAATGTAATTGCCTCGACTTCATTGTATTTTAACCCCTATTTCGAACTAGAGGAGGGCGGAAACCCTCCTCCGACCTCGGCCGCCCTCAACCTCCCTTAGTGATGGCTCGCCGGCCGTTGGAGAGGTCACAACGGCATCACTGTTCATCCGAAGGCCTCCAAGGGCCTCTGGTGACCAGGTAAGCGTCTCCCCCTCTTTCGCCTTCCCTCCCTCCACTCTCATCGAGCTCGACAAGAGCTTAGATGGCCTCCAATGGCCGTCAGAAGCCCTCTCTTCCTATCTCCCCTCTCTCTCTTCCTCTCTTCTCCCTCTCCCCTTCTCTACCACCGAAGGCCCTCTCTTCCTCTCCCCCTCCTATCCCCCCTCTCTCTCTTCCTCTATTTCTTCTCTCTTTTCCTTCTCTGCCCTACCAGTTCAGTCTGGCACGGACCGCTACGGACCAGTACTGAACTGGTCTAGTTCCGATTTGATAGTCCTTGGTCAGTACGATACCAAACTGGTACCATACCATACCACCTACTGACCGATATGGGTCGGTCATTGTACTAGTATGGCAGACCTTGATCTAATCCACTCATGGCAAGTTGAAGACAGCCTTAGATTCAACATCACGTTGCAAGAGTTGTTTGGCAGCATTCTCCCA
This sequence comes from Elaeis guineensis, assembly GCF_000442705.2. Lineage (NCBI taxonomy): Eukaryota > Viridiplantae > Streptophyta > Magnoliopsida > Arecales > Arecaceae > Elaeis > Elaeis guineensis. Next base: position 34,880,341 of record NC_025994.2, read on the forward strand.
TGATACAATGGTCACTCCACTGGCTTCTGCACAAACTAGGAGGAAACTCAAACCAAAACAATGCATACAAACCATGCAGAAGTCAAAGGAATTTCAAAGCATGAAAGAGAAGTTTATCTATCTCAATCTGTGTCATGGCAATAAAGACCAAGTTCATAAAATGAGAAAACACAAACAGATAAGGATTACATAATCATAACGATAATCATGATTGTCAGCCTTGGCCAAATTATTGGGTAACTTCTATGGGATATTTCCAATTGTTATGTAACCTAACACCCTTTTCATATGACAAACATCCAAAACTTCAAATGAGAAATAGTTTGTGCACAACTGCTAGGATCCACGATCAATTGAAGAGGCAGCAAGATGCGAGTTCAAAGATGGCATGCAAACCCTCCATGAATGGAGTTATATAAAGGAATACGTGCTTAGATAGTACTTGTCAAATAAAACAAAAAAAAAAAAATGGAGAACTCACCATAATTGTTGGACAAGCGCTCAAGCATAAATTTACAATTGACAAGTACCACGTAAACAAGAGTCACAGCACCTTCTTCGAAAAGAGAGGCAGACACAGGCTTCATCAACAAAATGATGATCAGAAATTGTATAACATCAAAAGAAAAAGGTCAACATAAGATATTTAAATAGATGGAACATTGAAACAAATATTCTTACTGTATCTTCTGAAATAAATGCCAAAATTCGAAATGCTGTTGTCAATTGAACTATAGAGGTACTGCAGAGTGTGACTCCATCAAAGTACTTATCGGTGACAAACTTTCCAAGAAGATTATCCACAACTTGAGAATCAGAGTTGTTGGTTGAATCCCCAACAACATTCTCGACATCAATTGTTGGTTGAGCATCTCCACCAGAAGCTAAAACGGCGGCAGCATATCTAAGAAGCCCAATAGCCCCATTTCTGTGATAAACAACGCCAGCATCTATCCATTCCAACAATCTTGTAGGAGCATCCTTTTTATTGGATCCTGGAGAAGAAGAGTGTAAAGCCTTATGAAGTTCTACAGCATGCCCAATCCATGAATTGAGAGAAGATGCAGTTGAATCTGTGACCATGACTTCAAAAATCTCTGCAGCTGAATGGAAGATGGCAAGACTCAGTGGAGAAGTTCCTGAAATTCAGAACTTAATAAGTATTCGCACAGATTAAACAAAGAGCCACCAAGCTGGGGCCAAAAAAAATGAAGCAATAGAACTTAATAAGACAATTGTAGCAAGAATTGACTTATACTCTACCACTGTTCATAGCACTTGGCTCTATCTCTTTGAAAGAACGCAACGCATCTAGAAGGACCAACATTGCCTGTAACATCAAAGAGCATAATTATGTAAACTACAACAGCTGGGCAAAATTTAATGATGTTCCTGCAGGTTAGGCATCAAGTACCATACCTCTGGAAAATGGCCCAGAGTTAACAATGCTTGACGACCAGAATGAGACCTGCATATCAGCTCTAGATGCTTCATTAGCAGTTTAACTTTGAAAAACAAAATATAATGCCAGATCAATCTACCTGGAAATGCCACAAAGCTCCCAAAGTACCCATAAAAGTTCGTCAGAATGAGGAGTTGTTGCAAGCAAGCGAGCAATAGCAGTCCCCTACAGTGAAGCAAAATTACAACAAATAGATAGAAGAACCACATAAGATGAAAGGACCAAAATCCATCCCCATCTGTCTGCATGTACTTATTAATGTAAATATGCATGTATGGTACGCTGTATGCAAGGTTCTAGATTCCATTGCAATTTAATATTCTCATTCTGCCTTTCAGAATTTCAGTCAACAAAATCAAGAAAAAGTAAAATTAGAAAAAATAATTGAAAAATTAAAAATAATCCAAGAAAGAGTATACCACATAATTTTGGTCTAATTTTGTTTTCCTTTGGAACTATTTAATGTATGGTGTTGCTGTATCACTATTCTCAAACTAAAAGTCTGAAATTAAAAAATCAAACTAAAAGTTGGAAATTAAAAATTAAAAATATGTTGAAACCAATTAAGGGCATGTTTGGGAAGGATAAGATTGGCCCAAATCCTATAGGATGTGACAATCCCAAGGATAAAAATTCTATTTTATATCCTAACTACAGTTTGGCTAGATTAATCATGGGATTAAAAACCTATTGGAAGCGGCTAATCCCATTAGAAAAAAATAATCACCTCCATGGATCTTTTTTTTTCCTGAGATCGTTGGACTCCCCTCCTCGTCCAACCATCACGTTCTCTTCTCCTTTCCCGTCGTTCCTTCCGTCACCCACCTCACATGCACCCTCTCCCTCCTCCCACTCCTCCGCCCTCTCTCAGCCTCCTCTCACGCTGCCCATATCTTGCTGCCCTCCTCACCATTGCCGCCACCATTGCTGCCACCGTGCTCCCCTGTTGCCTACCTTTGGTGGCCTTTCTGGCCCCATCGCCGCCGCGGAAACTTTAACCGATGCAACCCCCTGAAAGCCGACGTTTCGACATCCCATTTAATACCGAAGAGGCTCTCCACTCTCTTCTATGTTAGATCTCCTATAAACTTTGCTCATCAAGTGTTTGATCTTATGCTAAAATGAAGATGGTAAACATTAACTATAATGGTTTCTATAATAAAGATTCTGATGGGGTTCGCACCAGCAACTATAATGGTTTAATTCCTGACTTTTCTATGGATAATTTGGTTTATGCTCACCATCTGGCATAACTGGGTTTTCTCTTTTGGAGATTTAGCCTTTTGCCATGGTGGTATAGCTGCATCATCTATTCTCCAACCCATCACAATCTGTTGCTTAGTTGTCCCGCTAATCCTTTCTAAATTTCTGTGGTGTGCCTACAGATGCATTATACTACTGCCTGCATTCCCGGGCCCCTACACTCTTAAAATGTTTCATGTGTCTTCTGCTTTGGGCTTCAAGTTGCCAAGAAATTCATGCTATTGTCTCTTGAAGACAGTATATCCTTGTCGCTGCTTTTCTATTGGCCCATATGATAATTCAATTTTAACACGAACTGATGGACAGAGACTCAACAAGAGCAATGGCTCTTTACCTATAGCCAAAGAATTCATTAGTTTGAGTTCATTTAATATGTTGTTGCTCAATTTAAAGTTCCCAAATGATGTTTCAAGTTTTAAAGATTCTGATGGGAAATGCTCCATGGTATTAAACAGCTCATGCCGGCCTATAATTCCAAAATTGGAGCTTGGTTCCAATGATTATCTTGCTCTATCATTATGATGTCTCATCTTTTATAGGGCACCATGCTTGTATGATATGCTTAATAATTATTGCTTATATTATGAGAAAGTACACTATTCTCAATGCTTTCATACCTATATCTTACATGTAATTTCTGTATTGCTCTTTGCCTTCAACAACATCTTGAATACAGGCTTCTGACATGCACTGAAGAGGTTTACTATCATGTTAGTTTTCTTCTGTTTACCTTTCAAGTCTTCAAATCCTTCCAATGCTTCATACCATGCCGAAGGGTTGAATGCGCTTTGAAATGAATGTACCTTTCTTTATTGCAAATGTCAGCTGGGAGGACTATATGATGCAGTGTCCATCCAGTTTGATGCCTAGTATTGTAATTAAATTGCTAGTGGGTCAACTAAGATGTATCATTGACTTTGTGGGCTTTTTGTTTCGGTTCTGTACCTTTAAACTTTCACTTATATTTCACATACAAACTGCTATCTTTTCTACCAAAAAAAAGTGAGGATGGTTTCTCTCTTTCTTTCTTTGGGTTTTTCACTATATTCTTAAGAAAATTGCTTTGTTTTACATTGCTAGATGATTGTAAAAGAGAGATCTCTTACTAAAATATTTTCTTAATTTTGAGTCCCTATTTAAGTTTATTGTAAGTTCTTTATAACTAAAATTTTTACTTCTAATTCTGTTCTTTTCACTATTGTTTTCTCTAATTTGGAACTAATATTTAATCGATACGCTTTTTTATTCAGTTGCTGTGCTATGGCCAATGCTAGAGCACAATGGAATCCATCTCTTGAAAAGGGTCTCATAGACTTATTACTTGAATGTAATGTTTCTCGTTATCAAGGACAGAATGGATGGACAACTGAAGGATGGAATAGAATAGTAGATAGCTTGAAGAAAAAGTTCCCCAAGTCAAATCTAACGGAGCAACAAGTCAAATAGCATGACGCCCAAATGAAAAGGGATTACAAAACAATAAAAAAACCTAAGAAACAAAAGTGGAATGGCATGGGACCATGTTAGGAGCATGTTAGTTACTAGCCCATTAAGTTTGGGCATCACTTATCAAGGTTAGTTTTATATATGTATGTATGTTATATAATGAGCATTATATATGATAATTATCTTCTCTTAACAGGCAAACCCCAAACTTAAGAAGTGGCAACATAAATCATTCATACATTATAATGCTTTAGCTAGTTTATATGAAGGTATATATTTTTCTTATTTTTTTGTGCCTTCTCGATATTCATTTCTTGAATATAATGCACTAATGGTGAAAATTTTTTGGAATAGAAAACATTGCAGAAGGCCAAAAGAATTCCACATCCATCAGATCTAGAAATGTGGATTTGAGAGAATGAAAATGAAGAACCTGCATCACGATCACCTTCTATTCATCAAAGTTCAAGTCTTGCAGACTCTTATGAAAAAGGAGATGAGCATATAGCGGAAGATGAAGATTTCGAGTGCACACTTGGTCAATCACAGACAGTTACAATGCGAACCACATGTTACTAGCCAACATGCGGCACCATCTATTTCTCCATCGACAGTGAATAGGAAGAAGAAAAGGCCAACTGGGGAGAGAATTGTAGACATAATGGAGAGGTATATGAAATTTAGGGAAGGAGAGAGTAGTAAAGAGAAGTAACAAACCATGGAGATAATTTCTCTATTCCAAAATGCATTGAGGTTCTAAATACGATGGAGGGACTTTTCAATAGAAGAAAAGGCAATGGCAGCTAATGTCTTCATTCAATCATATAATCGAGAAATTTTTCTCTCTCTCTCTGAAGAAATTCGAATTTGTTGGCTAAAGCTTCAAATGCGAAGGTATCAATTTTGATAGATTTATTTATTAGATTTTTAAAAAGTTTAATTTTAGTGTTTCTTTTATTGTAGGATTGAACAACATCGAGAAGAACGGAGAACTATAGGAAAAGTACAACACTACAAGTTCATAACTTCTTTGGTTCTGTGTCTATTTCTTGTTCATGTCCTTAAATTGATTATATAATTGCATTTTATCATCTCTATTATTATAATAAGATCAGCTTGTGTTCATCTTATTTTAAAGTCATAGAATTAAGGAAAAAATGAGGGATAGAGAAGGAATTGGGAAGAGGAAGGAGGGAGGGGGAAAATCCTAATTTATCACCCAAACATAGGATAGGATTATTTATATGAGGTTTTTTTTTTCCAATAGGATTTTTTGTATAATTTATAGGATTAGATCCTATATCATATCATGATTTTTATCCTAGGTTTAAAAATCCTAAATATCCAAACAGGCCCTAATATGTTCAAAAATCATGTTATACATCAATTTAAAGTGTAATATGGCATTCAATTTTATGACAGCAATTTAATTATACAATTTGTAAATATGTTTATACTTACAAAAGTGTACAATTTCATCTTCTTTTTTCAATTTCCTAACTTTGTCTTGAATTTCATAGGATTGAACCCGAAATAGCTTTCAATGTTTTCAAACTTCGCCCCAAAACAAATCTTATAAAATTACTCTTAACAAAATACTTCTTATATTTACATAGCATTCTTATGCAGTTAAAAATTGCAGTCCTGCATAAAAAGCAATTTGTTTGTATCTCATATTTAAAATTCTGATTAATATGAATTATATGCAGAAATCCTAATCTCTTCACCTTTTCTGCTTCACTCATTCATATAATCAACTAGCTGCCAATTTGAACATATTGAGAAAGTCTCTCTTTCTCTTTATAAATATATATAGTATTAACACGCACGCACGTACATCTTCCTCTTTGTGTGTGTGTGTGTGTGTGTTTTGAAGACTTATAAACCACTCTATGAAATTATGGGAAAGAATAATTGATAAACAAATGTAGAGAAGGAAAAAGGTCTAGGTAGGGCCTTTACTCGTTCAGAGGAACCTTATGATAGGGTAGCAAGAAAAGTAATTTGTTAGGTTCCAAGAAAGGTGTACCCAAATGGTACATTGAAAAAATTTAAAAAATACATGCTAGGGCATTAACCAATGTGAGGAGTTATTATGGTACAAGTATTTTTCCAATCACAACTATATTGTATCAACGATCAACACGAAACCATATCATTTTGCACTGGTTTTAGATAAACTAGCTACTAATCAAGGTTTGCCATACCGTGCCGAACCGGCCGGTACACCCATCTCGTACCGGACCAGCGGGGAACCGGCATGATTCGGCCGGTAAAATCGGTACACCGGCGGTACCGAAGAAAAAAGAACGGAAAGTGAGAAAGAGAGAGGAGAGGGGAGGGAGGAAGGTGGGAGCCGTCGGAGGCCGGCGGTGACCGGCTGCAGTCGTCGGAGGGCTTTCGAGCCCCGTATCGCCCAATAGGACTTTCAAGAGAGCAAAAAAGAGAGAGAGAGCACTCGGAGGGGGGGGAGAACCTACCAGACGGACGGTGCCTGCGTTACGAGGCTCCCGATGGCCGGCGAGCCGACGCCGACGGCCTGAGAGCGATCGAGCAGGCGGAGCCCCGGCTCAGGCCGTCGAGCGGGCGGAGCCCCCGAGGCTCCCGGTGGCCGGCGAGCCGACGCCGACGGCCTGAGGACGGTCCAGCGGACGGAGCCCCTGCTTAAGCCGTCGAGCGGGCGGAGCCCCGGGTCCGGGGCTCCGCCCCTTTCTTCTTTTTCGAAACAGACAACGTCTGTTTCGATTTTTTCTTTTTTTTTTTATTTTAAACTTATGAAGTCGGCAACTGGGTTGCCGACTTAAGAATTTTTAAAAAAAAAAAAAATCGTGAAGCCGGCAAATCGTTTGCCGACTTCACTTAAAACCTTATTTTTTAAAAAAATTTGCGAAACAGGGGCGATGCCCTTGTTTCACGCCTGCGGCGCTGCGCGCGTGGACTGCGCCCTCCGACGGCCACGGCGGCCAGTCGGAGGCCGTCCGGCGGCCCCGCCGACTCCTTCCCCTCCCTCTTTTTTTTTCTTCCTCTTTCTCTCTCTCTATTTCTCTCTATTTCTCTCTTTTTTTCTTCCAGTTCGGATCGTCAATTTGGTACGGTATGAAACCATACCGAACCATACCGCCAACCGGCCGAAACGGCCGACGGTACCGGTTCAGTATACCTTGCTACTAATGTTTACGAAGATATACCATGATGTATATTCCTTGCGGATAATATAGTACTGATGCATGAAAAGATAACTGAATTATATACAAATTTGGATTTATGGAGGAAAATTTTACAAGATAAAGGGTTTAAAAACTAGTAAGAAAAAAAGATAGACTGCATGAAAAGTAAATTTACTGAAAAATGAAAAATGAAGATGTAATACAAATGAAGACTGATGGACAAAAAATAACACAAGTTGACTAGCTTCATTATTTGGGATCTATCATACAAAATGTTGGGAAGGTAATACATTAAGTGCGTACCTTAAAGACTCAAGGGAAAATATATAGAACGATAGTAATTAGGGTCGCCATGCCAGAACCGGATCCCATGCTGGCTGGCCGCATGGTTCAATATGCCCCCAAACCGAACCGTACCAGGGCTCCAACCAACACAACAGGGTGGAGGGAGAAAGAAAGAGAGGGAGGGGGAAGGAAGAGAGAGAACCTCTAGTGGCCGTCGAAGGCCTGCTGAGGCAGCTAGAGGCAGCTAGAAGGCCAGTGAGGATAGGAAAGCGAGAAGAAAAGAGAGGAAAAGAGAGGAGGGGAGAAAAAGAGGGGGAAGACGAAGAGAAGGCCTTCGAGAGCACTGAAGGCCCAGAGGCATCAAAACGAAACAAAGGCCTAAGCCCCTGTTTTGTCCCCTTTTTTTTTGGGCGATATCGGTGAAGCCGGCTTCACTGATTTTCTTTTTTTTTTTATATTTTCAGTTAAAGTCGACAATTGAGCTGCTCTTCAACCGAAAATACAAAAGAAAAAGGAAAATCGGTGAAGTTGGCAACTATTGCCAACATCACACAATTAATCACCCAAAAAAAAAAAGGAAACAAGGGCCGAAGCCCTTGTTTTAATTGGGAGGAGGGCGGAGCCCCTCCTCCAGCCTCAACGACGGTGAGGCCACACCGGCCCTCCAAAGGCCTCCGACAACCTCCGGAGGCCTCTGACAACCTCCAATGGCCTCCAAATTCCTCCTCTCGCCCTCCCTTTTCTTCCCTCCCTCTGTCCTCCTCCATTTTCCAATGTGTGCAACGATCCCAGCTGCCCTCCGGAGACTTTGGAAGGCCCTCTCCCTCTCCCTCCTCTTCCCTATCCCCCTCTCTCTTCCTCTCCTTCCTTCTTCCTCTCTTCCTCGCCCGATGTCCCATTTTTACTACTGGAACCATTCCGGCCAGCCGCCAGTCCAATTCGACATGCCCTAAACCGTCTAATTCGAGACAGTTCGGAAATCCATGATAGTAATGCACATAATGTTGTAAGGATCAAAGTCTCAGGCAATAAAGAAAGCACATGAAAAGAAGCCAAGTGTGGAAGAAATGGGCATGTTAAGATGAATGTGTGGTAAATATAGAACAATAGATTAAGAAATGAAAATATTAGGAACCATAAGATTTCTACAAATTAAGGACAAGATCAGGAAATATCAATAGAGATGGTATGGACATGTACAACATAACCTTAGAAGGCTCCAATAAGGAAAGGTACTTTAGTTTGTGCTGAAGGTTGTAAGAAAAGGGAGGGAAAGACCTAAAGGAACATGGATAGAGTTGTGTTGAAGGACATGAAGAACTTTGGAATAACATCAGAGTTTGCCCTAAATATGAATAATAGGTAAATCATGATCCATAAAACCAAACCCAGATATTTATGAAAAGACCAAATGGTTATGGCTATAGCAAATTATTGAGATAAACTCAACTAATATTGGGTGAATAACAGATAAGACTTGGAAAATCTTAGAATTACTTGAACAAGTAACTCACATCAACAAAATGCCACTATGAGTTAGAATTCCTTACTATAACTCAAAAAGAAAAAAAATAACGAAAAATGATTCGAAATTGATGCTACTTCCTAAACATGCTCGAAGTAAAGAATTTTTCTCAAACTGACATAGAAAAGCTAAACCAACATTCTTGGCATGCATGATTACTTTCATCTGAAACAACCTGAAATAACTAAAAACTAGTTTAGTTTTGGCCAAAACTAATCACAATTGGCAAAACCGAAAATCATGGCTCAGTTCTGCTACTGAAACCAATTGATTTTTGACAAAAACTTGAAATCTTAGTTCTACATACATGTTTACATAAACACACATGTATGTATTTATGTATGTGTGAAATATAAACTGACCACTTTAAGATGCAGCTCTATAATCATCCCAACTTCCTGTGGATGACAGAAGAATCCCTTTGACAAAAAAACAGCTGCCTGCCGAAGAGCCATGCATTCTTTCTTACTTGTATCTTCAGCATCTCGAAGAGAAAGAATTATGAGCTCAGTTGCTTCAGGTTGAACAAGTAAGAACGATAAGCCTGGTAAACGAAAAGCAGATTTTATTGATGTCATCTTGGTTATTATCATTAGAAAATGGAGAATCAACACATAGAGAATCAACAATAAGACCTGAATGATAAAAAAGGAGAGAGAGAAGTATGGATTCAATTGATGTGGCAATTTCCATAAACATGTCTGCTGTGCTCCCACTTGCTGACCGTAGTACAGGAGATGACAACAAAGCAACTGACAAAGGGAAAAAGCCTCTCTCCTGTTTCGACAAGGCCAATCAAAAGAATTGCATGATTTAGCATACAGTTATTCCAAATAGCAATTAAAATCAAAATCTGTATGGTATATATTGAACCATAATAGGTGTACAGATTTTAACCAGCAAAAGACTTAGAACAATATAAAAAATCCATCAACGCATAATAAGCAATATTTAGGCATGCTCAGGAACTAAGTGAAAGGACAAAGATGGCATTACTTTGTTTGCTTAAGGGAAAACATATGCAACAATATATACAGCATAAAGAATTCATAGCAAGCCCAACTAAAGAATGACCTATTCTTAGCGTGTATAAAGCCTTTCAGCAAAGCCAAATAGCGTGTACCTCTATAAGCATATAGTATCCTTTATGACTGTAGTTATATAAGTCAATATACAAATATATTATATGTAGGATTGTTTTATAGGTATCATATACACATGTAATATGTGTATATCTGATCACAGGTCCTTCGATATAAAAATATGAAATCTAACAAAAGTCCAGCTGCCCAAGCCCTCATCCTGGACCTATGAAGCACAAACATAGATATGACATGATATGGATACGCCGATACGACAAACTTTGAGAAAGTAGGGTAAGAGACAGTTAGGATGCATCAATAATATACATACATTTAAGGGCTTGAGTCCCGATGGAATGTCCCACCAGACACCAAATGGTGTACCATCCTGAATGTCAAGACAAGACCTTCCCGCCATGTTCCCAGCATCCTAATTGGAAGGTCTTAGGGCATCCCTCGACCCAAGTGTTAAAACAGGGTGGGATGGCAATGCATTCCATTGCATGGGAAAATCGGGATAGCCCCATCCTACAGGATTTGAAACCTTGTATATATATATATATGTGTGTGTATATATATGTACATAAAAGAGCATATAGAAAGCATAATAGGCTATCAAAATGGCATAGTCCATACTTTATACAATAGTATCACCTTTACAAGTTTATGATTTAGTCATTCAAATCCATAAACCCCAATCAATACTTCCTCATTTCATATCAGCATCATAGACTACAAGCGTCACCATTCACCATTTAAAGGTTAACATTAAGAATGAATGTAAACACCCTCCCAATTACTTTTGGAGGTATGGGAAAATATCACACGTGTATCCTAAAAGTATCCAGGGTTTCCTTTAATTTTGAATATTAGGAGATTTAGCACAGTTATAGAACAGGTATCCAATAAGTATTTGGCAAGTATAGGTATCTGATACTCCAATGCAAATTCAGCATGTGATTTTAAGCATCCATGCTTCCTAGTCTTGGACCCAAATCAAATGTAGTAAAATTCTTGATCATCTTAATAAAAATCACGGACAATATTAGCTTTTGTTTTGCACATCCAAGTTGCAGTGTTACACTGCATTGATGGTGAAGCTTTGAAATAAAATTAAATTAGATACTGATTGCTCAGGAAAAATAGTACCCCTTCTTCCATCTTCGATCCTTATTTATTCTCTACAAATTATGTATAATCAATGTTTCTCAGATCACAAATCATGCAATAACTTCAGCATCCAAGATAATTAATGTTTCTAAGATCTCAAATTATGCAATAACTTGAGCATCCAAAAGACTCCATACAATCCATAGGTACCATCTTGTTTTGTTTATTCTCTTATCACTTCACAGCCAGAAAACCCCACTCAAAAAATAAAACTACTTAAGACACCTTCAAGCTATATCATTGTTCCTCCTATTTCCCAAAATATGATATCTAGTCCATCCAAATTCCACACTTCATAATCACCAAAACATAATATAATTGAATATTACTACACTTACTTCCAAGGATTTAAAAAATTGGTGGGTCGTAAATATCATACCATTTTGACATGAATCAGCACCAATTCAGGTGCAAGGATGTCAAAACCAGTAAGACTAGTCAGTACTGACCATACTGGTCCACACTAAGCAGTATCAATCAATACTGACCATCTCAATCAACATGGATGGCTTTTTGTTCTTTTTGATGCTCTCAATCTCAGTATGCAACATCTATATCAGTATCATACCAATGATGTACTGTTCTGGTGGAAAACTGGAATAGGGTTCGTGCCACTATTTAAAACCTTGATTACTTCACTAGTCATATCTCAAAGAGTTGATCATACCGATACCACTACTTCAGGTAAAAATTCAATCAAGAAACATTATCAAACTCCCATTAATCATCCTGAGATCCACAATGCCAACATAAAATAGATTGGAACTAGCCTACTGATTAAGGTTAAGCATGTCCTGTGACTCCTGTCATCTCCAGTTCAATGTGCAGTTTTAACATGCTTCTATAATGTTCTCTGTTATACTTGCCTGCAAACATCATCTTTTTAATCATTCAAGAAGTGATTACGTCTTGTGTCCCTCTAGAACTCTACCTTCTACTACAAATATAGAAGATAGTATTGTCAAAAATCTTGAAGGAAAAACATGGTTCATTAGGAAACTAGACAGCACCAAGTATTATACAAACAGCACGTATAACATATGAATTATTCCACTAAAATATCATTCAAATATTTCGACAAGTGACCCAAATTGCATGCTCCTGTTCTTTCAATTACAAGAAAACAATGATTATGACACATTTATTTCACACTTGTATTGATAAAAAAGAATACGAGACTTGACACCAAAATTATCAAACACATAATAATTAGTAGAAGTTGTAAAGATGTATCAAGTGTACATTCAAAATTTGATAATTATCACATGGATGATCTAACTATCATGAAAAGTAATAGCACAGTACAATAACATATTGCATCCACAATATACTGACCTTTCAAATCATAATTAGGGCACTATTTTGAAGATTAGTGCTTATATACTACCATATTAATTGTTAATTATCATGAAGAATTGAACTTCGTATGATTTTTGCATCATTCAACAGACTGTCAGCAGTATTGATATTTTAATTCCATGTCTAAGTTTTGAACCTTCATCTAGTTTTTTCAAATGGCATTTTAAATTATGCGATTCCAATATTGGCAGAAATCTAAAATCAGAGGATACCAGTCCATGATGTTTCAAGGCCAGAAAACCAAATCAAGAGAGGATTATGACCGTTCTATAGAGGTGCTTGAAGCAATCCTTTTTCTCCAAATGGTTATCATTAAATCTCTTCATGTTTATAAAAGCCTTTACCTGTTATATGACACTAGTCAAAATCAAGTAAAGGCTTGCATATTAATCTAGATTTAATTAAAACTAGCACCTTAGAAATCGAACAAGGTATATTATCTACATCTAAAAATTTGATAATGAAGCTGTTTCTTTTGGAGAATTTGCCATGTTAAAGTAGAAATGCATTGAACAAGAAAATATTAAGCTTAACGAAGGCAAAATGTAGGGGAAAACGCACATTATAATCTGAATTTATAGCATTTGTCACAAATTAGGAAGCTTTCAAGCTGTCCCCACATTCCATGGACAAGTCAGTGTAGATAGGCTTTTCAAAATGCAGGAATCAGAGATAGTAGACACTAGCAAATTAGCATGATTACCTTAAGTAGAGATAACAAATATGTGTCGACGTCCCATCTAGCAAAACTATACTTGCATGTTCTAATATAGTTGACAGTTGCTTTGTAAGACAACAGACCCTCTGATTGGCTTGAAATAGATAATCTTTGTGCAAAAGCCAAAGGAGAAGAATCTTCAATTGGTCCAAACATATTAATCAATTTCTGCATCAAATCTTGTCAGCAAAATATTGCACAGAAATATAGATACAAAATAGCAATTAACACGAGCATTATAACAGGTACACATGCAAGTACTTGTACACGTGTCCACATAGACATGCACAGGATTAGATGCACGCTTAACACACATAAAGACATGGAGTTTAGTCTTCCCAAGATCCAACCCAGCCCCCAGCCGAACAAGACCGCATTATAACTGCAAACGTTCTCCCAACTCAACAAGACCAAACTCCAGCAAAAATATGGACCAAATGAGTCAGGGAGCTCCTCAACCAAACAATACTTGATATGACATGTACGTACATGCAAAATCGCCCAATGAGCAGACTAAATGTATGGTCAAGTGAAATAAAGTAAATAGGTTATTGAACAGCTATAATGAACAAATTATTTAGTATCACTATGAAGGAATCGCTCTATTTACAGCCAACATGCAGGCTCTATTTGAATCAATTAGCATTACTATGAGTTAAGTAGTATAGTGCTTTTTTTTATCATTACATGACATCATATTGACCCACAATGCGAAATTTTCTGCTGGATTTATAATGAGACAAATTGTCACGAGTGTTTCTCAAGATTGGTGCTTAAGCAATTTCTTGGTTATAAGTTGGATACATTCTTTATTTCTTACTACCCACATCAGAGATTTGTCATGTAATATAATTAATGACTATGAATACCTAAAAAACTCCTAAACCCAAAATTATTCATACCCAAACCAATTCTAACCGAATTCCAAAAATAAGGGACAGACTTTGATATAGACGAGTCCTATTTTAACCCAACATTCTTGATGTATCCTATAAGTAGAATCATTAACCTCAAAGAGTCTAGTTTATAAACAGGTTGGAGGTTGCCTCTAGATCAAAACAAATCCAAAGACCAACCTAACCCATTTACAGCCCTAACCACAAAAGCCATCAATGCAGAACTAACCAGAATTTGCTTGAGCTTAGAATTTGCAGCAACAAGTGATTCAATTCCATCAGTACTAATCTGGAAATCAGAAGATAGATTAGCCAATACACATAGCACTGCAGCCTGCAGACAAAAAACAAAGTGTTAGAAGTAGCAGCAAGTAAAATGTCATAAATCACATGATCAATGTTTTTGATGAGTACTAACAAACCTCAAATTTCGAGGCAGTTTCATAGAAATGCAAACGGTGTAGGATATAGGTTACAAGAGAGGCAATATCATGTCGTTGCCTTCCCAGCAACAGCTTCAGTAAATAACAATAACCTTCACTGTTACCAACTGGAACATTCTCATCACCACGTGGCCACCATCCCAGATATCCATCACATCCAATGCCATGCCGAGTAGCATGTTCAACAATACCGAGCAATATTAATGTGATAGCTGTAGAATTTTGTGCCCCATAACAGAATAAATCAACAATTTGCTCCATTCCACCATTATCAACAAAATGAAAGCAACTCTCTCGTGAAGAGCAGAGGACAAGAACAATGCTCCATGTTAGAACCATGTTTTTCATCTGAAAGAAATAATAATTGTAAGATACATCACAAATCTGGAAAAGAAATAGATGGACATGCCTTGCCATTGATCAAACATAATTCTAATGCAAGATACTTGTGAACCAAATGGATGTACCTGAGAAAGCGATGGTAGCTCATCAACTGAAAATTTCCTAAAAAATGGAAAACATTGACTAAACATGTCAACTAACAGTTTAGAAGTAGGCAACTCAGTGTCTGATCCGAGAGTAATTTCATCTTCCATTGACTGAGCAACCCTCATTACAGGATGGCTTTCATAGAGTTCAACAAGCTCTTTTCTAGCCTCAGAAAGAACATTAATAAATTGCTGGGAAACTTTTCTACTATTGTTGAACCCATTCAGCAACTGTTGGTCCCAATAGACTGGGAAGCTGTTATTGTTACCAGTGGCATATGAACAAACAGCTGATACAACAGAACTTGTTAATTTAGAAATTGTGTTCTCATGATCAGAAACTTGACAAATCTTAATAGCTAAAAGCAAAAACTGTTTCATTTCTGCTGGAATGTCAAACACCGGAAAAAGAAAATTCAAGGACTTCAGGGAAGATATGGATTCCTTGAATGTCATCTTAGCCGAGTGCAAAGCTGGTGGTAGGTCTTCAAGCTTCGCCTCTGATGGAGAAAAAACCACATTTGCCAAAGAAGTATCAAGATCAAATTCTATGTTAAATTGTCCAAGATCTTCAGCAGTGTTTCCATAAACAACAAGAGTAAGACCACGATAACATCCCCTAAATACCAAATGATTCGTAACTATAGCCTGCATTATGTTGTCAATGAAGCATATGAACAATCCAGAGAAAACCAAAACCTAGAGATTTAACATAAGAGCAAAAAAAAAATATATAACCAACATCAACAGAAAGCAACATTATTACATATTTAAATATATGAAATCCTCCAATACCCAGATCACTGCATTCAACAATATCAAAATTTCTAGGCTTGATGTATTAAAAAGGAAGAGTCAAGCATTACATGGAAACAAACTTATAACATAACAAAACATTTTGCAGATGACAGTAACATCTAAAGCTTGCTTAAATGGCTAGAGACTACTTACCATTGAGATAGGCCAACTATTCAAGTGTTTGATAACCATTTAACTCATTTAGAAGTTTGAAAGATCATATGGTAATTTCCAATTGAATATATAACATGCAATGCTGCATTCATTCAGTTATTTAATCCATTGATTGATATAACATTAATACATAACCTAAATGGATTTGAAAACATGTGCACTTTTAGTTTAATCTCACTTCTTTTCAGGCTGTTAACAACCCAAAATGTCATGCATGTACAGGTGCATAGTATGCTTAAAACAGTTTTTTTTTAAAAAAAGAAAAAAAAAAGTCACCCTCTTATCTTGATAATCTGATTGGTCAACATGAGAGTATAAGACAACCTTCAGTGACATACTATGCATTTATTTTTATAGTTTTCCACCTTGTTAGAGATATTGTATTCTTGAAAAGCTATGTTTATGTTCATCCATTATAACCAAAACCTTGTCTCTTATGCTTTTTTTCAAAAAACGCATGATAATGAGATCAAGTTTCTCTTTGTTCACGACATGAGAATATAGATCAGGTTATTTACAAATAACTTTCAAATGCTTAACTGGTTGTGTTTAATGCTTTAGTATTTTAATTTATCACGCTGGAAGTAAACATGTGTGTAACATCTACCTCATTTTCTAGCCCCTCAATCTAAGAGAAGCTCGTTTACATGTAAAGAGCAACTGACTGTTTTAACTATCATTCGGTGTTATAATTAACAACTGATATAACTTAGATTTAGATTAAACTTAGGCTAAATTAATGTAAATACTCCAACAATTTATTCAATTAGTATTAAGCAAAGTAGGGTACATGTTTTACAGTTTTTTGCAACTTTCATGCTCATCAATAAGTACACTTTTAGTAGTTTTAGAGTCTTTACTTCGAGCATCTACTAGCCTTATCTACATACTATAGGTCTAGGTTAGTTTAGGAAAGATGTCAAGTCCTTAGGATGATGTTTCAATTTGATTTTGATACACACACACACATATGCACGCATGCACATGCACGCAAAAATTTTGTTAATTTTAAGTCCAGAAGTATCTGAAGATTCGGAACTGCTTTTTTATTACTCCTCCCCCCTCTCTCTTCCTCTCTTTCTTCTCCCTCTCCCCTTCTCTGCCCCGACAGTTCGGCCTGCCATGGACCAATATGGACCCGTATTGAACCGTACCGCCAACTGGTTGGCATAGGGTCTGGTTCCGATTCAGCAGTCCTTGATAGGAAATATCCTAGTTAAACAAGGTGCCCTGTTTAGTAAGCCTCATTATGTCATCAGCAAGATTTGATGATAAGTGAAAGAATGTAAATTCTCCCTCTACTTTCCTCCCTTTGATCCTCATATTTTATTGTATTACCTCTTCTAAATTGCAATCAGATAACTTCCATGTAGCCTTTGATCAATGTAAGTACAACAGCAGCTTTGGTATGCAAGCATTTACATAATAGAGTCAATGCACCTAGGCAAATCGTGCCTAAAACATCAAAACCAAATTTAAAATTATAAAATATGTAAAACAACTAGTACATTGCAATTAATGGACATGGGTATTCAAGTGTCCAAGTGCTTAGCAGGCACACAACGTATCTAGTATGAGTAAATACATATTGACATAGCATATGAATAATTAGGTTTAAATTTCGATACCAAGCCCTGTACTGGTTTTGCCTGGAACAAGACAATACCAGTAATATTACCCACATTGTTGAGATAGGCCAAGATAAGCAATGCCAGCAATAATAAAAAGCAACCAGTACATGAACAATACAGCTTATATGGACTACTGGTACACAACTGTTATGGATCAATAGCATCCTACACCCATAGCAGTAACCTTCGTCTGTTGGAATGGTATGATACCAGTGGTACCATATCAAACCAGCAGTGCTTAGCTCCTTGTCTGTGCTCCTTACTTTCATGAAGTTTGATAAAATTCTTGCTAATTGTTATGTTAGATAACTTTAACAGGGAAATGCCAAAACAAAAGTAGATGCATAATGATGATAACAACATGATATGATGGTATGACATGTCACGAGTCTCATAAGCATCCCAAATGTCCAAGTATCAAACACGTCAAAAAAGAAAAAAGAATTTGGAAATGTCCAAGTAACACTAGTACTTTAAACAAATCAAAGTAAATGAACAAAGATAAATTAAGAAAACAGCTGACTTGGTAACTAGTAAAATAGCAATTTCACCCTACATAGTATAAAAAAACAATAATAAATCAATAAAATACTGTTAAACATTTTAGGTGATTTAATGCAACAAGCAACCCTATCTAATGATCAGTAATCAATATTCATTGGAGAAGACACAAGTAAGAATTAGTAAATCTAGCATGACAGAGATACGGTATGATTGACTATCCTTAAAAATAGTTCGAATTCAACTTGCCTGGTCTCTGTTACCTGCTTTGACGCTCCCTAGAAGTCAAACAGCATATGAGAGCGGACTAGGCAGCTAGGCCCTAACGATGGCCACCTCTTACAATATTACAACATCCAAAGAAAATTAATAAAAAAAAAAAAACTGATTTTGCAATAGAAGAAAGAACCAACATCAAACACACCAAACAGTTTAATTCTGGCCTAGCAATACAAGATTTGGAACAATGGACTTTTAAACAAGTTAAAACCAGAAAACAACTTTGATTACGAAACCACAACCAATTTCTAAGTCAGAATGAGGAAGGAATCTTAACATTGATAGTCAAAAATGATAATTCTGTGACCCGTTCACTTATTATCCTAGTACTAGACTCACATCTAGGCTACTTCACACTTGTTCAAGAGGCTCATAAGGCAAATCTAGGCTATTTCAAACTTGTTCAAGAGGCAAATCCTGTGACCCGTTCACTTATTATCCTACCACTAGACTCACATCTAGGCTACTTCAAACTTGTTCAAGAGGCTCATAAGGAAAATCTAGAGCCTAATACTTGTTATTGTGAGTTCTCTCTCCCAAAGCAATCTTCAATTGTTTTTGACACTCGAGGTAAATCTAGCATACTTGTTTTAGAGGTGACCAATGAGTCAAACAAATATGTACAATTTATAATATGCTGTTTCTTTCCTCCAAAAACAACTACCAAGCTCAAACTCAAAATTTCCAAGTCACTGGTTTACACTCATACACTGTCAAGTTGATTGCCCATCACAACCTCAATCCTAGCACCGAAGTCAGTCTTCTATGTTATCAAACCTAGAACCCTTAATCTTCTTTGCACCCCTAGAGACAACCACACCCCCACACACCGTATTCATCGGACCAACACCAACTCAAGTGAAATATTATTTGCGAAAGTATGGAGGAAAAGATTAAGACGGCATCATCATTGAGAAGCAATCATAATTGCATCCACGGCCACACCTTGATGTAGGCAGAATAGCAAATCTTTTAATGATGTTAATTTTCCCTAACATCGCTCCACAATAGTTCTCTATCATTATACTTTTATACAACCATCATCCACACCCCAAACAAATCATGGAATCACCTTACAACTTTCCTCTCTCTTCCAAAGCAAATGCAACCAATTCAATAGGTAGTGATACACAAAACATAGCCACAAGCATCAAGTCTCGGACCCCCTATTTATGGCCAGTTCTATGAATCATCAATTGCCACGGTCTCCTATTTAGGCTGGTCTTAATGTCACTTCAAGCTTATCCATATTGTTTTTCACAACTTCTGCTCCCATTACCTGAGTTTCCCTCCTCTTCCCATATCTTTCAACCAAGATCAAGGTATCCCCCCTATTGCATGTGCTTGTGCATTGTACCAACTTATTTGATTCTCCATCATTTTATCCTTAATTTGCGCACACTCTATAGCTCCTCAAGTATACTCATTTCACACTTCATTCTTTCTACTTTTACTACACATCAATTTTAGCATTATGATTCTTGCTATGTCCATCTTGACCCTTTTTTTCTTTGGATATAGGTCAATCTTGACTTTTCAAAACATCATTATGTGCAGTTTTGCACCATTCTAAGTTATACAACATTACATGCTCTAATATCATTCTACAACATCCTCTTTAAAGGGCCAATTTATAAGTGAATCATATAATACACAAAAAGCACCTTTTCCACTTCATCCAACCAGCTTTAATTATATAACATGTCTTTATCTATCTTCCATTGTTTGGCACAGGAGGTCCTAGATGACTGATCAATATAAGATATCTTAGACTATCAAACTTGATAAGGCCCTCATCATTGTTTTTTGTTTTCCCAGAAACTATACTCCATATATTTCTGTATTTGTTATACCATATCCTCTGATACTTACATGAATAGCATTAAACTTGTTGTTTTCTTTCTCATCAATCAACGTAACATCTACAAACAATATAGACCACAGTACATCTTTATGAACATTATCAGCAGCATAAAAGAGATAAGCTTAGTCTTGATCCTTGTAATAAGTCTCATACGAGTCCAAGGCAGGAACTAGTATCAACAAATATCAGCAATGTGCATTCCAAACTCGAATGAAAAAGGTTGAGAGTTGACGTTAGGTTGAAAAGAAGTCATAAATGTATGTCAAACTATGAAAGTGGCCAAAGAAGATATATATAGAAATATCAATAGACACTTTCGGCATCCATTCAAATACCTGGTTTTCTAACATCCCATTTTCGAGACCCAATACTTGATTGAAGTATTTTGCCTCTAAATAATGCAACAACAAACTCAATAAAAACACCAATAATTTGCAGGGACTTCTTCACAGAGCAAAAGAAATGCAAAATGAATAAATGATTTTTGATAAGTGTTCTCAACCATCAAACACTTCATCCCACCATGAGATGGCAATGAGCATTATAATCCAACTTTCCATAAAGTAGTTATCAGAGAAAGCATATAGTATTTTCATAAAGAATTTTGGGAACTTCTCACAAACTCAATCTTCACCATCATTAAAAACTGAATTTTTTTCATTTCTCCAAGTACTATTAGCAACATTGTGCACTTCTAATTTTTCATTCTACAAAGAAGGAAAGGAAAAAGGCTGACAATAGCTGTTGTGTTCACTTCTACATGTAACCAGGTTTCCTCCACCCATAGCTTTAAAAGAACAATTTCGGTATGAGAATACATTCTGTTATGCTCTTTGTTCTCATAGTCGATTAGTACTACTCATAAACTTCCAAACCAAAACCCTATCTTATGTACTCTCTTCAGATCTTTGTTTTCAGACTCGACAGACAACATTTCTCCCCAAACCCAAAGCATAAGAACTCTGAAACATAAGGCCATATGGTATTCAAAATGAAGCAAATGCATGAGCATTCAATTAAGATATACATGAGAAAGAACTTAAAACACAGCCAACTGACTTCATCTATTTACAAACTCTGGCTTCATGGATATCGGTAGCCGATAGTTCTCCATAAACTCTTTTACTTGTTCCCATAGCAAGTAGTAAAACACCATGCTAAGTTAAAGGGCTTTCTACAATTTGTGTTCCATTTATTTTTTATCTTTGCAACAATCAAATAGGAGTGATTGAAAGAAGGTATGCAGAACAATATTGAAGGGGTCCTGTTCTGAAACTTAACCTAAATGCCACCTACTAAGTTAACAAATTAGCCAAGATATTTGCACGCTGCATGTTATAATGCAAAGAGTATAGATTTCAGATGTTAAGTAAGCACTTGATGTTGGAATGTTATATAGTCCAAGCTAAAGGGACCTCATGTGCGAGGGACATGGTCTACCTTCAAATATAGTAAAAGACATATGGATGAACACAAGAGATTTAGGGATAAGCAGCTTTTGATTAACTAGTCAGATGGCCAGGATTTAAAACAGCATTTAAGAACTTAAGAAGAGCACCAGGGAGAGAAGTTTGAAATAGGGCTGTGAATATCAATACCAGTACTTGTACGGCAGCAAGGGTCAGTGCAGCAGGCATATTGAGTACCAGTCCTTACCAGTCTGGAATGGTATGCTCCATACAGACTGGTACAGTCTAGTATTAAAAACATACTAATCCCTAACAGGGTTTTTTTGCTCTACCTTTTTCTGAAATTTATATTACTATCAGTTGTCAACAAGCCATAAAGAAATCTGTGAAACCCATCCTTCTAATTCTTTTAAAGTGTCCATGAATTCTTAGTCAGCAAATAGTTAAGTAGAATTACAGTTCAAGCATGCATGATAAGTACTGTAATTTTCTAACCACCTATTCTTTAAATGACTGATCTTCCTGCTCTTTCGAACAAAGTTTAAGCAAACCAATTATCCTATATGTTTGTTGAAACAGCAAATATTAGACAAACTCTGAATCGTTTGGATCATTATGGTTTCACTGAAGGGTGGTTAACCCTTCTAATTCAGGATGTGGGACAAAAACAACACAAAACCAAAAGGTTTGGTGACCCTCATCTAGCACTAGATTCCTTTCAGTTTGTACTTTTTACATCATCAGATACTAACAAGGATTACTCGACTAGGTTGCTTTGGGTTCCCAAGAAAAGGCAAGCAATATGTTTGGAAACCACTAAGCAATCCCCTCAAAATCTTATTCCTCATTATTACGAGTAGAAGAAAAATTTAAAGAAGAGTGCCTTAATATTTTGAACCCCCCTAGCTCCCCTAGTTTGCCCCATGTACATGCCAAAACTCTTGATGATCGTGAACTCCGTATGAGTGACCAAAGAAATTACTCTTCCCTCATACCCCTATTCTTGAAAAGAATAATGGGCTTTGCAATTGTTTATCACTGAGGCAAGCATCGGGATGGAGCAAGGTGGGTGAGGATTTTGGAACATTGGAGTTTTATATTTTACTTTTTTTTTTATTGACTAATGTTTGTTCTTTTTATTGTTTTATAAACTCATACTAGTGAGGACAAGAGAAACAGCAATGGCAGACTATAAATGCATTTTTTTAATTAATATAAAATTTTCATTCTATCACAGTAATTTTCAACATCCATCTGACTAAAAATAACTTCTAGTTAAAAGCTTTATCATATTTGTTTAAGAGATAAACAACAAAAGTACAATCAAACAAAGAATTTATTCACTGACCTTCTTCTATTTATACTCAGAGAACAATAGTGAAAGAAAGTTTTTAAGGTTCATTGTTCTATATAAATGAAATGTGAAATGCAATAGAAGACATATTTGTACAACTGGCTTATTATTGCCTATACTGCTACACAAGCTTTGAGTAAAGCTATGGCACCCCTCTCATATTCCTGTTAACTTCTCCTTGCAGATATCACAAGAGACAATTGTTGAGATTCACGAGGGTCTGCTGTAGTTCATGAGCATGTGAAGGAATAATGCTATGCCATGCAAACACCATGTCAGCAACGAAAAAACAGCAGAGAAAGAGACATGAGAGCGGCATAATAACATTTTTTCAATATGCTCACCTTTGCTCTTTAGCTAAAAACCATTGTAGTAAATTTTCTGGTATAAAATCATATAATCAACCAAACAACAAATGCTATAGAATTCCAGAATAAAAATTTTTCCATGGAAACCATAGCAGCGTCACTCTATTTCTATGATACTTATAATCCCTCGGAATACTTGCCTAAATGTCCAACATGCACTGAATTGTTAAATATCAAGCAGCACAAAAAATCTTTTAAAAATAAGAACATATTTAGCAAGATATTGCGATACCAATATTTGTTCCTTATAAAATGCAATATGATAATGATTATAAAAGTTTCTTAGTATATTGTACACTAAAATGAATAGCTATCCTTTAGCGTGACTCATAAAGCAAATATTCAGACAGACTAGGCAGTCATAGTAAGGAAGTAGAGAACGTGGCAATGTAAAATTTACCTCAACTTCCAAAACATTTGATGAAGAATGTGAGTAGAGGAAAGGCTGGCAAAGACGCCTAAATCGTGCCTCCCCTTCACAGTGGACAAAAACCTCCAAAGCAAATGAAGGAGGGGATGTAGCACTGCATGAGAAATTTTCCAACACCAGCAACATTCAGAATGATTTTAAAATGTCCCTTCAAAATTAGCATATAAAAACAAATCTAGAAAAATGGTCCTTGTTGAGATCAAGATCATGCATAGACTTTGCCTGTTGTAATATCCATAATATATCAAAAATGAAAGAAAAGTCTTCCAAGTCACAGTTTACCTGAAGGACCATGGAGAAGGTGATAACTTCATAGAAGACGACCATACTAACATATTAGGAGGATTTATGCAACAAAGGATTCATGTGCTTATTTAACAAAAGATCCATGCACTTCAAGCACCTAATATGGGTAAACAGGGATTCCAAGTTTAAGCAAACTTTCAAGCTGAATCATCTAGTTTCCAGCAATCTATCATTTGATCTTTAGTAGGTCCTTGCTGTCATGCAATCTAAATGCATTTTCCTACCATCATCACATAATCCTCCTAACATACAGGACTACATGGATGATGGTGATGATAACAACAACATTGATAAGTAGATAATAGATTGGCTACCACAAGTAGTTTTTATTTCTTCAGATTCTGTGTACCTTTTATGCATAAACGTTATAAACAAATAAAAGAATATATAATTCAAAGGATCAATGCTGAAATATATTTTGTATGAGTTCTTAAATTTCTTAGACAATGTTCTGGATGCTCATAAGCATTTGCATGCACAGACTTGCATTCAAAAAAGCATGATTTCCATTAAATACCCAAGCAGACCAATCAGATATTTCTCTGCATGAAAATCTTCATGCCAGTGAATGCAATATTTCGCATGGCATTTGATACAGCGTCAACTATTCTGTAGCACAAGCATGTTGAATGCCTTTTTTTTCTTTTTGTATTTTCTTGATATCCTTGTTCCAGCATACCACCAAAAAATCACAGAAGTTTCAGTCAATAACTTTTCAAGTCAAATATATATCAAATAAAGATGACCCGCCCAATCTACACTGACGGTCAGAAATATGTTACCATCACCATCTTAAACTTTCAGACTAGCACATTATAGATATGGATACAAACAAAAAATAATGCAGCTACATGTGGTTACCGTCTTAATGAGATGACGCTAATAGGAAAAGGCTATAATATTTATTCCCATTAATAAAATCAAAACTTTTGACCACATTACATAGAAGACATTCGCATGCTCCCTTTCTTTCATATGATTTTCCTAAGAAGACCCATATATTTTTTCCAACTACAGATTGACAAGTAAAAGGAAAGGTCAAAGTCATCAATCTAAATTAATCAGAATAACTGTCACCATATATGTCTGCATTTCTGGAAAAAAAAAATAAAGGGGAAAATACTGTCAATCATACCCAACAAGTGATAAGTTTGGGGTAGATGGAGAAGCATTCTGCTCAAGAAACTCACAAGCAGTTATGACAACAGGTTCCGCAAAAAGCACCTGCATGGATATGTAACACATCATTAAAAGTATTGAACAAGAAAAGTAAATTGATAGAGTTTATCAAGGTTAGCCATAGCAGTCAGTACCGTATGGTACCAGGCATACCGTACCATACTGACATTCGATATGCCTAGCTATACCATACCAAACCGCGTATCAACATTGTAATAGGATGGTCCAATATTGAGACGGCAAACTTTAATGACAATTATCCTGATTAACATTCAGAAAATATTTGCACTTTCTTCATAACATAGGTTTACATCATTTATACTGCTCAAAATTCAGGAAAATTTATTCCTTGCATTTGCACATAGAAACTATCAAGCAAATCTTTATAGATGCAGATAAAAATGAAACAAAGATAGAACAAATGGTGCATTAATTATTTAGTAAGCATAACATGTGATTCCACAAAAGATAAAAGAAATGCTCACAGTGCATTTTGGTATCTAGAAAGATTATAATGTTCAGTGATCTTACATGTTTTCTGGAAATGGAGATCGTAATTTGCTATGCTAAGGTGTTTAATGTGTTGAAATCAAGGAAATTCCTAAATCAATGTATTGGAAGTTTCTACTTGGAGTAAGATTTTATGAATTCATCATTCTGACATTGCACGCCTCGAACATCCTTCATATTTTAGTTTAATTCTTTCATACAGAGATATCAACAGGCCATGCCACACCAGAGTTCTGCATCAGACTGGGTCTTTGGGTCACTCCTCTCAAAATTGTATATTTTCCTGATCAGAAACAGACAGTTTGCATTTTTTTTCTTTTTGTGTAAGAAAAAGGCAACCATACTGTAAATAAACAAACACTATCCAAAAAATCTCACTTTGAAAGAAGCTCTCTAGCTTTGAACAACCAAATACCTTCTCCAAGAAAACTTCAACCAAAGAGAACCAGTAGTTTGGATGTAAAGAACAACCAAATATAGCTTCAAAGAACAATGAAAGATGGTATTGGAAAAGAAAATAAATTCTATATGTAAAATGTTGACTATAATTCTACAAACTTAAGATTAATACCTATTATTATCTGTGCAAAGTTAGTGCAGCTTCATAATCATAAAACTAATTACATAAACAAGTGGATTATAAAGGGTATCTTGCACTACATAGAATATCATACATTCCAATGTGCTCGATAATTCTTTATGTTTTTTTTTTTTTTGAGAAACCAGAAGTAAATGGAAAGAAATCCAAAGATTAGGTGCCAAAACGAAAAGAAGAAAATAATGTTGGCATGAGGGTAAGGAGGGGGAGGAGGGGAGAGAGGGAGGTAAAAAAAGAGAGACCGTCTGACCTCATCAACATATTCATCAAGCTGAGAGTGAACAAATGATTGAGCAAATAAGAGACATGGCTCCGGGCGGCCCATTCTCTCTTCTTTAACTCTAGATAGACATAACCTGAAAAAAAAAAACATAACATAATGAAACTAGAGTTTGAAAAAGAAACCCACATGGACAACCAAATCAAAACTTCATATTGATAAGTATTGCATGATATGAATATGAAAGCCTGATTGACTCATCTTGCCCCACCTTCCTTTCTCTCTCCTTTCTAGGAGGAGATTAGCAATGGTACTTATATCTATCAATATTAAGAAAGTTCACCACCCAGATGTTCCATTAACCATTCCTTTAAACCAAGGATCATCCCACAACTAGGAGCTTCTTCATTGTATATAAGTTTATCATCATCATCTAGCCTTTTCCCAAACTATGAAACAAACAATTGTGCCACTTCATTCTATGTAAAAGCAAGGTTTTAAATCCCGTAGGACAAAGGTGTCTCGGTTTCTCCATGGAACGGATTACCTCGTTATCCCGTCCCAACAACCATCCCAATCATGCATCCTGGTGGATATCCTCCATCTTTCTCCCCTTCTACTTTCCTTTCTTTCTTTTTTTCTCTTTCTTCCTTCTTTTCTTTTTTCCTCTACCTTTCTTTCTTTACTTTCTTTTTTCTTTCTTTTTCATCTCCGTTCCTTTCTTTTTTTTATTTTTCTTCTTCTTACCTTTTATTTTTTTTCCTTTTCTTTATCTTTCCTTTCTTTCCTCTTTCTTCCTCTCTCCATGCATGAATGGGTTTTGGAGTCCAGATTCCGTACGAATACCATTTTCTCATATAAACGGGATGGGGCGGCCGGGATGCCTACCGTCCTGCAGGGACGTAAAACCTTGTGTAAAAGATTTTTATGAAAAACAAAGAGAGAAATTTATTTATTTACAAATATTCTCTTTCAGGTTTCTGAAAAGCAACCAAATATGTATTTTCAAATGGCTTTCCCACAAATTCATTTTAATAAAACCTAACAATCATACAGACCCTCTATGTGGATGACCTCAACAAAAAACAGTCTACAAATTTCCCAAAAAAGGAGGAAAAAAAGAAAGAAAGAAAGAGAGAAAGAAAAGCTTTACCGAGCCCAAAACAAAAGGCTTAATCAAAAGACTAGGATTAACCAAGACAGAATAAACTTGTGTAAACTCCTTAGTTTTTAGGAATTCTCAAGTGATGACACTTTTTAGACACTCAGAAATGCAAGATATGGGAAGATATTTCTTGGCACTCCAAAAATGGCCCATCCAACTAACATCAACTTAGAGGCATAATTGTCAAAGAACCCAAGCAACCCTAAGCATTGGACCCTCCCGTAGCCTAGGCAATAGACTAAGTGATTAAGCATGGACAACAGAATTCTCAAAATTTACAAAATAATTATATGTCTGTATAATCCAATTTTAGGCTACAATTTTAGGATCAGCAGTGCTGTCATTAGGGTCCATGTTACTCTCTCTTATCCATCCATCGCCTTCACTTAAAGTTCACTCCATGAATTCAGAGGCCCAGACCCTGGAAGGAAAGAAAAGAGGGAGAAAATACTGTTTTCATGCTAACTAAGGGCAAACAGATACATACAGAGGAAGGATCAAGAAACCAATATGAAAAAATAAGATGAAAAACTTCTTCAGGAAAAGGAAAACAACCGACAAAGAGGCAACACTGACGGAGCAATAATAGGTTAGTCACAAGAAGAAAGAAAACAAACATACATAGGAAACCACGCAACTCGCATGCACCTACTGATCAATCTTTTGGACCAACATCAAAACCTTACTCAGATCAAGATCATGAATGAATTATTATCGATATATGGATATCAATCTAAATTTACAACACAAACAAAAACCCAGGAAAATTAATATTGTAGAAACCAAGGATCCCTCGTCGTCTCCCAGTTAGAGTTCGCAAAGAAGGGAAGTAAGATTTTAAGGTATAAGTTCATAGGTTATTTTTCCCAAAAAACAAAATAAAGCAAAAGACAGGAAAAAGGGAAAAGAAAAGAGACACACTCTTACCCCAGCGACACCCAAATAAGTCCGTTCAGAGAGAGAAATTTACCGCAAAGAATCGAAGAAATGGAGTCAGATTTCGGGAAAGAGGAAGATCAGAAAGATTTCTTAGGAGCTTCGCATTATCATCTTCATGATGATCTCCGCTTCCTCCATCATCTCTCGCTGGTTTAGCGTTAGGCTTCCGGGTGAAATAGGGGCGTGGGTGCCGAATTGAGACTGGAGAGCTGGATGGCAATGGATAGGATACCCGCAAAATTTGCAATCTTCCTACCGAAACGCGTCCAAAACCCGATTACGAAATTAACCAAAAATCCCAAAGCCGTGCCATTTAAAATTGGCATACCCACTGGGTTCATATTATCATGAGAACAGAACTCCATGAATTGAAAATTTTGTGGCCAAAGAAGAATCCTTTCGATCAAAAATCCCCGAAACCTACAAAATGTCATACCTCTACCAAGATGAAGCTCTCAAAACCGGATCGACTCACACTGCTACAACCCGCACAAAACCCCCTACACTTGAGCAAAAACCCCAAACGCTGGAGCCTAGGAAACCCCTATGCTCTCCTTCCCCACAGATCTCCGGAAAAGAGAATGGAATGAAAAGAAAAAGAAGCGAAAAGAAACAAAAAGATCAATCCAAGGTTTTACCTTCTAATTTTTTCCGTCTTCCTTTGTTTTCGTTGATTTTTCCTATGTTCTCCCCCGATTTTTCCTTTTTTTTTTTTTTTTTTTTTTTTTTTTGATACTCAGGAGTCTCAATCGGATGGAAGGCTTGGAGCGGTGGCCGAATGGGAAAGCTTGGACGATGGCTAGGGTTTAGTGTTCGTATTTACATAAGATTCTCGGTATGGATACATTATCAATCAAATCATCGCCATTTCCAAACCAAGCTTTTTTTTTATTTTTTTTGGTAAAAAAACTGCGCCTTAAGGTGCTAGCTAGCACGTATATAATCGAGTTTGGAGTCTTTTTCAAATAAAATATAATATAATATATAATAAATATATAATATAATAAATGTAAAAAATTTAGTAATTTATTAAAATAATTTAAATATTAATATTATAATATACTAATATTATAATGTAAAATAACATTTTATTACTAAGTAACATGAAAAAAAAAATATTGCATCTATAAGACTTTAAATGTAATATAATATGATGTAATTTTACTTTTAATAAGTTCATAATGATAAAAATATAATAAAAATTTATAAAATATTTGTGTATTCTAATGACTTGCATCAAATACGTATAGGACATAATACTAAAGAAAAGTATTTCTAAATATTAACAATAGATCTATTAATAATATCATTTATTTTTGTATTAATTTAGTGGTATGGATGAAAAATACTTTATTTAATATAGTTTAATAAACTAATAAGCCTCTTATTAATTATATTATATTATTATATTTTTGATAAAAAATTATATTAAATGAGAGCCTTACTTGCCATCCAAATTAAAAGTTTTAATCATAATTTTATCAATATTGGCATGATGTGGCAAACAGGAGCTCTGTAAACATAAGTCTCCATTATAATATATATATTAGCATATTACTTACATAATATGCATTATCCAGATAGACAATCCAAAAAAAAGAGGATGAATTAAATTTTTTAAAAATTAAAGTTAATATATACGTAGCCAATACTCGACTAGGTGTAAATATAGTAGAAATAATAAATTAAAGCAATGAATATGCTAATGCAATTGAGAACAAAATGAAAAGACGCACAAACATAAAAATTTTATAGAGATTTCGTGTCAAACTCAATACTTACATTTATTCTTGAAGATTTTTTTATAAAATTCCGCTATAATTGCTTCAACATTAATTATTTTACTCGATCTCGAAATGAAATATGGTTGATTTTGCCAATTAAAATCAACTAAAATTACTCTTTAAGTCACTCATAGACTTGTACAATCAATACAATCCAATTTAAGACTTGAATTAGTCTTTCCCTCAAGTTTTAATTTCAATTGAAACTTGTTATATGAGAATTAAATGAGTACGAAGGAACACAAACAAAAGCTCTTAGAGAGCAAAAAAAGAAGCCGATGAAGCTCAAATAAAAGTCATGGAAAAGGCTTGACAATTAATATGCTTTTCTTCCTCTTTGAACCATCTAAAAGCACAAAAATATAGTGGTTGGGAAGTAATGCACTCTCTTAAATGAACACTTGATATATCTTAAATTTTTTTCTTTGTTATCTTTATCTATCTTTTTCAATGTATTTGACATATATTTAAGGCTCTTCAAAGATCTAAAAATCTATTTCTAGCCATTGTAAGGTTGAAACTAGCCATTAGAAATATTCTATATATTTCTAAAGCTTTTACAAAATTAGTCGTTAGAGTTGTCAGGCATAATAGAATCAACTCGCAACAACTTGGAGTCAACTTTAAGTTGACTTGATGTCGAGTCGAACTAACTTAAGATCAAATCGAGAACAGATCAATTTTGGCACCTCTCTGTCTTATCTAAGAGTGTCAACTTGCTTGAACTTGGGTCCAACTTAAAAGTATAATTAAGTTGGATCATAATTTGAGAGAGTCAGCTTAAAAACAGGCTGAAAAAATAGTGCTTTTTATTTTGTCCTAAGAAAGTCAACTTATAGAAATTTAAGGTTGACTTGTAGTTTTGTGTCATTTGACATTTTGCAAGTTAGAGTCATCTCATTAAAATTTGTGGCTGACTCTTAATTTCCAACTTCATTTTTCTCACAATATAGCTTCTCAAATTTGTATCCCATGGCCTCAAATACTAGCAATTGTTTTGATATTCTTAGATCAAATCAGCCTTCTGAAATTTTTTCAACATACACTTCAATAGATTATTAGTTCCATCATATACTCTAATATTTCATATTCATCAAAATCATTTCTTGGGGAAATACATCTTTTATTTGAAAAATATACCACCTTGAAATATTATTTTTATCAATTAATAATTATTTAGAAAATAATATATTTTATTAATATATAAAATATTTGTTTCATTGATGAATATTTTTATTAGTCTTAATAAAATATAATTTTATTAATTCATTAATATGTTATTAAATATTATTAATATACTAGAAATATTATTAGTAAAAATTATGATCATTTGCTAAAGTATATTATTTTTATTAACTTATTATTAGTAATATCAATATTATTAATTTATTAACTTTATTATTTTTCCAAAATATTATTATTTTTATTAGTATATTAAAGTATAATTTTCTAAACCTATCGCCCATATACCTTTTTTAGAAGCCATCTAGTCCAGTAATATACATTATCAGGTCATAGAAACAATTATGCTTTCATCTGGTTCTAATCAGTTGAATTTAATATCACTTTCAAAAATAGATCTATATCTTAGTAAGATGTACTTTTTATCTAATAGAGAATGATTTATATATAATTGGATGTGATGCTGGATAGATTAAAGCATCTTCATTTTATTCCTCATGGCTCTTCGCTACTCTTCAACACAGTCCAACCTTCTATATGGGTATAATTTCTTCCTTCTTAATATTCCTATTCAAAAGATCGACAAAGAGCAGCACATGAGGAGTAGGAGAGCCAAAAAAAGTACTTATTTTAGAAGAAACATCTTCCTCTTCTCTCTTTATTTAAATTAAGATTCAACATTCTTTTCATTCTCACTTTCTCCATTTATGATATACACCTTTATGATGTTGTTGAACATTATTAATCTTCTAAAAATATTATTTTTATTCAAATATATTATTTTTATTAAAATATAGTATTATCAATATCATTAACATCATTAATTAAATTATATTTATTAAAATATTATCATTAATAATTAATAAATTGAAATATAATCTTTTGGACACGTCGTAGATAAAATTTCTTAGTTTTGTTTAAAAAAAAATTTCTGGTAGTTACTATCGCTTCCAAAGTGATGGTATTCACTATCACCATTGTTATTATTATTCTCTTATCCATTTATTTTAAGACATTTTTTTCAAAGTGATAGACACAAAAGATTGCAGTTGTGTAGTATATATATAAAAATTTAAATTAATAGGAAATTATAGAATGGACCACATCAAATGAGATTAAAAAAAAAAAATTCAATCCATAGCCAATGCAACATATCATCACTTTGGCTCATTAAAAAAAAGAAAGAAAAAAATGTCCAACCGTAGGTGCTATAGCTGGTTGGCTCTACAAAGCTTTGTCAATATGATAAATTCACTATATCCCTTGTAATTCATATAATGAGTGTTGGGACTATCACAAAACCAATCATTCTTCACTTTCTCCTAAACTACAAAAGACCTCACAAAACCTTTGCATAAAATTAAAGTACGAAGCATTGGAATGCCCTTTCCTTTTCACTAAACTACAAAAATATCCTTACAAATGCTTTTACATAATGAACGATGCATATATGATGGATAGAGGTTCTGCCAATGCAAAGCTTCCGATTATTTATTTATTTATTTATTTATTTATTTATTTATTTATATATATATAATACTACATATAATGTGAATATATTAACACTTGATATATTTATATAAAACATCTTAGAAAATAAAATTATTTTATATGCACTTTAATTATTTTTAAAAAATATCAGAGAAAGGGTAAATTACAATGAAACCTCTTCAACTTTTCATGATTTATATTTACACCTCAAAGCTTGATGTTTTCGAATAGACCTCAAAATTTAGGGTTTAGTTGTGATATATCCTAGATGTCCATCTCCATTAGAAACTACAAATATTCGATTGTCATGCGAAATAACTTTAGATGTTATATTCCATAAATACTCTACTTTTTTGGATTAAGAGAGGGTTTATTATTTTTGGTGAGAATGGAAGAGATCATGGACCATCATGTTCTTAGAAAATCGTTACAGTTTCATACGTATAGTTCAAAACTTTTTCTAGATATCTATGCAGCGAAAATAAATAAATTAAAATAATTTTAATTTATTCACGTACCATATCAGATCTGAAAATTGTAGTAAAGATCTTGATACGAATATGTACCCACGATCTGATATCTGAAACAGAAAAATAAACTGTTAGAAAAATAAAATGGAGATTGAATCTCCATACCTCGGATACTGTGGATGTCTCAGGTTCTGATCGTAGCCGCGCACACATCCGCCCTCTGCTGGTATCCACACGAAGCTGCTTGATCAGAGCACCAAGATCATCGGTGTGTTAGCACCTTGCAGATCTCGCTCCTCATCCATGGATCTTGATCTCTTCTTCTTGATCTTGAAGAAGCAGATCACTGTGCGAACTCTTTCGCACAAATCCGACGGGATCTGAACCAGATCTCTATGAAGAGAAGAAGAACCCTTCTTCTTCTCTTTTTCTCTCTCTTTTTCTCATCTTAGATCTAATTTATCAGATCTAGGATGTGGAAGATGCAAGGAAGAAAAGAGATGGAGGCATTAGGAGAGGAAGTTGGTGGTAAGAAAGAAAGGTTTTTTCACATCTCACACACACCACCCTTCTCCTCTTGAATTTTTGTAGCACACACAATGCCTTCACGCCCCATTAAGAGATAAGATCAAATCTTATCTAAATAAGGGAACCATGGCATGAAAAATAGGAAGGAAATAAATTGTGCATCAAAAGAAATCGGATGAAAACTTCTCACACCAATCTCTTGCGCACCCCATTCCTTTCCATGATTTTGTCGCACAAAATAATTCTTCCACGCCCCAACAAATCAGACTAGGTAGTTATCTTGATAAGGCATCTATTCAAATTAAATTTGGATACATGTCTTAAAAGAGAGAGAGAGTCCTAGAAGGATGGGGCGCCAACTATTGGCGCCCCCTATCTCTTCACGCGTGCTAACAAATAAGGGGCGAGTTTCAACGTGCACCCTTCTCTACTTGGCATGAATTTTGGGGAGAGAGTCTTAAGAGATTAGAACTCTTCAAATTATGGTTCATCTGGTTCAAATAGAGCCTCAATCGGATTCAAATCGAGTCCGAAATGAGTCGAATTCGAAAAGACTGTCAAGTCTAATTCAATCAGGCTTGAAATCCAAATCTAATTTGGATAATTGAACCCAATTAATATTAAATTAAATTAAATTAAATCTGATTTAAATTAATTAAGATTTAATTCATAATTTAATCAATCTCAAAAAAATTATAATACTTACAATTAAGTCAGTGCGCTAACAATTAATAGCTGTCAAAACTGTAACGCTTACAAATTAGCAATTTCTAAAATTCAAACTATCAATCCAATTGATAATTCAAATATAATTCAAGTCATTAATCAGATTATACTCTTTTTGTGTGTGACTCCTCAGATTCTATTCTGTCTGGTAGTGAGACATATCGTGATCTCCATCACAGTATCATCGAAACTCTTTTCGATGGGCTGAAATGATTCCAACTCACCTCAACAAAGATCGTTGATCCAAAAATGATCTTAGTGAGTTCTCACGATCCATCAGTGACATCTAGCAACATGTAGTGGCAATCCAGCAGAATAAAAAAGTAAATCCCTAGGTGTAGTTATCGTGTGATACAATCTCTCTACAAGAATTTCGATTGGACGGAGGTCATAGAGAACTCATCAAACCCCATCATTAGTCATATGCTAGATTGGCTCGATTCGAGTTCATTTGTAAATTCTGTGAAAACTCTTTTCTAGTATTCACATTTACTCTGGTCAGAGATTTTCTGAACTCAGTCTTGCGAATCGCATAGGACTTCTCCTTTTCTACCAAGGTCGATTGATTCTATCTAGGTGTATCCTACTCCAAACAGTAAATCGAACCTACATAGTCAATATACACAGTAAGGATCCATATGGCTAGGATCAAGGGAACGTGCAGTCAAACTATATAGCCTCGCTGCGAATAGCCAATACAGTGCAGGTCAAAGGATTAGTTACACCACTGCAGCATCGAGAAAATCACTAACGAGTGAGTAGACATCCAAGTGATTTTTAATGTTGGTCACGCTCAGTGCAAGTTATTCTCTAACAACACATGCACTCTCATCTCAGTACTCTACACTGCAGACTCGAGACTCATCTATCCTAAAGAAGGTGATCTGTGCATCGATCTCGAATGGATTGATCACTATCTTCCGTGATGATCTTTCGATCGAAAGTATTTAGAAATTAACCACTAATAATGTATGTCTCAAATTCTCAACACCTTGAGAATATACAAAATCATCTTTATTAATTTCTAGGATAAATCATGGATACATAAACATAATTGGTAATTAAGACTGCCCAATAAGTACAAAACATGCTGTTGCCCAGCTATGCAACCCAAGAGGAGGGGTGAATTGGGTTTTTAAAAAATTTAAGCTTAACTAATTACTTATGAAAAGTATTTGTTAAAAGCTTGATGAATGAGGAGAAAGACTTTAGTTCAAGATTAATTATCTAAAGCAAGAATGCAAGGATATAATAAAGAAATAAAGAGAAACAATAAAGCACACCACAAATACAAGGATTTATAGTGGTTCGGTGCCAACCTTGCACCTACATCCACTCTCCAAGCTCCTACTTGGGAATTCCAATCCACTATACTTGTATTCAACCCGAATACAAACGTCGGAAACTCCGATACTAGCTATCCCAAGCTAGTCTACTTGTTTTCCGGGTACAAGTCAACCCAAAATACTCCGATTTCAGGTTCGGATCAACCTTCCCTTGTTTTGGAAATCCTCCAAAAAACAAGAACAAATACTCACAAAGAGTAAAATAGCTTAGAGCACAAATTAATACAATAACAGCTCCTTAAATGAGCGAATATAACAATAAAAATACTTTACTCAAATGAAGAATCTCCTTTTTGGATTTTCTCAAGGTGGATGAACGCTTGAATGAATACTTGAGAAGAAGATGATCTTTGATTGAAGACTTCTTGAAGGCTTTGAAAGATCTCTTGATCAAGGTTGAATAATAGGCTTGAAAAATCCTCTCTTTGAATGCTCTTGCTTTTCTTTTTCACAATCTCTCGTGTATATTGTGGATCCTCTCTCTTTTTCTTTTGGGTATTTCGTTGATCTCAGGCTTTCTCGTGTAGATTTTGGATCCTCTTGTATATATGTTTGATCTCTGTTATTTCTTTCACCATTTGAAACCTTTTATAACCTTAAGAAACAAGAGAAAACATATTAGGCAGAAAAAGAGCCGTTAGAGCATTTTAAGGGAGCATAAAAGATAATTAAAACGGGCAAAAAACTAGCCGTTGCGGATATTTTCCGTCGCAGGGGTCGACTCATGAGTCGACTCATGCTTCAGGAGTCGACTCATGAGTCGACCTCTGTTGCAACAACCAGAAAATGAGTTTCTGCAATTTTTGACCTAAAACTGCAGGGGTCGACTCATGAGGGTCGACTCATGCCTGGGGGTCGACCCCATGGGGTCGACTCACAGGGTGTGCCAACAAAAAAATCTGCATGCCAATCAGCTCATTATGCCATGAGTTGACTCACGGGTCGACTCATAATTTTCAAACATGCATAACTTAAAAAATATAAGTCCAAAAATAATAAAATTTTCACCAATAGATTACAAATCACTTGTTCTACCAAATGATACTATCAAATCAGGATTTTAGTAAAATTATGATTTTGCCCTTGAAGAGCATAAGGACTTTTTCAATTTAAAATTATTTGTATCCCTTCAATCTGCTTTGTAATCATCAAAATCAATCTAGGAGCAACAATCTCCCCCTTTTTGATGATGACAAAACACTTGAATAAAAATATTTATGTGAATGCATTAATTTCAAAAGAATGCACTATAGGTGTATATGCTTGAAAAAAGTATGATTCTTTTGGCATGTGATATAAATGGTCATATGCAAAAATAGTTTGTCCATTTTCTTAAAGATTTGAAAAGAGTATTAGATCATTTTGAGTTTAAGATGTATCAGAGCAAGAGAAAAAATAAATTTTGCAATGTATCAGAGCCAGAAAAATAATTTTTTTTACAATGTTATCAGAAAAAATTTTACAATGTATCAGAAAAAAATTTTGTAATGTATCAGAGAAAATTTTATAATGTATGAGAGAAAATTTTACAATGTATCAGAGAAAATTTTTACAATGTATCAGAGCAAATTTTTATAATGTATCAGAGCAAGTTAAAAAAAAAATTTAGGATGTATCAGAGTAAGTTAAATTTCTTAAGATGTATCAAAGTAAATAAAATTTCAAAAGATGTATCAGAGCAAGTTTGAATTTTGAAGTATATCAGAGCATATTTAAATTTTTTAAAGCAAATCAGAGCATATGTAAAGAAGTAATTTAAAAATTACTTATTTGCATTGTACTTAGCATTGTATTTTTGATATTGTTCTTTAAATTTTCAATTCATTCATTAATTTCTCATAATTTGGTTTTGATGAGTTGCTTTTTCATACCAAATTTTTGTTTAATTTCTCAAATTTTTGTTTAATTTCTCCCCCTTTTTGACATCATCAAACATGGTTAACTCTTCCTTTTTCTGAAACATTCTTTAATTTCTCCCCCTTTAGAGTTTATCACAGATGTTTGCTCCCCCTTAATATAGCAATTATTGACAGCAAACAACAACAAAGAGAAGACAATATTTCAACAAGGAGAATATATATAACCAAAATATGATCGTCATCATTACAAAAGGTAGAAATATAAGTAAAAAATGATACCATAAAACCATAATTGTTTCATTACATAGTTCTTAATATAAAAGTCAACCAGCTAATTGTCAATACATGGCCCAAAATACAGATCCTAGAACAAGACACTAACACCTAGGATCTAGTAATGATCATGAGAAGTCATGGATCGGAGTCATCAGATATGAGATGAGAAGCTGATGGATCAGAAGTGCGTCCTCTACCCCGTCTGCCTCTGGCACGAGTAGGAGAGCGAGATGAACTGGGAGGCTGAGAATGCTGAGAGGCTAAGGACTGAACAGAGAGGGTGAGTCTAATGGAATCAAGTACGTTCAGTGCTCTGAAAACAGACTGTAGTAGAGCAGTGAACTGAGTGGTTGCATGCTCACTCGATCCTCGGATCTCTTTCCTCAGTAACTCATATCTACCTTCTAGTGCTCCTCTGAGCCTGCCAGCCTCTGCAGTGAGGTCTGTGACCTCAATAGTTGACTCCTGTGGCTTGGGATGGGCCAAAGCAAGGACTTGCCACTGCAAGTCAAGAACTCTGCCAATCAGTCTCCAGACTATGTCCTCAAGCTGCTAGATCCGGATGGACTGATCTGATATCATCTGAAACACAGTGGAGATGTGGGGAGTAATGGTCTGATCAGAAGAGGTGGCTCTTGGTGCAAAAGAAGTACTACTCCACTAGCTAGACAGCAAAGAAGCCACACGCTGTGATATATGCTCGATCTGATCGTCAGCCAGTCTGAACTCTGAATGAGGTGCTCTGCTCTCTGGCTGATACACTGGTGTGGGCATCCTAGTAAACTCTGAAGGGCCAGCCTCTGTATCAGGAATAAACTGGATATTTGGTGATGCTGCCCTGAAGTCATGGACAGGAGATGATGGACCTTCTTCTTCTACTCTGCCTTCAGTTCTGTCTTCAGCTCTATTTTCAGTTCTCTCTTCAGTTCTCTCCTCAGATCTCTCCTCAGATCCTTGATCCAACCACCATCAGTCTTTGTAAAACCCATTCGGTGCAGGGTGTGTTGGTTGAAGGTGTCCACATGAGAGAGCTTAGTAGAAGCCTCCCTCTCACAGCTAACTCCAAACCTCCTAAATACTCGAGTAAGGGCCATACCAAAAGGCAAGTGTGCCTTGGATCTGTTCAAAGTCTCTCTCATGGCCTCTATCATAAGTGCAGGGAGGTTCAGGGGGGTCTGAGTGATGACATGAAATATGATACAAACATCTCTGCTGGAAAGTAAATCATGTTACCACTCCTAGGAAAGAAGAGCTTCGTTACCATCTGATGCAGGATCCTCATCTCAATGGACAAAATCTTTGCTTCCAATTTATTTAAACTCCCTGAATAAGTTCTCCCTAGTATAACACTGATCCCCTCTTCTTTTACTGGGAGTTCCATATAAGAGTAACCTTCACTAGGCAACTGAAGTATTTTTCCCAATATCCTAGAATCCAAGCAGATATCAATTCCCTTGACTGTTGAAGTCACTGACCCATCTCCATAAAGTAGATTCTGGTAGAATTCTCTAACTAGGTCAACATAGGTGACTTCCTTAAGGGAGCAGTAGAAATCCCATCCTTGGTTTTTAATCTTACTTGCAAAAGTAAAACCTTCTTTCTCAAAGAACCGAAAATCTATATTCTTCCCGGTTTCGACTTTTCTATCAGACAGAGGATTCACACTGGGGCTTAGAAAGGATTGAGAGGGACCTTGAGCAGATACTGAAACTGGAGTGGGAGCAGTTGAAGACTGAGCATGCCTTTTCTTTCGGATAATTTCTTCAGGCTCACGGATTGACTTTCTTCTTTGGGGAAGCTTCATCTTTGGAGCCATATCCAATTTTGTAGCAGGTAAGAAGACTTGGAGGAACACTTGAATGAGTGGAGGAGGGATCACAAGAGAGTGAAGAAGGATTTTGGTGGAGAAAAGAAGTGGATTTGGGAAGATCGGTGAAGTGCTAGGGCACGTTCCAACCGCGCCAAACAATGTGAGAAAGCACAAAAAATCCTTTCCAAGGTGGCGATTTTTGGTGGAGAGGAGGAGGGAGAAATGCCTCGAACTAGATCCTTGGATTTGGAGCAAAAGGAATTTGAGAAGTCGGCTTTTGGAAGGAGGAAGATGAGAGGAAGGGTCGGCTCACGAACAGTAACCCATATAAAAACAATGAGCCCGTTGGAAGTTGGTGGGATTTACAAGTTTGCCATTGAGTCGACTCATGGGGGTCGACTCATGAAGTTCAGAAAATCAGGAAAAATGTGAATAAATTCCAAAAAAATTTGAAATTTTGGGAGAAGGAGTTTTGCTCAATGATAAGTTTTTAGAATGATAAATTTGAGCTTTTGGGATCAGGATAGATGTTGGAAATTGAGCTCTAAGAATTAATTCTTGAAATTGAGAAAAGTTTAGGCATATGGATCTAGAATTCCTAGATTTCTCCTAATTTCACAGAATCTATCCTCACTAAGGGCTTTGTAAAGATATCAGCTAATTGGTTTTCAGTGCAAACATATTCAAGAATTATATTTTTGTTTTGAACATATTCTTTTATAAAATGATGTCTTATTTCAATATGTTTGGATCTTGAGTGTTGAATTGGATTTTTAGATAGATTTATGGCACTTGTGTTGTCACATCTTATTGGTGTTTCATTAAGTTTGATTCCAAAGTCTTCGAGTTGTTGCTTAATCCACAAGATTTGAGCACAACAACTTCCGGCTGCAATGTATTCGGCCTCAGCCGTAGACAGTGCCACCGAATTTTGTTTCTTGCTAAACCATGAGATTAGGTTAACTCCAAGAAATTGGCAAGTTCCACTTGTGCTTTTTCTATCTAATTTACATCCAGCAAAATCAGCATCTGAATATCCTAATAAATTAATTTGTGAGTCCTTAGAGTACCATAACCCTAGAGTTTGAGTACCATTTAAGTATCTAAGGATTCTTTTAACAGCATTCAAATGAGATTCTTTAGGATTAGATTGATATCTAGCACATAAGCAAACACTAAACATGATATCAGGCCTACTTGCAGTTAAATATAATAATGAGCCAATCATACCTCTATAGTATTTTAAGTCTACACATTTACCTTCATCATCCTTGTCAAGCTTACATGAGGGACTCATTGGTGTGCCAATTGGTTTGCAGTTCTCCATTCCAAATCTTTTGAGTAGTTCCTTGGTGTACTTGCTTTGGGTGATGGAGATTCCTCTTTTGATTGTTTGATTTGGAGTCCGAGGAAGAAAGTGAGTTCTCCCATCATGCTCATCTCGAACTCCCCTGCATAAGCTTAGCAAAGTCTTGACAAAGGGATTCATTAGTAGACCCAAAAATTATGTCATCAACATAAATTTGTATAACTAGCATATCATTTTGATTTCTTTTAATAAAGAGGTTGTATCTACATACCTCTTGAAAAACCATTATTTAGTAGAAATTTGCTTAGCCTATCATACCATGCTCTAGGTGCTTTTTTAATCCATATAAAGCTTTATTTAATCTAAAGACATGATTAGGAAAAGCATGATTTTCAAATCCAGGGGGTTGTTCTACATATACTTCTTCAGCAATATATCCATTTAAAAATGCACTTTTAACATCCATTTAAATAATTTGAATTTCATAAAGCAAGCATATGCAAGTAGAAGTCTAATAGCTTCTAATCTAGCAACAGGTGCAAAGGTTTCATCAAAATCAATTTCTTCTTCTTGATTATATCCCTTAGCAACCAGTCTTGCTTTATTTCTAATTACATTTCCATGCTCATCTAATTTGTTTCTAAAGACCCATCTTGTGCCAATTATTGAATAATCTTTAGGTCTTGATACTAAGGTCAAACATTATTTCTTTGAAATTGATTAAGTTCCTCTTGCATAGCATTAATCTAATTATGATCATTTTCAGCTTCTTCAAAAGTTTTAGGTTAAGATGAGATACAAAAGCACAATGATTAACTACATCTCTAAGTGAAGAACATGTTTTTACTCCATGCATAGGATCACCAATAATTAACTCCTTAGGGTGGTTGTGAACATACCTCCATTCCTTGGGTAGGTCATTTGTACTTTGAAGTTGTTCTTGAATTTCTTCACCTCTCTCATTTTGTTCGTCTTTTTGATCCTTGTCTTCTGGAGTTGCTGAATCTTTCAGAGTGATCTCCTTCATACCTTCTATTAGTGGATCTGCATCATCAACACCCTCATTCTTCCTTGAAGGAAGATCGTTAGATTCATCAAAAACAATATGTATGGACTCCTCAACTACTAAAGTTCTTTTGTTGAAAACTCTAAATGCTTTACTAGTGGAGGAGTAACCTAGAAAGATTGCTTCATCTGATTTTGCATCAAATTTACCAAGTTTTTCTTTGCATTATTTAATACAAAACATCGGCAACCAAAAACATGAAAATATGCAATATTTGGTTTTCTTCCTTTCCAAAGTTCATAGGGGGTTTTCTTTAAAAATTGTCTAATCAAAGCACGATTTAAAGTGTAACATCTGTGTTAATTGCTTCCGCCCAAAAATATCTTGGAAGGTTGCTTTCACAAAGTATGGTACGGGCCATTTCTTCTAAGGTTCTGTTTTTCCTTTCAACTACCCCATTCTGTTGGGATGTCCTAGGAGCAGAGAAGTTATGGCCTATTCCATTTTCATCACAAAAATTTTCAAAATCTTGATTTTCAAATTCAGTTCCATGGTCACTTCTAATATTTTGAATTGAAAACCCTTTTTCATTAGTGACTTTTCGATGAAATTTAGTGAAAGTATGAAAAGTTTCATTTTTGTGTGCCAAAAAGAAAACCCAAGTAAAACGAGAGTAATCATCTATAATTACAAAGCCATATCATTTTCCTCCTAGATTAGTGGTTCTTGTTGGTCCAAATAAGTCCATATGTAAGAGCTCTAAAGGTCTAGAAGTTGAAACAATATTTTTGGATTTAAATGAAACTCTAGTTTGTTTACCTAATTGGCATGCATTACAAATTCTATCCTTTTTAAAATTCAATTTTGGCAAACCGAGAACTAATTCCTTTTTAATTAATTTTGAAAGAGAATGCATGCTAATATGTGCAAGTCTACGATGCCACAGCCAACTAGTCTCATTAATTTTAGCATTCAAGGATACTAGGCATTGCATGTCTAATTTGGCTAATTCATTCAAATCTATCATATAAACATTGCCATGCCTATGTCCTATAAATTT
Organism: Elaeis guineensis; assembly: GCF_000442705.2. Lineage (NCBI taxonomy): Eukaryota > Viridiplantae > Streptophyta > Magnoliopsida > Arecales > Arecaceae > Elaeis > Elaeis guineensis. The sequence continues at coordinate 34,924,217 of NC_025994.2, forward strand.
AATGCCATCGTTAACAGGACTAGTCACAATGCAAACAGATGATTCAAAAACTACTTTATACCCTTTATCACAGAATTGACTAATGCTAAGTAAGTTATGCTTTAAACCTTTAACTAATAAAATATTCTCAATGTATTTGGAGAGAGTGATACCAATGTTACCTATCCTGATGATCTTTCCTTTGCCATTATCTCCAAAGGTGACCATCCCTCCATCCTTAGCATCAAGCGTGATGAATTGTGATTCATCACCAGTCATGTGTCTCGAGCATCCACTGTCAAGATACCATTTCCTGTTTCCTCCTTGGGATGCTAGACACACCTGCAAGCAAAGGTCAAGTTTCTGTCTTAGGTACCCAAGCTTTCTTGGGTCCTTTTAGGTTAGTCAGAATGGTTCCTTTTGGAACCCATATTTTCTTTATAGTTGTGTTTGCAGATTTGAGGCATGTGTATGATTTATGTCCTATTCTACCACATTTGAAACAAGTGATATTTGTAGACTTGTTACTTGAATAATTTACATAAATATTCTTCAGAAATTTTTGTTTCTTCAGGGGTTTATAGCCAAGTCCAGCCTTATCATATATAGCTTTCTGATTATCAAGAATCATATTTAGTTTGTTTGAACTTAAGGTAAACTTATCTACTATAGGTTTCAGCTTGTTAATTTCATTTTTTAAGTTTTGATTTTCTTGAATCAAGGTAGATTTTTCAATCGAAAGATTTTCAGCTTATTTCACTAAGGACTGATTTTCCAATTTCAGTTCTTTGTTTTTCTTTCCTAGTTTCTTTAATTCATCAATTAAATCATAGAATGCTTCATGCAATTCTTCAAAAGTAAATTCACTAGTGGATTCAGAAGTTACCTCATTTTCGTGTGCCATAAGGCACAGGTTGGCTTGTTCTGTTGAAGTTTCCTCATCGGAGCTTGAGTCATCACTCGCACTCCAAGTCGCCATCATTGCTTTCTTTTTAAACTTTTTGGGACCTTTCTTCAGTTGTGGATATTCGGATCTGAAATGTTCCGGCTTCTTGCACTCGTAGCATATAAGGGGTTGATCTTTCTCTTTCTCTTTGCTTTGTTCCCCTTTTGTGAATGACTTCTTTCTCATCCCCTATTTCCTTTTTCTTAGAAACTTCTTAAATCTCCGGATGATGAGTGCCATCTCTTCATCCTGTTCTTCATCTTCAGTGTCATCCGTTTCATCATCAGGCGAAGCTGTGGATTTGAGGGCAATGGTTCTTTTCTTTTTGACTTCATCCTCTTGATGTTGCTTCATGCTAAGTTCATGAGTCATCAAGGATCCAAGAAGCTCTTCTAGAGGTAGAGTGTTTAAGTCCTTTGCTTCTTGGATGGCAGTCACCTTGGCTTCCCAAGTTCTTGGCAATGACCTGAGAATCTTCCTTACATGCTCACTGTTAGTATAAGATTTGCCAAGACTCTTCAAACCATTAATTATATCAGTAAAATTAGTAAACATAGCAGTTATGGACTCATCATGCTCCATTTTAAATAATTCATATTTATGCACAAGCATGTTTATTTTAGACTCTTTTACTTGATTTGTTCCCTCATGGGTTACTTCTAACCTATCCATATTTCTTTAGCAGATGCACAAGTAGAAATGCGATTAAATTCATTTGCATCAAGTGTACAATAAAGAACATTCATAGCTTTAACATTTAATTGTGCCAATTTCTTATCAACCTCATCCCATTCTTTCTCGGATTTGGTTGACTCCTCACCATCTATAATCTTGGTGGGTGTGTGAGGACCGTTCACTATGATACTTCACATATCATAGTCGAGTGCTTGTATGAATATCTTCATCCGAGCTTTCCAATAGGTGTAATTAGACCCATTGAAAAGTGGAGGTCGGTTGGTAGATTGCCCCTCGGCTAGAGAAGTACCGACATGGGTTGCCATAGATCTTTGGCTCTTTGATTGTTAGATCAAAGAAGGGCTAGAGCACTGGGCTCTAATACCACTTATTGCCCAGCTATGCAATCCAAGAGGGGGGGTGAATTGGGTTTTTAAAAAATTTAAGCTTAACTAATTACTTATGAAAAGTATTTGTTAAAAGCTTGATGAATGAGGAGAAAGACTTTAGTTCAAGATTAATTACCTAAAGCAAGAATGCAAGGATATAATAAAGAAATAAAGAGAAACAATAAAGTACACCACAAACACAAGGATTTATAGTGGTTCGGTGCCAACCTTGCACCTACATCCACTCCCCAAGCTCCTACTTGGGAATTCCAATCCACTATACTTGTATTCAACCCGAATACAAACGTCGGAAACTCCGATACTAGCTATCCCAAGCTAGTCTACTTGTTTCTCGGGTACAAGTCAACCCAAAATACTCGATTTCAGGTTCGGATCAACCTTTTCTTATTTTGAAAATCCTCCAAAAAATAAGAACAAATACTCACAAAGAGTAAAATAGCTTAGAGCACAAATTAATACAATAACAGCTCCTTAAATGAGCGAATATAATAATAAAAACACTTTACTCAAATGAAGAATCCCCTTTTTGGATTTTCTCAAGGTGGATGAACGCTTGAATGAATGCTTGAGAAGAAGATGATCTTTGATTGAAGACTTCTTGAAGGCTTTGAAAGATCTCTTGATCAAGGTTGAACAATAGGCTTGAAAAATCCTCTCTTTAAATGCTCTTGCTTTTCTTTTTCACAATCTCTCGTGTATATTGTGGATCCTCTCTCTTTTTCTTTTGGGTATTTCGTTGATCTCAGACTTTCTCGTGTAGATTTTGGATCCTCTTGTATATATGTTTGATCTCTGCTATTTCTTTCACCATTTGAAACCTTTTATAACCTTAAGAAACAAGAGAAAATATATTAGGCAGAAAAAGAGCCGTTAGAGCATTTTAAGGGAGCATAAAAGGCAATTAAAATGGGCAAAAAACTAGCCGTTGTGGACATTTTCCGTCGTAGGGGTCGACTCATGCTTCAGGAGTCGACTCATGAGTCGACCTCTGTTGCAACAACCAGAAAATGAGTTTCTGCAACTTTTAGCCTAAAACTGCAGGGGTCGACTCATGAGGGTCGACTCATGCCTGGGGTTCAACCCCATGGGGTCGACTCACAGGGTGTGCCAACAAAAAAATCTACGATGGCTATGGACCATTATCTTTGCAGTATAATATCATAGCATCCAATGGTATGACATCTAAGTCTACAACTATTATAAGAATCAGAATGCATCTCGCACATTTATAGCATATTCAGCTTCCACTGGTCGATTATTTGGAACCCTTCCAATAAATCAAACCAATATAACTTAAGAATACATGTTGATGTAGATATTCTACTATCAGCATTAGCGTATCATCCCACTCTTAGCTCTAACTTTTATTCAAAGATGAGGAATAATCCCTTAGTACTTCTCAAGTACTTAGAGACATTTTTACAGCAATCCAATGCTCCCAGTCTGGATTCGACTAATATCTACTCGTGACTTTCACAGCAAGATATACTAAGTCAAGTACATAGCATGGCATATACCTATGCCCAAGAGGATAACGGATCTCTCTTGAAAGTTTCAACGTGGAACCCTTTCAGCACCTCTTCTATGTATTATCTGTGAAAACCAAACATCTTTTGAGATCTATCTCTACAGACCTTTTATTTCCAAAATGTTTGACCTAGGTCTTTGAAAAGAAAATTTTATATGTAACTATATCATAACCGATGTCAGCATGGGACCCTCCCACTGACCTTCATGTAACTATATGATTCCTCATATCATGTCATTGTAGGTTTTAGGATCATCCTTATGTTCCCAATCTCTCTCGAGAAATACTTTCTCTGAATCCTTTGTAAGAATAGCAAATACCTTTCTAAAGGATGGAAGATCCTACTAGATATACGAGGTGGAGGAAGTACTACATATACTGACTCATCTTAAATAGATTGTATAGGTCCTGTTACTCATTGTTCTTCAAAGATTTCTCTTTGATTTCATCCTCCTATTATTTTTAAGAAAACAGTATGATTGCTCCAATCATATTGTAAACCATTGGGAAGAGAAAGTGATATCTCAAATACCTTTTGGGATACCCTATAAATGAGTTCTCACAAATCTATCCTCTAACTTATCCATCATATCATATCTCATATGATGTGGTGAAACCAACTTTAGAGAAAACTTAATTTAGATTTCAGAAATTAAATTTTGTTCCTAAAGAAATAATAATTGAGCTAGTGATATTCATGATGGACTGGACCATATCTCATATAGTACCATCGCTTCTCATAGATACACCATTGAGCTGAGGTATACAAGGAGAATTTCATCATGACACTATGCCATTTTCTTTAGATAATCAATAAATTTTCTATTTGATATTGCATCCTCAATTCGATCGAAGTACCTTTAGAAATTTTTTAATTTATCTTTTTTACTTCATATCTGAATTCTTGGAACCATTCAAAGTCTTTCAGATTTGTATCTCACATACATATCTATACCATGACTGCTCATCAGTAAGGATAATGAAGTAGTGATAACCTCCTAGTCTGGCTCATCAAATAGACTATACACAATATATGTGTACTAGGATAAGTATCTCAATGGTCTTAATCCTTTAACCCATAAAGGACAGCTTGGTAATTAATCTTCAAAGAGATGATTCACAAACTAGATATGACTTAACAGTCAATAAGCTTAAAAGTTTATTTTTTCTAGTTAGTAAATCATTTCTTCTCATACATGACCAGCTAAAAGAACCATCTATATACTTTAGGTTATTTGGTTTTAGATCTCTCAGACCCAATGGCATTCACCATTTTGCTCAAATAATTTTTCAAATGCATCACTATACAAATGATCAAGAATCAAATCCAAACAGTAATCTTCGAGATTAGGTGCCCACAGCCTCAGTGCAACTTTTGCACAATTACCGACTCAAAAGAGTCACTTCAACTTACCTCGATCCTCTTCCTTCTTTAGAACTTATGTTAAAGTGCGTAATATGCACTAGAGTCTAATGAAAAAGGGAAAACTGTAAGATTAATTTTGAGCAATTTGACATACTTTTCAAAAGCGTGTCAATATTTCTTTAGGTTCTCCAGGTATGTACCTCTGAACTTTTCAAGATCCCTTAGTTACCAGCATATCGACCAATTCAGTTAAGGTGCTATAATATTTATTCATATAATAGTTTCATAAACTATCCATATAAATCAAAAATTGCAGGATCAAATCCATCAATAATTTTTTATGCATGGTCATGTCGAGCTTTTCAAGCTCTTCAATATCCTCGAGCATCGAATGAACAAACTATCCATTACGCATCTTATACATTATGTGACTCTGATCATCTTACAACTATTGCGGATGAATCAACATGTCATTGACAGTCTACATGTCCTTATGCATATATTGGATTTCATTAACTATGGAATCCAATTTATAACATCTAACCTAATTGTCAATGTTCAACCATTTATCAAGTATAGCTCGTTGACTATGGATGGAACAAGCTGATGATATTGAGTTAACCTGATCAAGAACAGGGCTTAATTTTTAAAAACTAAAAACTATTCTTAGATTTCTGAGCCAGAATATGTAATTAATTTCAGTTAAGTGGTAGATATCTAGAATTCGAGCTAGAGTGCTGGAAGCTGAAAGAATTGATCATAGAGAGTAAAAATTTAATTAGATAATTGTACTTGTAATAGTTTATTCTAAAGACTTTAAAAATAAATAAAAATTTTTCACTAATTTTTCGAGTCTCTCACACTCCTCGGATGGAGAAGCGAAAATCCTAATGCGATCATAGGTTCTAGTGGGTGCTGCGGTCCCATCGATGTACGACACCTCATCTAACAATTATTGAGGCACGTATATCAATGCATGGATAACTCTTTATCCAGATACTTTTCTAAGCATGTTGCAGCGACTTGATCTCTAAGTTATGTGGCCTCACCTAATAATTATTGACACATTTCTTAGTTAAGTCCGACCAACCGTTCACCAGCGAGTGCAAGCTGTCATTGGGTCCCTTACCTAACAGTTATTGGGCCCAACCGCATCTTTACCTCGGGGTATCTGATGTCAATAGAGTGGTTGTGCCTTCCTGATGCAACCAAACCACTGTAACCAATCGAGAACGATCAACGTCAGAAAAGGCACCCGCATCTCTACAACGGTAGAAGATCAGTAGACTTAATATTCAGTGAGGAGATTTGGATTCAGATCTCTTCTAATTAGTCACATACATCTGATGTAATAACTAATCTGATTTGGATCAGCATATTTCATGTCTGACCAACCTAGTCGGTATGGATGAACTCGGGTCAACAAGTAACCTAATACAAAACATAATCTCGCAAGATGGCCAAGTAAGTAAAGATGAGTGGAGGTCCTCTCGTTGCTTTCCTTAGATACCAACGAATTAGCTAGGTCAGACAATGGAACCAATTAAATAACCACCATCTAATATTTGCCTTAGACATCAAATTGGTTGATTAGAATTAATTAGATTAACCTATAGATTCAAACTCGAACCGCTGAGCCAAATTCGATCTTGACTTAATCAATTCACATCACATGTGAATCAATTTGACCAACTATAACTAAATTCAATTTTGAGTCCATTTGATCTAATCCCAATCAACTCTTGATTAGGTTCAATCAACTGTTCAAAATCGAAAATGGATTCTAATCTGATCTAATCAATGACTCTAGTTGTAGTTTAGTCTCTAAACCTAATTTGTTCAACCCATACCCGAAGCCCATACCCGAAGCCCATGTTTTATGCATTAAAATTTAGATCTTAAATTCATAATTTTAGATCTTATAATTTCAAATCTTAATTCTTAATTAAGTATATTATGTACATGGATTTGGGTTTAGATCTTAAAATATTTTCTAATCTAAACCATTTATATTGTATCTCATACAAAATGATTGTTTGCATAGTCAAATCGATTCATCGTGATACATGAATCGATTTGTCACAGTGTGTCGGTATACACTGAGACAAATAGAAGTCTATCAATCTAGAATGTATAATTGAGTCGGTTTATCAACAAATGAGCCGACCTATCAGGGTCTTGAGTCGACTCCAACAAAAATGAGTCAACCCACCAAGCACTTGAGTCGACCCAATTGAAAATCGAATCGACTCCACAGGCATACCAGTCACAGTTTCATGCTCTCATGCAAATAAAGCCTAGGATTTTGGATCTAAAATTTTGCAGAAATTAAGTTTTAAATCGTATGTCATACAATATATCAAATATAATATTTTAATGATCTAAAATATATAAAAATATATGCATAATCTGATTTAAATTAAAAAATATAATAATTATAATTTTTCGTTCACTGTTTATCTATATAGAAAATATCACAGCCGGCACCCCTACATGTCATAAGAGAGAACCCATCAAATAGGCAAGAGAGGGACTTTGATCCCTTCATCATCTTATGATCGAACGGTCATGGTGACTATCCCAATTCGATTACTAAGCTACGAAAAATTTAATCTAACATATTATATATGTAATTAATTAAAAATCAGATTAATATATCTTTCACATATTATATATATGAACCATAACATTAAATCCATACATGTAGAAAAAATTTTAGCAAACATACTAGATCCAAATTACATCCTAATTAAAATATTCAGATCTAAATCAATTTCAGATCTGAATAATTTATAATTTATTTTAGATCTAAAGTAATTTTAGATCTAAAATAAATCTGTAATCATATTATAGCATGTAGAAAAATTAGGTCTAACTTTAATCGATGTTCTACATCGTTCTAGGATAACTATTTAGCATAATAGGGTTATGCCAGGGCGACTTTATTTCAGAATGATATAGATCATCAAATTAACATTCAAATCTAATTTCTATAAATCAGATATCAGATCTGAGGAAGTTTTATGTTCGTATCAGAACCTATGCTCTGATACTACTGGTAGAGAATGCTACAGTTTCATACGTGTAGTTCAAAACCTTTTCTAGACATCTACGCAGCGAAAATAAATAAATTAAAATAATTTTAATTTATTCACATATCAGATTAGATCTAAAAATTATAGTGAAGATCTTGATATGAACATGTACCCATGATCTGATATCTGAAACAAAAAACAAACTGTTAGAAAAATAAAATGGAGATCGAATCTCCATACCTCGGATCCTACAGATATTCCGAGTTCTGATCATAGCTGCGCACGCATCCGACCTCTGCTGGTATCCACACAGAGCTGCTTGATCAGAGTATTGAGATCACTGGTGTGCTAGCACCTTGCAGATCTCGCTCCTCATCTATGGATCTTGATTTCTTCTTCTAGATCTTGAAGAAGCAGATCACTACGCGAACTCTTTTGCGCAGATCCGACGGGATCTGAACCAGATCTCCATGAAGAGAAGAAAAATCCTTCTTCTTCTCTTCTTCTCTCTTTTTTTGTCATCTTATATATGATCTCTATCAGATCTAGGATGTGGAAGATGCAAGGAAGAAAAGAGATGGAGGTGTTAGGAGAGGAAGTTGGTGGTAAGAAAGAAAGATTTTTTCACATCTCATGCACGCCACCCTTCTCCTCTTGAATTTTTGTCGCACACACACAATGCCTTCACACCCCATTAAGAGATAAGATCAAATCTTATCTAAACAAGGAAACCATGACGTGAAAAATAGGAAGGAAATAAATTGTGCACCAAAAGAAATCGGATGAAAACTTCTCACACCAATCTCTTGCGCACGCCCATTCCTTTCCATGGTTTTGTCGTACAAAATAATTCTTCCACACCCCAACAAATTAGATTAGGTAGTTATCTTGATAAGACATCTATTCAAATCAAATTTGGATAGATGTCCTAAAAGAGAGAGAGTCCTAGAAGGATAGGGCGCCAACTATTGGCACCCCTCATCTCTTCACGTGTGCTAACAAATAAGGGATGAGTTTCAACATGCACCCTTCTCTACTTGATGTGAATTTTGGAGAGAGAGTCTTAGAGAATCAAAACTCTTCGAATCATAGTTCATCTGATTCAAATAGAGCCTCAATCAGATTCAAATCGAGTCCGAAATGAGCCGAATTCGAAAAGACTGTCAAGCCTGATCCAATTAGGCTTGAAATCTAAATCTGATTTGAATAATTGAACCCAATTAATATTAAATTAAATTAAATCTAATTAAATTAAATTTGATTTAAATTAATTAAGACTTAATTTATAATTTAATCAGTCCCAAAAAAATTATAACACTTATAATTAAGTCCCTGTGCTAACAATTAGCAGCTGCCAAAACTGTAATACTTACAAATTAGCAGTTTCTAAAATTTAAATTATCAATCCAATTGATAATTCAAATATAATCTAAGCCATTGATTAGATCATGCTCCTTTTGTGTGTGACCTCTCAAGTTCTATTCTATCTGGTAGTGAGACATACCTTGATCTCTATCACAGTACCATCGAAACTCTTTTTAATGGACTGAAATGATTCCAACTCACCTTAATAAAGATCGTTGATCCGAAAATAATCTTAGTGAGTTCTCACGATCCACCAGTAATATTTAATAATCTGTAGTGGCAACTCAGCAGAATAGAAAAGTAAACCTATAGGTACAGTTATCGTGTGATACAATCCCTCTATCGAGAGTTCCGACTGGACCGAAGTCATGAAGAACTCGTCAAACTCTATCGTCAGTCATATGCTAGATTGGCTCGACTCGAGTTCATTTGTGAATCTTGTAAAAACTCTTTTTCAGTATTCACACTTATTCTTATCAAAAATTTTCTGAACTCAGTCTTACAAATCGTATAGGACTTCTCCTTTTCTATCAAGATCGATAGATTCCATCTATGTGTATCCTACTCCAAACAGCAAATCAGAACCTACATAGCCAACATACACAGCAAGGACCTATATGGCTATGGACTAAGAGAACGTGCAGTCAAACTATATAGCCCGCTACGAATAGTCAATACACTGCAGGTCAAATGATCAGTCACATCACTGCGGCATCGAGAAAATCATTAATGAGTGAGTAGACATCCAAGTGGTTTCTCGTGTTGGTCACGCTCAGTGCAAGTTGTTCTCTAACAACCACCTGCACTCTCACCTCAGTGTCTCTACACCGCAGACTCGAGACTCATCTGTTCTAAAGGAAGGTGATCCATACATCGATCTCGAATGGATTGATCACTGTCCTCCATGACGATCTTTTGATCAGGAGCATTTAGAAATTAATCACTAATGATGTATGTCTCAGATTCTCAATACCTTGAGAATATACAAAATTATCTTTGTTAATTTTTAAGACAAGTTATGGATACATAAACATGATTGGTAATTAAGACTGCCTAACAAGAACAAAACATGCCCTAGAGAAAAGTATGTGTTAGTCAAGATTGGCTTATAGGACACGCATTCAACACATGTGACTTCCTCTCCATTTCTGTTGCTCCTTGAATTGATTTTGATGATTACAAAGTATTTGAGGGGGTTACTAATGATTTTTGGCTTGGAAAAAGATTTATTATTTTTTAGAGGCAAAATCATAATTTCATCAAGTCCTAACTCGAAAGCTTCAAGAGCAAGAACAGAAGATTTGTGATCTTTTGGAGGCAATCTTGTTATTTTTTGGATGTGTATTTTAAAAGAAAATTATATTTATAAAATTGAATCGACCTCATGAGTCGACTCATATCAAAAAGAGCTGAACGATATGCTGATTTTTTGACTGACACACCCAATTGAGCCGATCCCATGAGTCGATCTATGTGCATGAGTCGATCCTGTGAGTCGACCTCTATTGCTGAATATGCCAAAATTACAGAACAATCATTTTCTGTTCTATACCACAGAAGTCAACCCCATGAGTCGACTTATGTGTATGAGTCGACCCTATGAGTCGGTCCCTGTGATGGAAAAACTCCGTAACGGCTAGTTTTTCAGCTCATTTTGGCACATTTAATGCTCATTTAATGATCTTCAATGGCTCTAAAACTATCCAGATTACTCTCCACCATCAAGTGAAGTTATAAAAGGCACTTAAAGGAGAGAATAAAATAAGGTTTTAAAGATTCTTCAAGCATTCATTTCAGCCCTAAGTAAAAAGCCCTCTTGAAGTTAAAGAAGCTTTCAATTCAAGTTCACCAACCCCTCAAAAGCTCATTCAAGTCTTCAACTACTTTGAAAAAAATCAGAAAAGCTTCTTTCTTATTGTGTAAAATATATTTAAAGTTTTATTTGCTCATTAAAGGAGCTAAATTTGTATTTTCGTATGATTAACTCACATACTCTATTTTAATTTGATCTTTAGTTTTAGAAAGATTTCAAAATATGGAAAGATTGATCCGAATCTTGAATCAGATTGTATTAGATTGATTTGTATCCGAGAAACAAGTGTTTTAGTTTGGGATAGCTAGAGTCGGAGGTACTGACGTTGTATTCTTGTTGAATACGGTTTAGTATATTTGAATTCTCAAGTAGGAGCTTGGGGAGTGGATGTAGATGCAAGGTTGGCACCGAACCACTATAAATCTTGATTGTTTATAGTGTGCTTACTTATTTTCTATCTTATTTTCTTTTCCTTCTTGCACTCTTGCATCTAATATCTTCACTTTGCTTAAATCACTCACTTCAACTAACTTGCCTTTTATTACTTAATCCTTATGGTTCTAAATTAATTTTAAATTTTTAAAAATCTAATTCACCCCCCTCTTGGGTTGCATAGCTGGGCAACAAGTGGTATCAAAGCCCGATACTCTAGCCCTACTTTGATTTAACCATCAAAGAGCTAAAGATCTATGGCAACTCAAGTTGGTGCTTCACTAGCCGAGGGGCAATCCATAAACCGACCTCAACTTTTCAATGGGTCAAATTATACCTATTGAAAAGCTCAGATGAAAATTTTTATTCAAGTACTTGACTATGATATGTGGAATATCATAGTAAATGGACCACATACACCCATTAAAGTAATTGATGGTGTGGAATCAACCAAATCCGAAAAAGAATGGGATGAGGTTGACAAAAAAATCGCTCAACTTAATGCAAAAGCTATGAATATTTTATATTGTGCTCTAGATGCTAATGAATTCAATCGTATTTCAACTTGCATGTCAGTTAAGAAAATATGAGATAGATTAGAAGTAACTCATGAAGAAAATAATCAAGTGAAGGAATAAAAAATTAACATACTTGTGAATAAATATGAACTCTTTAAAATGAAGCATGATGAATCAATAACTGAAGTGTTTACTTATTTTATTGATATTATTAATAGTCTAAAAAGTCTTGATAAGTCTTATTCTAACAGTGATCTCGTGAGAAAGATTTTTAGGTCTTTACCAAAAACTTGGAAGGCCAAAGTGGCCGCAATCCAAGAAGCCAAAGATCTGAATATCTTACCCTTGGAGGAGATTCTAGGATCGCTAATGACACACGAGCTAAGCATGAAACAACATCAAGAAGAAGATATTAAAAAGAAGAGGACAATCGCCCTCAAATCCACTACTCAACTTGATGAAGAATCCGATGATATAAAAAATGAAGAGCAGGATGAAGAAATAGCCCTCATTATTAGAAAGTTTAAGAAGTTTTTGAAGAAAAGAAGACAAGAAATGAGGAAGAGGCTATCTATAAAAGGAGAATATAGCAAAGAGAAGGATAAGGAGCAACCTCTTATTTGTTTTGAATGTAAGAAGCTGGGATACTTTAAGTCTCAATGTTCACAACTTAAGAAGAGTTCCAAGAAGTATGAGAAAAAGGCTATGATGGCTATATGGAGCAGAAGTGATGAGTCAAGCTCCGAAGAAGAAGATTCAAATGAACAAGCCAACTTGTGCCTTATGGTACATGAAAATGAGGTAAACACTGAAACTCTTAATAAATTTATCTTTAAAAAATTTTATTAAGCATTTTATGATCTAATTGGTGAACTAAAGAAGCTAGGGATAAAGAACAAAGAATTGAAATCAAAGAATCAATCTTTACTAAAAGAAAATGAGATTATTTCAAATGAAAAATTAATCTTGTCTCAAAAAAATTTGAACTTAGAAAATGAGATTACCAAGTTAAAATCAATGGTTTAAAAGTTTACTTTAAGTTCAAATAAACTTCAAATGATACTTGACAATCAAAAGGCCATTTATGATAAAGTTGGTCTTGGATATAACCCTTTAAAGAAACAAAAACTTCTAAAAAATATCTTTGTAAACTCATCATGTAACAAATTTTTCAATATTACTTGCTTTAAATGTGATAAAGTAGGACACAAATACTATACATATTTTTTCTAACAAATCTAAAAATTCTAATGTGAAGAAAATATGGGTTCCAAAAGGAACCATTGTGACTAACCAAAGAGGACCCAAGAAAACTTGGGTACCTAAAGTCAAAACTTAATTTTTGTATATAGGTGTGTTTTGCATCCCATGGAGCAAATCGAAAATGATATCTTGATAGCGGATGCTCAAGACACATGACTGGTGATGAATCCCAATTCATCACACTTGATGCTAAAGATGGAGGAATTGTCACATTTGGAGACAATAGCAAAGGAAAGATCATCGGTATAGGTAACATTGGTATCACTCCCTCCAAGTATATTGAAAATATTTTATTAGTAGATGGTTTGAAATATAATCTATTAAGCATCAGTCAATTTTGTGATAAAGGATATAAAGTCATTTTTGAATCTTCATTATGCATAGTAACTAGTCCTATTGATGAAGGCATTAAATTTGTTAGGCATAGATATGGTAATGTCTATATAGTAGATTTGAATGATCTTTCCAAAATAAACATGCAATGCCTAATAACCTTGAATGCTAAGATTAATGAGACTAGTTGGTTTTGGCATCGTAGACTTACACATATTAGCATGCATTCACTTTCAAAACTTATTAAAAAGGAATTGATTATCGACTTATCCAAATTGAATTTTGAAAAAGATAAATTTGTGATGCATGTCAATTGGATAAACAAACAAGAGTCTCATTCAAATCTAAAAATATTGTTTCAACTTCTAGGCCATTAGAACTATTGCATATAGATTTATTTGGATCCACTAGAACTACTTGTCTAGATGGAAAACAATATGGCTTTGTGATTATTGATGATTTCTCTCATTTTACATGGATCTTTTTTTGGCACATAAGGATGAAACTTTTCATGTGTTCTCAAAATTTTATCAAAAAGTCACTAATAAAAAAGATTTTTTAATTCAAAATATTCGAAGTGATCATGGAACCGAATTTAAAAATTAAGATTTTGAAAAGTTTTGTGATGAAAAAGGTATTGACCATAACTTTTCAGCACCTAGGATATCCCAACAAAATGGGATAGTAGAAAGAAAAAATAGAATCCTCGAAGAAATGACCGTACCATGCTATGTGAAAGTAACCTCCCAAGATATTTTTGGACGGAAGCAATTAACACGGCATGTTACATATTAAACCGTACTTTAATTAGACCAATTTTAAAGAAAACTCTCTATGAGCATTGGAAAGAAAGAAAACCAAACATTGCATATTTTTATATTTTTGGTTGTCGATGTTTTGTTTTGAATAATAGTAAAGAAAGACTAGAAAAATTTGATGCAAAATCTGATAAAGCTATTTTTCTTGGTTACTCCTCTTGTAGCAAAGCTTTTAGAGTTTTCAACAAAAGAACTTTAGTAGTAGAGGAGTCAATATATATTATTTTTGATGAAACTAACGATCTTCCTTCAAAGAAGAATGAAGGTATTGATGATGCAGATCCTCTTATAGAAGGGATAAAGAAGATCACCCTAAAAGACTCAACAATTCAAAATAAAGAAGAACATAAAACAAACAAGAGGATGAAGGTGAAGAACAATAAGAATAACCTCAAGGCTCAAATGATCTATTTAAAGAATGGAGGTATGATCACAATCACCCCAAAGAATTGATCATTGGTGATCCTACACATGGAGTAAGAACTCGTTCTTCTCTTAGAGATACATACAATCATTTTGCATTAGTTTCTCATTTTGAACCTAAAACCATAGATGAAGCTGAAAAAGATTATAATTGAATAAATATAATGCAAGAAGAACTTAATCAATTCGAAAGAAATAATGTATGGACTTTAGTATCAAGACCTAAAAATTATCCAGTAATTGACACAAAATGGATATATAGAAATAAACTGGATGAACATGAAAATGTAATTAGGAACAAAACAAGATTGGTTGCAAAGGGTTATAATCAAGAAGAGAGAATTGATTTTGATGAGACTTTTGCACCTGTTGTTAGATTAGAAGTAATTAGACTTTTACTTACATATGCTTGCTTTATGAATTTTAAGTTATTCCAAATAGATGTCAAAAATGCTTTTCTAGATAGATATATTGTTGAAGAAGTTTATGTAGAACAACCTTCCAGTTTTGAAAATCATGCTTTTCCTAATCATATTTTTAAATTAAACAAAGCATTATATGGTTTGAAACAAGTACCTAGGGCTTGGTATGAAAGTCTAAGTAAATTTTTGCTTAATAATGATTTTTCAAGAAGAGATGTAGACACAACTCTTTTCATTAAAAAAATCAAGATGATATCTTAGTTATACAAATATACGTTGATGACATTATTTTTGGATCTACTAATGAAACTCTTTGTCAAGATTTTGCTAAGCTCATACAGAAAAAGTTCGAGATAAGCATGATGGGAGAACTTACATTCTTCTTCGGACTCCAAATCAAATAAACAAAAGAAGAAATCTCCATCACTCAAAGCAAATATACAAGAGAACTACTCAAAAGATTTGAAATAGAGGGTTTCAAAGCAATTGATACACCCATGAGCCCATCATGTAAGCTTGACAAGGATGAAGGAGGTAAAAATATAGACTTAAAATTTTGTTGAGGCATAATTGGTTCTCTATTGTATTTAACTGCTAGTAGACCAGATATTATGTTTAGTATATGTTTTTGTTCTCGCTTTCAATCAAATCCAAAAGAATCATACTTGAATGCAGTTAAAAGAGTCCTTAGATATTTAAATGGTACATAAACTCTAGGACTATGGCATTCTAAGGACTCATCAATTGACTTAATAGGATGTTTAGATGCCGATTTTACTGAATGTAGATTAGATAGAAAAAGTACTAGTAGAACTTGCCAATTCTTTGGAGTTAACTTAATCTCTTGGTTTAGCAAGAAGCAAAATTCGATGGCACTGTCTACGATCGAGACCGAATATATTGCATTCAGAAGTTGTTGTACTCAAATCTTGTGGATTAAACAACAACTGAGGACTTTAGCATCAAACTCAATAAAACTCCCATAAGATGTGATAACACTAGTGCTATTAATCTAACTAAAAATCCAATTCAGCACTCTAGATCAAAATATATTGAAATTAGATATCATTTCACAAGAGAACATGTTCAAAACAATAATATAATTCTTAACTATGTATGTACTGAGAAATAATTGGCTGACATTTTTACCAAGGCCTTAAGCGAAGATAGATTTTGTAAAATTAGAAGAGAACTAAGAATCTTTGATCCATTAGCTTAAGTATCTCTCTAATTTCAAGCTCTTAATGCCAAAAAATTCATTGAACCAAATTTGTTGAGCTCAATTCTCATCTCTTCTTTTCTCTTAAAAGTTCAAAACTATACTTCACATGATCAATCTCTAGGTAGATATTTTTTTCTCAAAGTTTCAGATTTTTTCAAATTTCTCCATCATTTTTATGAATTTTTCTGTGCCATGAGTCGACCCCCAGGGTTGACCCTAGGGTAAATTTGTAATTCTGTCAAAATCTTTCGGGCGCTCTCTTTTTATTGAGAAATTTTCTTTGAGCTGACTCAACCCTTCTTCTTCTTCCTCCCACCGAACCAAAAGCTCTCCCTCTCTTCTCCCTCAAATCGAAGATTTCTCTCAAATCTCTCTTCCCATCGATTTTCACCCTTCAAATCGCCCATTTATGAACCAACTTTCTCTCCTCTTTCTTTCTTATTTGGACGATTCAAGCTTGCCCTAGATTCTACCCCTCTTCTCTAAATCGGTGATTTATCTCTCCAAAATCCTTGCTTTTTCTTCTAAAATCTTTTCCTCTCTACCTCTCATTTAGTCTCCTAAGCTCCTTACAGGTCTCTTTTGTCTAAATGACTCCCAAAATGAAGCTACTGCAAAGAAAAAAATCTGTTTGCGAGTTGGAAGAGAGTGTGCGTAGAAAAAGAATAGCAGCCGAGCCCTCTCTTGCTTCAATCCCAGCTCCAGATCCTGCTTCAGCTTCTACACAGTCCCCAATCAGTCCAAGCAAGGTACCTCTCTCTGATTGAAAAGTAGAATCCGGGAAGAATATAGATTTCAAGTTTTTTGAAAAAGAAAGATTCTCTATTGGATCAAAGATTAAAAATCAAGGATGGGAGTTTTATTGTTTATTAAAGAAAAATGCTTATGTTGATTTGGTCAGGGAATTTTACTTAAATTTGAGTTATTGCAATGGAACAATAAAGTCTACAGTGAAAGGTGTTGATATTATTCTTGATCCAGTGCATTTGGGACAAATCCTGCACTTGTCTTGTGAAGGCTATACTAATATGGAGCTCCCAATCAAAGAAGAAGAAATTAATATTATCTTAGAAAGAATTTTTACTGAAAGTTTGAATAAATTAGAAGCAAAAGCTCTTTCTATTGAGATGAGACTGTTACATCACATGGTAACCAAACTGTTTGTCCCTAGGAGTGGCAGACATGACCTCCTATCTGGTAGGGATATTTGTATCATGTACCATGTGATCACTGAGACCCCCTTGAATCTTTCTGCTTTAATGTTTGAGGCCATGAGGGAGACCCTGAACAGGTCTAAAGCTCACTTGCCTTATGGTATGGCACTCACCTTGATTTTTAGGAGGTTCGGAGTCAGTTTTGAGGGAGAGGCAGTTGCCAGATTATCTCATTCCAACACCATCAACCGTCACACACTGCACCGTATAGATTTTTCAAAGACTGATGGCGGTTGGTCAAAGGGTGTTGAGGAGAGAGCAGAGGAGGAGGGACTGTCTTCACCTCCTCGTGATCACAGAGTATCTTTTGATATTCAGTTTGTGTCTGATCACGAGGCTAGTCCCTCAGAGTCAGTGAGAAGGCATGCTTCAGTTCCACTGTCAGGGAGTAGGGTACATCTTTCAGAGTTCAGACTTACAGATGATCAAATTGAGCTGATGTCCTAGCGTGTTGCCTCTATTTTATCTCAGCAGTTTGCCACATCAGTCTTTGCTCAGAGGTCAACATCTAAGGATGACTCAGACCAGACTTTGATCCCTCATATCTCTACTATTTTTCAGATGCTCACAGCTCAGTCTGTACGACTTGAGGAGCTTGAGGGATGTGTTCTGAGACTGATGGGCAGAGTTCTAGATTTACAGAGGCAAATATTAGTTTTAGCCCATCCCCAGCCACATGAGGACATCACAGAGGTCTTCAATCTATCTGCTGAGGCGGCTAGACTTCGAGGAGTTTTAGAGAGTGGATTTGATTTTTTGAGGAGAGAGATCAGGGGCTCCAGTAAGACTGCCTCTACTCAGTTTAGTACCCTAATATAGTCTGTGTCGAGAGCCTTGGATCTTTTGGACACCATCAGATTTTCTCTTCTAGCATAGTCTGTAGCTTTCCAGGCTCCAGGATCCTCTCGCCCCTCTACTCATGCCGGTATTTCTATCTGTGATCGAGACAGACGTGGTCGAGGTCGTGCCCATGGATTTGATCCTACATCTTCTCATCATATCTCTGACTCTTCAGATTCTGATCCCTCTAGTCATGATATCTATTAGATCTAGAATAGTTAATCTTTTTTTTATTTTTGTCTAGGATCTATCTTATGGCCTTTGTATTTTGTTGGCTGATTGACTCTTGGATAGTTGTTATCCATGATTTTTATATGATTTATGTATTTTGACTTAATGTATTCAGTCATATTTTGATATATACATTTTTTATGCTTTGAATTTCAATGAATGTCTTTGGATTAATGTTTATGAATGGGATCAATTAAAATATTTTAATTATGAGATATGAAAAATGACTCATATATGTGTGATAAAATATCATGAATAGCAATATCTTTTAAATGAGCAAATTGATATGTCTTTTATAATTGCTATAGTGAAGGAGAGTAGTGGAATAAACAATGAAAGAGGGGGAGTAAAGAAATAAAATATGGTATCAAAAAGGAGGAGTAGAGAAAATATGTCCTTTATGTTATCCTTTTTTTCTCTCTTCAAAATCTCTTAAGATCTTAATTGATACTGTCAAAAAGGGAGAGTAGAGAATCAAAAATCGAGATCGAGCAATAAGCAATAGAGAAATAGAATCGAGAGCAATAAGCAAAATTGTCAAAGCAAATGAGCAAAATTATCAAAGCAAATGTGTCAAAGAAACAAAATTGTCAGCAATTTTCAAAGCAAATGATCTAATAAGCAAATTTCAAATTGATCTTCAAACTACTCATGATGCATTTTATTCAAATAACTGACTATAATATTTAAGTAATGCATGTTCATAAATTTGAAATTCATGTTCAATGCCTTATATATATTGTACTCTGTTTTTGCTCAAGTATTTTGTCATCATCAAAAAGGAAAAGATTGTTGCTTCTTGAATTGATTTTGATGATTATAAAGTATTTGAGGGGGTTATTAATGGATTTGGCTTGAAAAAAGATTTGTTGTTTTTCAGGAGCAAAATCATAATTTCACTAAGTCCTAACTCGAAAGCCTCAAGAGCAAGAACAGAAGATTTATGATCTTTTGGAGGCAATCTCAATATTTTTTAGATGTGTATTTTAAAAGAAAATCATGTTTATAAAATTGAGTCGACCCCATGAGTCGATTCATGTCAAAAAGAGCTGAACGGCACGCTGATTTTTTGACTGGCACACCCAATTGAGTCGACCCCATGAGTCGACCCCTGTGCATGAGTCGATCTTATGTGTCGATCTCTGTTGTTGTGTACGCTAAAATTACAGAACAGTCATTTTCTGTTCTGTGTCATAGAAGTCGACCCCATGAGTCGACTCATGTGTATGAGTCGACCCTATGAGTCGACTCATGCGACGGAAAAATTTCATAACGACTAGTTCTTCAGCTCGTTTTGGCACATTTAATGCTCATTTAATGATCTCTAACGGCTCTAAAACTATCCAGATTACTCTCCACCATCAAGTGAAGTTATAAAAGGCACTTAAAGGAATGAATAAAATAAGATTTTGAAGGTTCTTCAAGCATTCATTTTAGTCCTAAGCAAAAAGCCCTCTTGAAGTTAAAGAAGCTTTCAATTCAAATTTACCAACTCCTCAAGAGCTCATTCAAATCTTCAACCACCTTGAGAGAAATCAGAAAAGCTTCTTTCTTATTGTGTAAAGTATATTTAAAGTTTTATTTACTCATTAAAGGAGTTAAATTTGTATTTTCGTGTGATTAACTCACATACTCTGTTTTGACTTGATCTTTAGTTTTAGAAGGGTTCTAAAATGTGGAAAGATTGATTCGAACCTTGAATCAGATTGTATTGGATTGGTTTGTATCCAAAAAATAAGTGTTCTAGCTTGGGATAGCTAGAGTTAGAGGTACCGACGTTGTATTCTTGTTGAATACGGTTTAGTAGATTTGAATTCTCAAGTAGGAGCTTGGAGAGTGGATGTAGGTGCAAGGTTGGCACCGAACCACTATAAATCTTGGTTGTTTGTGGTATGCTTACTTGTTCTCTATCTTATTTTCTTTTCTTTCTTGCACTCTTGCATCTAATATTTTCACTTTGCTTAAATCACTCACTTCAACTAACTTGACTTTTATTACTTAATTCTTGTGGTTCTAAATTAATTTTAAATTTTCAAAAACCCAATTCATCCCCCCTCTTAGGTTGCATAGCTGGGCAACAATTTCTCTTTCTTTTTGTTGGTTGAGAGTCATCTAGTAAGAGGTGAGGATTCTTGTTCTTCTTTAGTATAGACCTTCCCCACTCTTTATTTTTTGCTCCTTTTTTTTAATTTGATAATAAAGTAGATAAATAAGATAGGAGGTTTTATTATTATGTTATTGGTGGTTATCTAGTGAGAGATGAGGATTCTTCTTCTTGAGTATAAATATTCCTCAATCTCTATTTCTTGCTCATTTTTTTATTAATGAGAAAGTAAGTTAGTAAGGTTGGATGTTTAATTATTATGTTATCGACGATTTTCTCTTCTCTCTTACCCTTTTTATACTCCATCTGAGGATGTGAGAAAGAATTTTTAAAAAAGAAGAGTTAAGATCCATCTTTTTTTAGATCTCCTAATTTCTTCCTACCAATATAGTCCCCATTATAATGTGATTTTATTCTCTTACTTTACTCACCAACCTCCTTAATGTTTTTCCTAAAAGAACACACTCTAGTTACTATCTTTAGGTTCCTTTGTAATCTCATGGCATCTCAAAGGCAAACAATCACCTTCGAATAAATTTCTCTGACAAAGGGATTAAATTTCCCCATGAGTGCTTGAGTTCACATTTCGAAACAAGTTCTAAACCTACTATTCCCACTGATTCTTGGAATGATGAGTCTGTAGATTAGCACATATCACAAGAATAATAGTAAAGCTTTCTCTATGGAATTTAGGCTATATGAGCATCTACAACATCACTCATCGAGAGAGATGAACTGAGTTCTTCATCTTGGCATGGCCCATTTGGATGTCTTTAGCCTACATTATGCGACAATTGGTGATCTAAGAGCAGATATACCTTTATTTGTAACGGTAAAAGGTTTGATTTGAGTTAAAAAGAGATTTCCTAATATAACTCCTTGTTTTAGGGTTTTGACTAATAAAAATGATGTTTTGACGCAAGTTTTTTCTTAAAAAATTTGGATTTCAGAGATTTTATAGTCTACCTTAAGGTTTTTTCCATTTGCTGTCTGAATTTTTTGAGTTGATTTTTCAAAGTATATTGGAGGAATCAATTCTTCTCGGATACAATTTACATTAGACCCAAAATCTATTAAGGCTTTATATTTAAAACTATATCCTCCTTTTAATTTAAATAAGATTTCATAGAATCATTTTTGTTTTATATATTTATCAATTGATCCTAAGAAACCTTCAAAGGTATTTTCTTCACTTATTATTAGGGATTTTTCTTTCCAATATATTTTAGATAAGGGTTCTTTTTCAGTTATTTCTTCAGTAGGATTTTCTTTAAATGTTTTTAATTCTTTCTTAAGTAGGATTAATTCATTTTTTATAAGAACTTACTCTTTAATTAGCTCATCTTGATTAGATTTTCGAGTTTTATGTTTGATTTACCTTAATCTTTGGAAAACTTCATCCATAGTATAGAAGTTCTGGGTGTCTACAAGGGTTTTGGAGGCTTTGGATTTTTGAGTTTTAATTAGGGTAAAAAATCTTTCCATTTGATTCTATCGATCTTCAAGATTTTTTAGGAAATCAATCATGTCAGCTATAAACTATTTTTTATTAGATAGTACTGAGATGGTTTTATCACTAGTATGGT
This sequence comes from Elaeis guineensis, assembly GCF_000442705.2. Lineage (NCBI taxonomy): Eukaryota > Viridiplantae > Streptophyta > Magnoliopsida > Arecales > Arecaceae > Elaeis > Elaeis guineensis. Next base: position 34,946,740 of record NC_025994.2, read on the forward strand.
CTTCATCACAATAAGAACACCCTTCAGAATTATTAGATTTATATTGTGATTCTAAATCCAAATTGTTGATTAGGTCTTCTAATTTTTCTTTGATATCTTTCAAAGTTTTTTCCTCAAATATTTCTCTGATTTTTGTCTTTAAATTTTTATAGCATTCGCTTGCCAAATGTCCTTCCTAATTGCATTTGTAATAAATTAGAGATCTTTTCTTTGAATTTTCGGTCTTCTCTCTACCCTTTTTTGAATGAGATTTAGAGTATGATTTCGAAGAGCCTTTTTGTTTCCTTTTTGAAGATTTTTTTTTCATAATACTTCTTTTTGTATTTTTTTTAGATTTTCTCTTGTATGATTCATCGAATTAGAATCCAAACTGGTAGAAAAAATCACCTAATTCTTTCCTTCCAAGTAGCTTCTGCTTCTTTAACTAATCTCTGATTTTTAAATCATTACATAATTCAGATTCTACCAGTTATACCTTTTGGGCTATCTTTTCTATGTCTAATTACTTATAATTGATACTGCCATCTCTTTCATTTCTTAATCTATTTCTAACCTTTTTCAGTAAACAAAGGAGGTAATCTTGATATAAATTTTTCTTTCCAAAATTCCTAATTTGAGTTAGAGAGTTGATAAAGTTTAGAAAAATATATATCTTTATACCATCTAAAATTAGACATGGTTTTGCATTTAAGATTGATCGGTTGTTCGCTAGTTTTTTTATATATGTCTACACAATCTCCTACAAAATGATAGAAAATATTTAATATTAAGGTAATTACATTATCAGAAGGATTTTTTAGAGAAGAAGTTCCATCAGGCTCTCTTTTGATAGTAGTCATGATCTCATATTTTTGATGAATAGTGAGATAGTTATCCCACCAACCTCTTAATTATCCTGAAAAGCTGGATACTATCATTGTGATGATATTTGGCTCATTTTCTTGAACTCTACAAGTATTTACATACATCATTATTAAATGACACATAGTAATAATTTGATATTCTAAGAATCCATCCAGGTTCCATTCCATTAGGCTTTGTTGGGTGGATGTCTGGCCAGGACACTACCTTCCAAGATCTTTTCGGTACTACGCGATGCAGCAGGAAGAAAAAAGAAATAAAACAGAAAACAATCAAATACGTGAATCAACTAAAAAGGCTTGCCTCCATGGGGCATGCAAACTTCACTATGAAAATGAAATATTACAAGAGATCTCACCCTCAACCCTCGTACACCCAATTTCTCTCTCACAGAAAGTTTTTTCTCACAAAAGATCTCTCTTGGAAGACCCTCTTGAACCTCTGAAGTAATCGGTGTCTGCTGTCCAAGAGTCCTGCTCCTTCTCTCAGGGTCCTCACACCTCTCTCTTCACGAGATTAGTCTTTGTTGTGCCTCCATGCGAGATCACGGGTCCTCTCTCGTGAAAAACCAAGCTCAAAGACCACACGGCCACTGTTTCACATATACAGGCCCTTTTAAAGGCCTTAAACACATCTTAGATTAGGATTAGGAATCCTAATCAAGCTTAAAAACCTCTCCGACCATTGGATCAAGACGCAAGCCACCCACACCCTCCGATCGCATGTCGGTCCATGGAATAGTATCATGGACCGTGCGAAATATGTAGAAAATACTCACATGGTCCATGCGCATGATCGTGGACCACCCGGTCCATGGTGGACTGGGTAAACAGGTTCCTAGCAGCACACTGGGCCTGGGCTGGCCCTTTCGTGGGCCTGGGCCGCACCCGTGCATTGTGCGCCTGGGCCTGGGCTGTGCCCCGTGCACTCGGGCCTGGGCCAGCCTGTGCGCTCCGCACGCCTAGGCCTAGGCCGAGCCCGCTTGCTGGGCCGTGCCCTGCACGCGCCCAGCCCGCACGCTGGCCGCACCTGGGCCGCGCACCACCGCGCATGGCCACATCATCATCGCTCGTCGGCTCGCTGTCAGTCGCTGGCCGTCGGTGGTCTTTCACTGCATCGGGTTCTATGCCGACTTCGAACGCGCATATCTCCTCCATCTGAGCTCTATTTAGGATGATCTTAGTCTCGTTGGACTCTATTTTTCATCGCAAATCTTGTTGTGGGCTCAATGTGGATTGAATTTTGAGTTATTAAATCTTAACAATCTCTATCTTGACTCAATATTCGGTCTCCTCCTAACTTCGAGAGCTTCTGGATCTCCTCATCCCATGCCCTAGGACAATCGCCTGCTGATCATGGATAGACAAACATGAGAGTCGAGCCAGGCCACTGGATCCCATGTCCGTCATATGCTGCACTCTTCCTGATCTGAGATCTGCTTGGGGCATCATGCTGCGGTAATAGGAATCTCACCTTGCGACATCGCTCTCGTCCTTCTGAGTCTCCTCTCTCATACCCGATCCACCTCCACCTGGAGCTCCACTTCACTCTGGGCTCCGTCTGGCTCCTGAAGCTCCATCTCACACTAGACTCTCCGTCAGATAATAATATCCTCTCTTCCCCTTCTTTCCCTTCGGAGCAATCCTATCGTCATGTAGCACCTTCAGGATTCCTTCACCAGCTACCATTTTGTAGTCTCTCGAATTCAGTCCGCTTAGTGAGATAATATTCCATCTGAAATCATATATGTATCAGACCTCTCTCAATCTCCTCACTGCACCATCATGTGTCCTCCAACTGACCATCTCGATACCTCTGATCACACAGCTCGATCCATCCGGCAGATAAACAGTGCCCTCACTGTTCTCCAGAGAGTCAAACTGCTTCTTTTTGCAACATACACGATGAGTGCATGCAGAATCTAAAATCTACTACTGAAAAGAAGTAGATACCTCATCAGATATCTCTAAGACATCTCCCTCTGAATCACTGAAGGCCGTTGTCATAGCAGCCATCATCTGATTTTTGAGTTGAGGACAATCTCTGACTAGATGTCCCAACTCCTCACACCGATAACACTTGATCTTGCTCAAATCTCTCTTAGACTTGGACCGCCTCATCGTAATCTCCTGTCACTCTATCTACCACCTCCTGCTCCTCAAGAAGTCACCAAAACTGAGCTACTGCCACCTAAGCTCGAAGCCGGATTCTTTCTCCTGAGAATCTTGTTCTGGAGTATCGTCATGGTGACCATGTCCATCTTGATGGTGCTCTTCCCCACTAGAAGAGCAGTCACCAAGAACTCGTACGAAGGAAGAAGCGATGCCAGCAAAATCAGCACCCTGGTCTTCTCCTCAACATTCTCACCAATGCTGAGGAGGTCGGTGAGGATTTTCTGGAAGTGGCTGAGATGCTCTGTCCCTCAGCCATCCACAGTTGATAAAATTACTTTCAGAGGAAGAGAGTGTTGGTGAGAGATTTTGTCATGTATAACTCCTCGAGCTTTAACCACAGTACCATCGAAGAAGACTCGCTAAGCACATAGATCATCACCTCATTCGCTAGATACATACGGATGGTACTCACTGTCTGCATCTATAGCCATTTTCAATCCTGCACCTCTATGGTGGTCGGCTTCTCATCGCATAAGAGAGCATCGATCAATCCTTATTGGATGAGCACGTCCTTCACCCTTGCCTGCCACAAGGAGAAATTGCTCTATCCATCAAATTTGTGTTCTCCATCTTAATTGTTTCTGTCTTCTTCATCTTCAATTTTGCTTACCACCGCTACAATATGTATCCTTGTACCATCTCATTTTGATACCACTTGTTGGATGGATGTTCGGTCAGGATACCACCTCTCAAGACCTTTTCGGTACTGCACGGTGTAGCAGAAAGAAAGAAGAAATAAAATAGAAAATAATAAAATACGTAGATCAGCCAAAAAGGGCTCATCTCCACGGGGCATGTAAACTTTACTATGAAAAGAAATATTACAAGAGGAGATCTACCCTCAACCCTCATACATCCAATTTCTCTGTCATAGAAAATTTTCTCTCACAAAAGCTCTCTCTCTTGGAAGACCACCTGAATTCTTGAAGTGATCGGTATTCGCTATCCAGGAGCCCTACTTTTCTCTCAGCATCCTCGCACCTCTCTCTTCATGAGATTAGTCTCCGCTGCACCTCCACATGAGATCACGGGTCCTCTCCCGTGAAAAACCAAGCCCAAAGACCACACGGCCACTGTTTCATGTATACAGGCCTTTTTAAAGGCCTTATATACCTCTTAGATTAGGATTAGGAATCCTAATCAAGCTTAAAAGTCTCCCCAATCATTGGATCAAGACCGCAAGCCAACCACGCCTCCGATTGCACGTCGGTCTACGAAATAGTACCGTGGACCGTGTGAAACACATGAAAAATGCTCACGGGTCCATGCGCCAGGTCGTGGACCACCCGATCCATGGTGGACTGGGCAAACGGGTTCCCAGTGGTGCACTGGGCCTGGGCCGGCCCGTGCGTGGGCCTGGGCCACACCCTTGTGCCGCATGCCCGGGCCTGGGCCGCACCCCGCACACCCGGGCCTGGGCCGAGCACACCCAATGGGCCGTGCCTGCGTGCGCCCAGCCCGCATGCTGACAGTGCTTGGGCCGCGCACCGCCGCCGCTCTATTGGCCCACCACTGGCTGCCGATAGTCCTCCACCGCTTTGAATTTTATGCCGACTTCAAATGCGCGTATTTCCTCCATCCGAGCTTCGTTTGGGATGATCTTGGTCTCGTTGGATTTCATTTTTTATTGCGAACCTCGTTATAGACTCAATATAGATTGAATTTCGAGACATCAAATCCTAACAGACTTCATCCATCAAATTGTACAGAGGTTATATCAAGATTTTCTTCTAATTGTAAGTCTGCATAAGTTGGTCTGGGATAATAGTTCTTTATCCTATGGGCCTATCTTAAGGGTTTATAATCATAAAGTCTGTTTATCTCCAAACTATTCTTCTTTCTTGTATTTAAGATTCGATTAATTTCTCCTTCAGAGTTTTTTGAAAAATAACTTTCTTCATCTTGAGAAGTATATGGTTCTTCAGAAGATTCAGCAGATAGATGACTCATCATATCTTTAAGATTGAGAGTAGTTATTTTAGCACTAATTTGACTAATAAATTTCTCAAAAAAAGATAGTCCTAATTTGATTTTTGAAGAGTCTAACTCATAGACATTAAACATGGACAGAATATTCCTTGAAGAAGAAGCCTTTTCTCCACTGCTGAATGGCATTTGAACTTTTTTATCTTTAGGTTCCCAGAAAATCTTCTAATAATTTTCTCAGCTTCTTCTCTTTTCTCTAAAAAGATATTTTTAATTCTTTCGATCTGTTTTTCTATAGTATTAAGAGCAAGATTAGTAAAATTTTGTTGTTCAATAATTTGCTCAAGGTGTTCTACCTTAGGAGTTTCTTTCAGACCGATAGTAAACATCTTTACAGGATTAGCACAAATTCCTCCATCGGTCAATAATGGTTTAAAAGATGGATGTATTAAATCTACATCAAGACCTCTTTCATTTCTCTATGCTTTAGAAATGATTTTGACCATAGCAACTTGTGGATTAGATCTTATGTCCTCAAAATGGCTGTCGAACCGGTCAAAGAAGAAGCTGTATCTCTTTTCAGTTTTCATTTGACTAAATCAGATGTCTCTAATAATGTTTCGCTCTTTCTTACTAAAGGTATCAAAGAACCACTATTTTCCATCTCTATTTTTTTTAAAATCAAATTTTTTTAGTAGTTCTTTATCTATCTAGAATTCGACAGAGCCAATCATATTTATTTCAATTTTAGATCTTAATGACTCATACATGGCATATGCAATATTTGAAGGTCTTGAATGATCTTTTTCCTTTTTAGAAGTAGATATATCGACATAGAAATTCTTCTATCTATAGTAATTCTCTTACTAGTAGAGAAGTATACTTCTATATTTCTATCTGGAGTTTCTATGATTCTATCAGCTTCAAAGTTTTAAACTTTCTTAGGTTCTATAACTTGATCTAGAGTCCATTTTTAGATGGATGTTCGACCAGGATACCACCTCTCAAGAGCTTTTCGGTACTGTGCAATGCAGCAGGAAGAAAGAAGAAATAAAATAGAAAATAATTAAATATGTGGATCAGCCAAAAAGGGCTCACCTCCACGGGGCATATAAACTTCACTATGAAAAAGAAATATTACAAGAGGAGATCTCACCCTCAATCCTCGTATACTCAATTTCTCTCACACAGAAAGTTTTTTCTCACAAAAGCTCTCTCTTGGAAGACCTCCTGAACTCTTGAAGCGATCGGTGTTTGCTGTCCAGAAGCTCTGCTCCTTCTCTCAGCATCCTTGCACCTCTCTCTTCATGGGATTAGTCTCTGCTGCGCCTCCATGTGAGATCACGGGTCCTCTCCCGTGAAAAACCAAGCCCAAAGACCACATGGCCATTGTTTCACGTATACAGGCCCTTTTAAAGGTCTTAACACCTTTTAGATTAGGATTAGGAATCCTAATCAAGCTTAAAAACCTCCTCGAACATTGGATTAAGACCGCAAGCCACCCACGTCTTTTGATCGCACGTCGATCTACGGAATAATACCGTGGACCATGCGAAATACGTGGAAAATGCTCACGCGGTCCACGTGCCAGGCCGTGGACCATTCGATCCACGATGGACCGGGCAACAGGTTCCCAGCGACACGCTGGGCCTGCGCTGGCCCGCATGTGGGCTTTGGCTGCACCCTTACACTGCGCGCGCCCGGGCCTGGGCCGCGCCCCGCACGCCCAAGCTTGGGCTGGCCCACCCGATGGGCCGTGCCCTACCTGCGTTCAGCCCGCATGCTGGCCGTGCCTGGGCCGCGCACCACCGCCGCTCTGTCGGCCCACTGCCGGCCACCGACAGTCCTCCGCCACCTCAGATTTTGTGCCGACATCAAACACACGTATCTCCTCCATCTGAGCTTCGTTTGTGATGATCTTGGTCTCGTTAGACTCCATTTTTCATCACGAACCTCATTATGGGCTCAATGTAGATCGAATCTCAAGACATCGAATTCTAACAAGCTTCATCCATCAAATTATACAGAGGTTATATCAAGATTTTCTTGTAATTGTAAGTCTGCATAAGTTGGTCTGGGATAATAGTTCTTTATCCTAGGGGCCTATCTTAAGGGTTTATAATCGTAAAGTTTGTTTATCTCCAAACTATTCTCCTTTCCTGTATTTAAGATTCGATTTATTTCTCCTTCAGAGTTTTCTAAAAAATAACTTCATCTTGAGAAGTATATGGTTCTTCAGAAGATTCAGCAGATAGATGACTCATCATATCTTTAAGATTGAGAGTAGTTATTTTAGCACTAATTTGACTAATAAATTTCTCAAAAAAAGATAGTCCTAATTTGATTTTTGAAGAGTCTAACTCATGGACAGAATATTCCTTGAAGAAGAAGCCTTTTCTCCACTACTGAATGGCATTTAAACTTTTTTTATCTTTAGGTTCTCCAAAAATCTTCTAATAATTTTCTCAGCTTCTTCTCTTTTCTCTAAAAAGATATTTTTAATTCTTTCGGTCTATTTTTCTATAGTATTAAGAGCAAGATTTGTAAAATTTTGTTGTTCAATAATTTGCTCAAGGTGTTCTACCTTAGGAGTTTCTTTCAGACCGATAATAAACATCTTTACAGGATTAGCACGAATTCCTCCATCAGTCAATAATGGTTTAAAAGATGGATGTATCAAATCTACATCAAGACCTCTTTCATTTCTCCATGATTTAGAAATAATTTTGACCATAGCAACTTGTGGATTAGATCTTATGTCCTTAAAATGGTCGTCGAACCAGTCAAAGAAGAAGATGTATCTCTTTTCAGTTTTTATTTGACTAAACCAGATGTCTCTAATAATGTTTCACTCTTTCTTACTAAAGGTATCAAAGAACCACTATTTTCCATCTCTATTTTTTTTAAAATCAATTTTTTTAGTAGTTCTTTATCTATCTGGAATTCGACAGAGTCAATCATATTTATTTCAATTTTAGATTTTCATGACTCATACATGGCGTATGCAATATTTGAAGGTCTTGAATGATCTTTTTCCTTTTTAGAAGTAGATATATCGGACATAGAAATTCTTCTATCTATAGTAATTCTCCTATTAGTAGAGAAGTATACTTCTACATTTCTATCTGGAGTTTCTATGATTCTATCAGCTTCAAAGTTTTGAACTTTCTTAGGTTCTATAACTTGATCAAGAGTTCATTTTTTTGGCATAATTATTTCATCCCACTTTAGTCTTTTAGGGGTTATACAATTATTTTTCGGATTGGTAATAAATAAAGTAGTTAATCCTTTTGAAGTAGTTAATTTTACCCCAGGACTGATAGTGGTCATAGTTTTATAATAGACTTTGTAAGTAATAGATAAGTTCTCTGTTCTAGTTTCATCTCATATCCTGAAATAATCAGATTAAGAGTGAGACAATTAAGGATATTTGGGTCTGTTAATGAAATAGAGAAATTGGAGCCAACATTAAAGAATACTGGACCATTATTCAAATTAGCTTTTATGAGTTCTAATAGAGAATCATCAAATTCTAAATTTTGACACTCTTAAACAGTCAAGTGCTGAAGTCTTAAGACCCATTCATATTAATGGCTTAATAGCAACTTGGACAAATTCTATATGCAAATATTTATATCCTGAAGGAATTTCTTCTAAGTCCTCTCAATTTAAAAGGTGTACATTTCTTGAGTAAAACTAATAGAGAGGGTTTTTTTTTATAGTCTTAATAAAGTATTTATTTCTAGAAAAAAAGTGTCTTATAATATATTTCACTAATATTTACCTTAGGCATTTTCCAGTTATCTAAACTATCCTCTAACTCCTTGAAGCATACGGAAAATTTATTTTTTATAGACATGATTCTTGTTAGATTGCACTATGGTTTTGTACGTGTAGTTTAAAATTTTTTAAATCTTTGTGCAGTAGACATAAATAAATTAAAATATTTTTAATTTAATACATGTACCAGATCTGATTTGAAAATCATTTTTAGAATCTTGACACGAACATGCTATCTTGATCTAAAATTTGAAAAGAAAATAATCGTCAGTAAAATAAAATTGGAGATCAGATCTCCACACCATTGGATCCTACAAATGTCCGATGTTTCGATCATAGCTGTGAACATGCTCGGCCTCTGCTGGTATCCACACGGAGATATCTAATCGGAGCATCGAGATCACCGATGTGCTAGCACCTTATAGATCTCGCTTCTTGATCTTGGATATGTATTTCTTCTTCTAGATCTCGAAGAAGATGATCACTGCACAGACTCCTTCGTGCAGATCCGATGGGATCTGAACCATATCACCAAGAAGAGAAGAAGAATTTTTCTTCTTCTCTCTCTTTTTTTCTCTCTTAAATCTAATCTCTATCAGATCTTAGGCATGGAGGTGTAAGGAGGAAAGAAAGGAGGGTCATATAGAGAGAGGTGGAGCGATGAAAAAACTTCTCTTAATATTAGTGCATGCCACCCTCTTCTTACTTGATTTTTATCACACAAAAATCATCAATTTCCTTACATGCCATGTTAGATAAGAATCTGATTTAAATTAGATCTTATCCATATCTGGAAAGAGAGGAGGAGGGACGGTAATGAGGAAGCAGAAGAGATCTCATGCAACCTTGCGCACGCCCACTTTTCATTTTAATATTTTTATCACACAAAAATATGAGGCATAGCTCCTCTTTCAAATAAGAAAAAGATTGTTAGATGTATACTCTAGAAGCCAATATGGCTGACACATTATAATAAAGTTAGGACACAATTTTATACTTAATATATTGATTTGATCAATAAAAAGATAAGTTTATTTTTCATTCAAAGATGATGTATCTTTGAATCGTCCATGGAATTAATATTTTGATATATATTCTCAAAGTATTGAGAATTAGAGACATATATTTAATTTTTAAATACTTCCGATCACAGTATCATCATGAGGACGATGATCGATCCGCTGGGTGTAGTCAAGTACTTGACTTGTCGGTGCGTGTGTCAAGATAGAATTGACCATTCCAGTTCAGGAGCTGTATACAGTCGTATTTCAATTTAACAAAATTTTGACTAGGATAGTCCTAGTGAGAAGTCACAGGACTGTTTGAGTTGAGCACGATTCGGATGATCTAATCAGGGTTGATAGTTTAACCCTGAGTCATCCTAAACACAGGGGTCAAAAGGATGAATTATACAATAACCATATTCACGTAAGTTCTGAGTGTTGTGATTGTGACTATTCGACCTATCCGAACGTCGGATACCATTGCTAGATGGTCACTTCGATTAGTACAGAAATTGGTTCCTGTGCTACCAGCTTAGGTTCGAACCTGCGGGATCACACACATTAGAGGTTCCTATCTGATCTGATGGCTGGTGAAGAGTCTTAATGCTTGTAGATTTTGAGTCTTACATATCTGAAACTCTGCGATCGAGAATCAGAATTCTCTAATCACGAGTTTCAGACATTTTGGGTATCGGGGTCAAGAGTCCCACTGGTTTGGGACTTTTTGATCAGGATTTCATATCGATGGACTCTGATGCCCGATTGCCCATCAGATTTGGACTCAGTATTTATGAGAGATTTAATTAGTGATTTAATCACTAATTAACTCAATTTAATTGAGTAATTATTTTTAGATCAAGTCCAATTGAATTGGATTCAGTTGGGTTTGACCCGATTAGGTTAAGTGTTGACCTAATCGCCAAGGTGGTTTGGTCCCTGATCTGATCAGGGGTTGGACTTAGTCAATTCTTGATTTGACTAAGATTTTATTAAGTCTAATTAAGCTTAATTAAGTTAAGTTTAACTTAGTTTAATTATGCCTAACCTATTTTAATTAGGTTGGCTCAATTTGGTTGAAACCACTTTGACCTCATTTCCCTGCACCACCTCACTTATCTGCGCCCATTTGAATTCACGAGAAACAACTTCTCATGAATTTTCTCCCACACAGAAGCCTTCCCATGCCCTCCCTTGTGTTCCATTTATCTGGATAAAGATTGGTTTGTTGGCCATTCAAATTCAAAGGATGTTTGAATTTGAATGGGCAACTAATCCATGCGCCTCCCACCTTATCTTGTGCGCCATTTAATCTACATGAGAAAGAGTTTCTCGTGTAAATTCTCCATGCACAAAGAACCCACACCTCCTCTCTTCTCTCGCCCAGAGTGGATAAGGATGGGATGGTTTGTATTTGAATTCAAATTCGATTTGAATTCAAGTGAGCAACCACCTATCTTTATCCTCTCACGCGGATAAGACGCGTCTTGCACTATTTTAAAAGAGAAGAGAAGGTGGGGCATGCATAGAATTTTTTAGAGAGAGAATAGTGGATGTGAGGAAGCCTTGTGCATGAGTTGGAAGTTCAAAAACTTTTGAGAGAAAAGAAAAGAAAAGAAACAAAAGTAGACACAGGGTTTTCAGTGATACCCTAGGGTTTCTGCCTGGGGTTCGGGAAGTGAGAAGGTGAGCTACGAGTGTCGTGAGCTCACCAAATTTTAGAGAGAGCATCATCAACCTTTCAAGTATATTTGCTGATGATCTAGAGCCTTCAAGGAGTCGACAGATCAAGATCGAAGGTGTTCGATCAGCATCGACCGTCGAAAGGGTTCTGTAATGAACTAGCATTCGTGAGGAGCCGATCAGATCGAAAGCTTCGTGTGGACGATCCGCAGAGGTCAGATATATTGTGTGGCTGCATTACAATGATCAGACCTTTTCGACGGTGATCAGACTGTAGCGATCGACTACCTGCACGAAGGTAATGTGTTTTGAACACATAACAGTAAAATATTTACTATAGAGAATTCAAAATTTCAAATTTAAATGCATGCTATATATATCATATTTAAATCTTTATGTAGAGTTAATACATATTAATTAATTAGATTAATTAATAATTTTCATTATAAAATTATAATTTTAAAAAAAATTTAAAATTATCATTTTACCCCTACACTGAAATTCACTATAAATGGTATCAGAGCAGGTTCTAAAATATGATATACATTTGCATGCATAGATTAAGTAGTAATCTAAAAGTTTAAATTTAAAATTTAAAATTCAAAATTGAAAATTCAAAATTTAAAAATTTAAAATTCAAAAATTTGAAATTCAAAAATTTGAAATTTGTTTAAAATTTTAAATTTGAAATTCAAAATTTAAAATTCAAAATTTGAAATTCAAAAATTTGAAATTTAAAATTTGTTTGAAATTTAAAATTCAAAATTTAAATTTAAAATTTGAAATTTAAATTTTAAAATTGGTATATTTAAATATACTTGATCCAAGTAGCAAGTAGTCTAATTGGGTTGGTTGCCTTGGTCATCCGGTCATAGGAGAAAAGTAGGGTTTAAAGGCTTTCTCCTCCCATTCGATGGGATTCTCCTATGACGGTAGGGGTGCCGATGCGATTGTATCCCATGCAGATGAAGCAGCGAAAGGACTTAATTTGTAAAGGTTCAATTATAAAATTTATCATGAATGTGTTAGATTAGATCTAAAGGAATATTTATGATTTATTTTGATTGAGTTATTTCTGTTAAGTAATTAGCAATAGGATTGCTGTTTATGAAATGTGCTGATCCATTTGTGAAATGAGTCAACATATTTGGTGAACAAAAAATAAAACCTTTTAAATTTGAAAATTATTTTCGAAATGCCAAATCCTGACCCATCAGCCCAAATACTTAATTAAAAGAATTAAGTGTTGTCTAGTTGGTCTGAAATTGTGAATTAAGACCTAAGACAATTGCATAAACTTGTGGGTCAATGGGTTAGATGGATTAGGTCTATAATTGGATTAGACCTAAGGTTAGCTTAAAGAAATAGACTAAATTAGAGTAATTGGTCAAATCTAATCAAAAGTTGAATTAGTTAGGTTAAGGATACTCTAGACTCAACTCCAATAATTGTAGTTGAATGGGTCCATGTCTTTAACTAGACCAAGATGGACTTAATTCATGGCTACGCGATGGAACTCTATTTATTAAGTTGATCAAATTAAAACTAATGAATCGATTGGTGTCTAAGGTAAGTTCGGCAGTCTGACCAGTGGTTTTTAAGTGGGAGCTACTCGCATTGATTCGATTTCTGACGAGTTAATGGCTTATCCTCACCACTGATCTCACTTACTTGGCCAATCTGGTGAGTTAGATTTTGATTAGATCACTTGGTGATTAGGGCTTACCCATGTCATTAGGTAAATCAGTGTGACTGATTTAGGTGCTCTTAATATTAAATCCTTTTTAATTTGACTTGGTGAAGTCAGTGGGAGGATTGAAATTGGCTGGTTAATTTCTTCTCTTATATCTTTTAATAAAAATTCTCAAAAATTATTAGGTCCCTAAAATGATTAAGTTATAGTGATAACTAAGTCATAGCCTCCCATTAAGTGAGTGATAATGAGTCCATTAGTTTAATAATCATTGGAAGCCCAAAGGCCTGGTGCTTATTGACTAATGGAATTATCATTCATAATATGATAATTTGGTTGAGTCTTTCTGATGGTGGTCAGGTTGGCCGGCCAAAGTCAGATCTGATCATTTATTGATCTGATTCACCAAATCTAATCATGTTAATGGTTGGACCTAACCAGATCTTTTCAGTGGAGGCCAAAGCCTACTGATTAGGTTCTGGGGCAAAATTAATTACTAGAAGTTGTTTAGAGAAACAACTGGTTATGAACCTACCTATAGATGTACATGGGTTGACCAACCAAAGTTGGGCTCGTATGTAGTCTGTGTGGATTCTAGTACCCACTAAGGAATTAAAGTAATTCCTTGAATTGGAGGTTGAGGCTACTAGTTCGTAAAAAAACTGGGAGAAACTGAAGACTAAAGTCCAAATCTTTAGTATTAATAATTTATGCACTAATAAAGGTCTGATTTTTTTTTATGCAGCTATGGCCACTACCCTGTCGCTCCGATCATTATTAGATAATGACAAGCTCATGGGATCTAATTTCGATAGCTGGTATCAAAAATTAAAAATCATCCTTGAGCATGAGTGGATCCTTTATGTAGTAACGGATCCGGCACCTGAGGAGCCAGCCCGAATGCTAGAGGGACGGTCCGAGACACTTACCAGAAGTGGCTCAACGACCGCACCATCGTTCGATGCATAATGCTGACGGCAATGAATGATGAGTTCAGCTGCAGGTTCGAAAATGTCCAGCCATAGGAGATGCTTCAAATGTTGAACGACTTCTTTGGCATGCCTGACGACGTTGAAAGGCACAAAACTAGTTGTGCCATTTTCAATGCTCGGATGAGGGATGTGGCCTTAGTCACTGATCATGTACTGTATATGATCGAAATGATTGAGCGCCTAAGTAAACTGGGCTTTCCCTTGCACGAGCAGCTCGATAAGGATGCGATCCTTAATTCTTTGCCCAAGTCCTTCCTCCCCTTTCTTACTCATTTTCGGATGACAAAGCCGGCAGTGAACTACCACGGCTTGTTGGGGTTGCTGCAGAACTTTGAGAAGGACCACCAGCTCCATAAAGAGTCGGTGAATATTGTGGGAGGATCTTCTTCTGGTCGTCGACCCTTTAAGAAAGGGAAGAAGAACAAGAAGAAGAAGAAAAAGAAGGTGCGGCCGCATGCTGGGACGTCTGCATATGGTCAGACCAAGAAGCGCAAGCTTGACCAGAGCATGGTGGAGTGCTTCTTTTGCAAGAAGCAGGGGCACTGGAAGAGGAACTATCCTCTATACATTGCCTCCCTGGATCCGAACAGGCCGAAGAAAAAGCAAGGTAATTATATGATAACACCTTGCAACTTTTTCATTTGTGATACTACTACCTGGATATTAGATACCGGAAGCCCTTATCATATCTGTAATTCGATGCAAGGTCTGCAGATCAGTAGGAGATTTGATGAAGGCGAGAGATTCCTGAACGTTGGAGATGGAAGCAAAGTTCCAGTTCTAACTTTAAGAATCATGAACCTTGTAATCAACTCTCGTAATGTAATTCTGAGTGAATGTCACTATTGTCCAAGTTTTTTATTAAATATTATTTTTGTAGGCCTTTTGGCCATGAACAGTTATGAATTTTTAATAAAAGAAAATATTTACAATATCATTTTGAATGGTGTTACAATATTTGTTGGACAACTAAATAATAGAATTTACTTACTATCACAGTCTGTTAATGTGGTTCAAACCTTTGGTAAATGCCATAGAATGGATAATGTGTCAGAAGTCTACCTTTGGCACTGTAGGCTAGGTCATATCAATAAGAACGGGATAAACAGGTTGGCTCAAGAAAGAATTCTTGAAGTTGGTGATTGTGAATCGCTTCCAACTTGTGAGTCCTGTCTTCTTGGAAAGATGATCAAGTCACCTTTTACTAAAAAAGGTGAGCGAGCCAGTGAACTCTTGGGTCTGATACATTCTGATGTATGTGGATCCATGAGCTCAAGTGCAATAGGTGGATATTTCTACTTCATAACCTTCACAGATGATCTATCGAGGTATGGGTATGTCTACTTAATGAAGCATAAGTCGGAGTCATTTGAAATGTTCAAACTATTCCGAAATGAGGTAGAAAAACAAATTGAGAATTATTGAAACTCTTTGATCTGATCGAGGAGGTGAATACCTTTCCAATGAGTTTCTGACATATCTTGGAGAGAATAGAATTCTCTCTCAGTGGACTCCTCTTGGAACACCACAGTATAATGGTGTGTTTGAAAGGAGGAATCGGACCTTGTTGGACATGGTTCGATCCATGATGGGGTTTGCTGGTCTGTCGATCTTCCTCTGAGAATATGCGCTCGAATCGACTTGTTACCTTCTAAATAGGGTTCTGAGTAAGTCTGTAACAAAAATGCCTTATGAGATATGGATGGGACGTAAGCCAGTACTCTCGCACCTTAGGGTTTGGGGGTGTCCGACTTATGTTAAACGTTTAATGACGGACAAGCTTGGACCTAGGTCTGACAAGTGTTATTTCATAGGGTACCCAAAAGAGACCAAAGGGTATTATTTCTACCTAGCTGATGAGCAAAAGGTGTTTGTCAGCCTTAAGACAATCTTTTTAGAAAAGGAGTTCCTTGGTGAAGGGACTGTTGCCTCTAAGGTTGAACTTGAGAAAGTTCGGTAGGTGGAAAAACCGACACAAGTAGCTGAACCTGAATCAGATTTGGTTAGATCAAATCTGGAGCCCATTGTTCCTGCATCCTTAAGGCGGTCTGGTAGAGTACCACGTCAACTGGATAGATACTATGGTTTCTTGGTCCGGGATGGCGATCCTATCGAACTTAATGAAAATGATGAGGATCCGATCACCTACATGGATGCAATGCAAAGATCTGACTCTGAGAAATGACTAGAGGCTATGAAATCTGAAATGGAGTCCATGAAGGTCAACGATGTGTGACATTGGTTGACCCATCCGAAGGAGTAAAACCCATAGGGTGTAAGTGGATCTTCAAGAGGAAGAGAGGCACAGACGGAGAGACCTATAAAGCCCATCTGGTTGCCAAGGGATATCATCAATGTTATGGTATAGACTATGACGAGATATTTTCTCCTGTGGCAATGCTCAAATCTATTTGGATTATGCTTGCAATAGCTGCCCATCTGGACTATGAAATCTGGCAGATGGATGTGAAAACAGTTTTTCTAAACGGAGAGCTAGACGAAGAGGTGTATATGATAAAATCTGAAGGGTTCACATTCATAGATGAGTTTAAGGTGTGCAGGCTATAGAGGTCCATTTATGGACTTAAGCAGGCATCCCAGAGTTGGAACATACATTTTGATAGGACAATCAAAACGTATGGCTTCGTTAAGAATGGAGAAGAGCCTTGCATTTATAAGTGGGCTAATGGTCCAATAGTGATATTTCTTGTATTGTATGTAGATGACATTCTCTTAATCGGGAATGATGTCCCTGCATTACAGGGAATAAAGATTTGGCTATCGTCACAGTTCTCCATGAAGGATCTGAGAGATGCTTCATACATCCTAGGGATGAGGATCTATAGGGATAGATCTAAAAGGTTGCTTGGCTTATCCCAGTCCACATACATTGGTACTATGCTGAAGAGGTTCAGTATGGAGAATTATAAGAAAGGCTATCTACCGATAGGCCATGGAATTTCTCTCGAAGAGAGATTGTCTGACAACACCTCAAGAGAGTGAGCGTATGGGTAGAATTTCATATGCTTTGACAGTGGGATCTATCATGTACGCCATGACATGTACACGGCCAGATGTGGTATACTCACTAGGGGTAGTGAGTAGATGCCAATCTGATCCAGGGGAGAATCACTGGAAGGTTGTTAAAACCATCCTAAAGTATTTAAGAAATACTAAGGATCAGTGGCTTATTTATGATGAATCAGACTTGAGACTTATAGGGTTTACAGACTCTAGTTTTCAGTCTGATCACGATGATAGCAAGGGTGTGTCGGGATTTGTTTTTACCCTTAATGGTGGGGCTGTCTGCTAGAAGAGTTCCAAGCAGTACATAGTGACTGATTCAGTTTGTGAGGCAGAGTATGTCGCTGCATCAGATGCTGCCAAAGAAGCGGTGTGGCTGAGAAAATTCATCATCGAGCTCGGAGTAGCACCCTCCCTTGTTGGTCCAGTTCTGCTCTACCGTGATAGCTCTGGAGCCATTGCTCAAGCGAAAGAACCGAAGGCACACCAGCGGACGAAGCATATTCTGCGCCGCTACCATCTTATCCGAGAAATCATGGATCGAGATGACGTCGACCTTCAGAAGATCGACAGAAAGGAGAACCTGGCCGATCCATTCACTAAAGCCATTGTGGTGAAGGAGTTTGACGACTTCAAGTCGAAGATGGATATTAGATACTGCACCGATTGGCTTTAGGTCAAGTGGAAGATTGTTGGGAATAGTATCCCAAAGCCAATCGTCAGTCTGTTGACGGTTGTGCTCTTTCTTGTATTAGTATATGAATTATAAATAAATAAAAATTATTTTGATATTTTTCATCACAAATTATTTCATCTTTTAATGAACTCCTGTGTTGTGGTGAAGTCCTTAGGACTATTTAGACTCGACAAAGGAGGATTTATCGTTTAGTTCTTAAACTTGTTCGCGACCAAATGATACGTTGTTACCAAGGACAACAACGTTTATCAAATATAGGTCATTGTGTGCCATATGGGTTGGTTGTCCTCTTAACCAAGGAGTGTGGAGACACTGATATGGTATACAGGTGAGATGTAAGGGTACATCTGCACTGAACGTGACCGACTTCGGAGTATTTTTTGCTGTCAAGATTTGCTCCGATGGGATATGGGTATAAATGTCTCTCTGATCTGAGACCATCACGGTGACTTACAAGCAACTCACTGTACTTAGGCATTGGACTACCTGAATTTCTAATTCAGTGACGGAAGGCTGCTGGGTGTAGTCAAGTACTTGACTTGTCGGTGCGTGTGTCAAGATGGGATTGACCGCTCCAGTTCAGGAGCTGTGTACAATCATGTTTCAATTTAGCAAAATCTTGATCAGGGTAGTCCTAGTGAGAAGTCACAGGACTGTTTGAGTTGAGCACGATTCAGATGATCTAATCAGAGTTGACAGTTTAATCCTGAGTCATCCTAAACACAGGGGTCAAAAGGATGAATTATACAATAACCATATTCACGTAGGTTCTTAGTGTTGCGATTGTGACTATTCGACCTATCCAGACGTTGGATACCATTTCTAGATGGTCACTTCGATTAGTACAGGAATTGGTTCCTGTGCTACCAGCTTAGGTTCGAACCTGCGGGGTCACACACATTAGAGGTTCCTATCTGATCTGATGGCTGGTGAAGAGTCCTAATGCTCATGGATTTTGAGTCCTATGTGTCTGGAACTCTATGATCATGAATCAGGATTCTCTAATCATGAGTTCACACATTTTGGGTATCGGGGTCAAGAGTCCCACTGATTTGGGACTTTTTGATCAGGGTTTCATATCGATGGACTCTGATGTTCGATTGCCCATCGAATTTGGACTCAGTATTTATGAGAGGTTTAATTAATATTTGATCACTAATTAACTTAATTTGATTGAGTAATTATTTTTGGATCAAGTCCAATTGAATTGGATTCAGTTGGGTTTGACCCGATTAGGTTAAGTGTTGACCTAATCGCTAAGGTGGTTTGATCCCTGATCTAATCAGGGGTTGGGCTTAGTCAATTACTGATTTAATTAAGATTTTATTGAGCCTAATTAGGCTTAATTAAGTTGGGTTTAACTTAGTCTAACTGTGCCTAACCTATTTTGATTAGGTTGGCTCAATTAGGTTGAAACCACTTTGACCTCATCTCCCTGCGCCACCTCACTTATCTGCGCCCATTTGAATTCATAAGAAACAACTTCTCATGAATTTTCTCCCATGCAGAAGCCTTCCCATGCCCTCCCTTGTGCACCATTTATCTGGATAAAGATTGGTTTGTTGGCCATTCAAATTCAAAGGATGTTTGAATTTGAATGGGCAACTAATCCATGCACCACCCACCTTATCTTGTGCGCCATTTAATCTACACGAGAAAGAGTTTCTCGTATAAATTCTCCATGCACAAAGAACCCACGCCTCCTCTCTTCTCTCGGCCAGAGTGGATAAGGATGGGATGGTTTGCATTTGAATTCAAATTCGATTTGAATTCAAGTGAGCAACCACCTATCTTTATCCTCTCACGCGGATTAGACGCGTCTTGCACTATTTTAAAAGAGAAGAGAAGCTGGGGCATGCGTAAAATTTTTTAGAGAGAGAATAGTGGGCGTGAGGAAGCCTTGTGCGTGAGTTGGAAGTTCAAAAACTTCGAGAGAAAAGAAAAGCAAAGAAACAAAAGTGGGCGCAGGGTTTTCAGTGAGTATCCTAGGGTTTCTGCCTGGGGTTCGGGAAGTGAGAAGGTGAGCTACGAGTATCGTGAGCCTACTAAATTTTTGAGAGAGCATCATCAACCTCTCAAGTATATTTACTGATGATCCAGAGTATCCAAGGAGTCGGTAGATCATGATCGAAGGAGTTCGATCAGCATCAGCCATCGAAAGGGTTCTGCAACGAACTAGCATTCGTGAGGAGTCGATCAGATCGAAAGCTTTATATGGATGATCTGCAGAAGCCAGACACACTATGTGGCTGTATTATAATGATCAGACCTTTTCAACGGTGATCAGACTGCAGCGATCGACTACCTGCACGAAGGTAATGTGTTCTGAACACATAACAGTAAAATATTTACTATAGAGAATTCAAAATTTCAAATTTAAATGCATGCTATATATATATATCATATTTAGATCCTTGTGTAAGGTTAATACATGTTAATTAATTAGATTAATTAATAATTTTTACTGTAAAATTATAATTTTGAAAAAATTTTAAAATTACCGTTTTACCCCTGCACTGAAATTCACTACATGATCCAGATAGATTGACGTACAGATCACTTCCTTTGAAGTAGATGAGTCTCTGATCTACAGTGTAGAGATACTGAGTGATGAGTTTGGATAGTTCTTAGAGAATAACTAGCACTGAGCGTGACCATACGAGAGATCACTTGGATTTCTCCTCGATCTTCAGTGATTGTCTCGATATTGTAGTTATGTGAATAGTCTTTTGACTTGAGATGGTATGACTGTTTGTAGTGAGGCTACTGGAGTTTGACTGACACATAAACATGACCTTAATAAGCCATTATAATAGATGTTGGTGATAATTGGTCCACTGTAGGAGTAGGGTGTGCGTTAAGATGAAATCTATCGACCTTGATAGAAGGGAGTAGTCCTATGAGATTTGAGAGGCTAAGTCCAAGAGTCTGTGGTCACAGCAGTATGATTGATAGAAAAAGTTTTCATATGGATCACAATTGAACTTGAGCTGATCAAATTTATCATATGACTGATGATGAGGTTTGATGATTTATCTATGATCTGCCATCTAATTGGGACTCACGATAGAGGAATTGAATCACATGTTAACTATACTTTGAGATTCATTTTGGTTCTACTGGGTTGTAACTACATACTGCTAGATATCACTGGTGGATTGTGAGAGCTCATTAGGATTACTCAGGATCGACAATTCTTGATGAGTTAGAGTGAAATTGTTTCGACCTATTGAAAAAAGTTTTAATGATACTGTGATAGAGATCATTGTATATTTCACTGCCAGATAGAATTAAACTTATGGGGTTACATAATTAAAAAATTAGATCTGAAATAAGTAATTGGACTTATGAAGTCTCATTGGATTTAGAGAAACCCTATTGGGTTTAGGATAACGTTGCTAGCACATGGTTGGACCTAATTTTCTCTTTACATTTGAATTTTTTATTTGATAAGATTAATTTAAGCTTAATTACCTATTAATAACCTAAATAAATTAGATTTATTGAGCTCTAATTATTGGATGTCTAAGATTTTGGATCAAAAGAATTAAGGGTGCAAGTCCTTAATTAATTTTTTTGATAATTTTGATTGGGTGTCACTTGATTTGTTCAAGTTGGGCATCTCCATCTATTAGAAGGCATGTGAATCCTTTATGGGGCATCCCATGGGTGCAAAGTGAGGTGTGATTTTGTGGGTGCAAGGGCTCTAATAGTTGGTGTCTAATAGATTTCTTAAAAAAAGTTAAATAACTTAAGTTATAAGGAAACCTTATGCAAGTAGGACTTGTATTAAGTACTTGTTTGATTTTGAATAGGATTCAAACCTTATGTATATTTAAAGAGACCTCTCCTAAGGTCCCTAAGTACTTCAACCAGCCGCCCATGTCCCCTTTCAGAGAGCTCCACGCCCCCTCTCTCCCTCTCTTCTCCCTTGGAGCATCAACGCCCAAGTATTGGGCATCCCTTCTTCCTCCACGTCCAAAGGCTGTTGGGCATCCTCTTGTGTGCTGGTTCCTAGTCTATGGTAGCAGCATAATCAAGGGAAGAAAAAGCAAGAGAAGAAAAGAAGAAGAAGATCAAGAAAAGGATTAAAGAGTTGATCGCGATCCAAGCTTTGTTAAGATTTGCAGGTTGATTTTTCTTGGAGAAGAAAAATCAATCTTAAGAGAGCTGTTCCAGACTGATCTTGAGTGGATACTCATAGAGACCGGATATTTATGTGGCTAAGAGAGAGTCTCTTCTCTTCTAGATCCAGATTTGAAGAAAGAAATTGCAAAGCAGGTATATGATTCGATCACATATTAAATTTCAACATATATTCAATTTCAGTATATGAAGTAGATTCTAATGGTTTATATTTTATGCATGCATGATATAGATTAAAAGGAGTTTTAATCTTCTATTCTGCTATCATATTTAGAAATTTTTTTTTTGAAGCATACATTTATACCCCGACATAGAAAATCCAATAAAGATATGATTTTCTTCCCTTTTAAATGAAATTCAAATAGGAAGGATGAAGTAAAAGGAGAGAGAGTTTCTGACAAGGTGGGGCACCAACTATTGATGCCTCCTTATTTTTCATGTATACAAAGAAGGAGCACATGTTGAGCTCTTCTTTCTACATGAGATTAGGAGAGAGTCTCAAAAAATCTGGACTCTATATGTCATGGTTCATCTGGTTCAAATGGGATCTCACTTAGATTCATATTGAGTCTGAATCAAATCGAATTTGAAAAGCTATCAAATCTAATCCTATCAAGCTTGAAATTCAAATCTGATTTGGATAATTGAACCCAATCAAATCGAATTCGAAAGGCTATCAAATATAATCCTATCAAGCTTGAAATTCAAATCTGATTTGGATAATTAAACTCAATTAATATTAAATTAAATCATACCTAATTAAATTAAATCTGATTTAAATTAGTTGAACTTAATCCATAATTTAATCCACCCCAAAATAAATTACAACATTTACAATTAAATCCCTGCACTAACAATTAGTAGCTGCCAAAACTGTAACACTTATAAATTAGCAATTTTTAAAATTCTAACTCCTAAAAATTGATAAGTTCTACTAGTACTTTTTCTATCTAATCTACATCCAACAAAATCAGCATCTGAATATCCTATTAAGTCAATTGATGAATCCTTAGAATTCTATAATCCTAAGATTTATGTACCTTTTAAATATTTAAGAATTTTTTTAACCGTATTTAAATGTGATTTTTTTGGATTTGATTGAAAGCATATACATAGATAAACACTAAACATAATATCTGGTCTACTAGTAGTTAAATATAATAAAGAACCAATTATGCCTTTATAAAATTTTGAGTCTATATTTTTACCTCCTTCATCCTTGTCAAGTTTACATGATGGGCTCATGGGGGTACCAATTATTTTGGAGCCCTCCATTCTAAATCTTTTGAGTAGTTCTCTTGTGTACTTGCTTTGGGTGATGGAGATCTCTTCCTTTATTTGTTTGATTTGAAGTCCGAGAAAGAATGTAAGTTCTTCCATCATGCTCATCTCGAACTCTCCCTACATGAGTTTAGCAAAATCTTGACAAAGAGTTTCATTAGTAGATCCAAATATAATGTCATCAACGTATATTTGTATAACTAAGATATCATCATGATTTCTTTTAATGAAAATAGTTGTATCTATATTTTCTTTTGAAAAGCTATTATTAAGCAAAAATTTACTTAACCTTTCATACCAAGCCCTAGGTGCTTGTTTTAAACCATATAATACTTTGTTTAATTTGAAAATATGATTAGAAAAAACATGATTTTCAAAATTGAAGGTTGTTCTACATATACTTCTTCAGCAATATAACCATTTAGAAAAGTACTTTTGACATCAATTTGAAATAACTTAAAATTCATAAAGCATGCATATGCAAGTAAAAGTCTAATTGCTTCTAATATAGCAACAGGTGCAAAGGTCTCATCACAAATAATTTTCTCTTCTTGATTATAACCCTTTGCAACCAATCTTACTTTATTCCTAATTACATTTCTATGTTCATCTAATTTATTCCTATATACCCATTTATTGTCAATTACTGGATAATTTTTAGGTCTTGATTCTAAAGTCCATACATTATTTCTTTCGAATTGATTAAGTTTCTCTTGCGTTGCATTTATCCAATTATAATCTTTTTCAGTTTCATGTATGATTTTAGGTTCAAAATGAGAAACAAATGCAAAATAATTGTATGCATCTCTAAGTGAAGAATGAGTTCTTACTCCATGTGTAGGATCATCAATGATTAATTTTTTAGAATGATTTTGATCATACCTCCATTCTTTGGGTAGATCATTTGTACTTTGAAGTTATTTTTTGTTGTTCTTCACCTTCATCCTCTTGTTTGTTTTTATATTTGTCTTCATTTTGAATTATTGAGTCTTTTAAGGTGAGCTCCTTCATCCCTTCTATAAGAGGATCTGCATCATCAATACCTTCACTCTTTCTTGAAGGAAGATCATTAGTCTCATAAAAAATAACATGTATTCACTCTTCTACTACTAAAGTTCTTTTGTTAAAAACTCTAAAAGCTTTGCTAGAAGAGGAGTAATCAAGAAAAATAGCTTCATCAGATTGTTAGATGTGTGCCCTAGATGCCAGATCGGCTGACACATTTCTGTACAAATCTAAGGGCAAAATTATAATTTTGACTATAAATGAATAAAAGGGTTATTCTT
Source organism: Elaeis guineensis (assembly GCF_000442705.2). Taxonomy (NCBI): domain Eukaryota; kingdom Viridiplantae; phylum Streptophyta; class Magnoliopsida; order Arecales; family Arecaceae; genus Elaeis; species Elaeis guineensis. The sequence continues at coordinate 34,971,284 of NC_025994.2, forward strand.
CTATCACATTATGTACATTGTGTCTGTGATACATCATTTGAGTTAGTGAGAATGTTAATTCATATTTTCAAGAGTTGAAAATTTAAGGCATGAATTTACATAACTAACTCATAAACTGCTCCTGACCATAGGATCATCACGAGGATGGTGATCGATCCGGAAGGTTGGTGTACGATCGCTTCTTTAGGGTAGATGAGTCTTGAGTCTACGATGTGGAGACACCAGAATGAGAGTACAGGTATTCGTTGAGAATGAGAGTACTGAGCGTGACCACCTCGAGCAGCCATAAGGAAGTCTACCTTCTCATCGATGACTAGCTCGATGCTGCAGTTGTGTGTCTAGTTCTTTGACCTGAGGTGCATCGTCGGTTCACCTTGAGTATGTTATAGTTTGACTACACCATAACTCGGTCTCCTAGCCATCCAGAACCCTGAGATGTATGTTGGCTGTAGCATATTCATTGTAGAAACCAGATCGCATCAAGATGGGATCTATCAACCTCGGTAGATGAGAGGAGTAGTCCTATGGTGATCGAAAGATCGAGTCCTTAAGCCCATGGCCATGGCAGAGTGAAATAATGGAAAAGAGTTTTCCATTAAGATTTTACATCGGACTCGGATCGATCGATTGATTCATATGACTGATGTTGGGTTTGACGAGTTCACCTTAACCCTAATTCAGTCGGAACTCATGATAGAGGAACTCAATCACACAGGTAGCTGCACTGAGAGGTTCATCTTCAGTTCTGATGGGTTGTCACTATATACTGCTAGGTGTCACTGGTAGATTTTGGAAGCAATTAGAATGATTTTGATGATCGATCATTCTAATTGTCTGAATCGGAAGAGTTCTGGTCCATCGAAAGGAGTTTCGATGATGTCGATGATGAGATCACGACATGTCTCATTACATACAGAATTGAATCTAACTAGATCACACAAACAAGGGTTAGGGTCTGGATGTCATTAATTGGCTAGCCCAATTGATTTGGATAAGATCCAATTAGGTTCAAGGAAATCGTGCTAGCACTCGATTGAGCCTAACTTTCTCCTCGTGTAATCTTTTCTGTCTCTACTGAGCCAAATATGATCTGGCTCATCCAAAAAATCTAAAGAAGTTTCTCTCAGTCTAATTGAAGCTTATCTAGCTCAAAAAAGACTTGTCTTAATTCATGAGATGAATTTAAGACAACACCTGCTAATTTCTAGCACCTGCCAATTTCATTTTAGGACATCTGTCAAAAGTTGACATATGGATCTTAAACTGAAAAGAACTTATTGAAGGATTTTTGTAGAGTGTCCATATGCCTAAACCTAATCAAATTGGGTGCCATAATCAGATTATGGCATGAGTCCAATTGGATTTAAGTGGGCGCTCCAAATGGATAAGAACCAAAGAGTCCAGATAAACTTGGACTCTTTGGCGCCACTCTATTTGTGCTTATCCAATGATGGAGCCACCTATTGGAGATAAGGTGGGGTTCTTATCTGATATGATCAGATGATATCACTCCACTAATCAAAATTTTTTCAAAATTTATTGGAATTTTTTGATTGGTCGAATGATGTGGCACTGCGCAGCATATAGAAATTATATAAACCCTGCTGCACCTAGGGTTTCAAGGCAGAACTTGTTTTGTGCAAAAAACCCATTGGCTGCTACCCCCTCCCCTCTTCTCCATATCCTCCCTGCTCTCCTTTCTCCCCTCTTCATGTCCAATAAGTTGGACGTTCATCTAGCATAGGTGCAAGGCATGGTGACGCCTGGAACAGAAGGCTGCAGGACTTCTTCGATAGGCTGCTGCTCCAACTTCAGGAAGACTTTTGAAGATCTTCCTAATCAGATTTAGATCTGATTTTTGGAGCATAGAATCATGAGGAGAAGACATTTTAGATCCTATCTAAGTGGATACTGGTAGAGGCCAGACACTTGCGTGGCTACATCAGAACCTCAGGCAGTGCTGCGATCATCTACAGGGTAATTAGATTACCTTTGAGGTATGTCTATGTTTGTCATACTTTTAGATTTAATTTTAAAATTAAAATATCAGATAATAAAATTAGATCTAATAGAAATTAGATCTGAAATAGTATAGGATAAAAATTTAAAATTTATTCCATCCCAGATTTGATGAAATTTGGAAGATCCTACACAGGAAAAAGGCAGTTTTTCCTCCTTCAAGTGGTATCAGAGCTAGGTTGTTGGCTCTATTTCAGATCTAATTTAGATCTAATTTTAATTTTAATTTATCTAATATTAAAAAATTTTAGATGTCACATCAGATATGATAGGATCTAAAATTAAAATATTTAAAATTAAATCTAAGATGATCTAACATGCATGAGATGCATGACTAGACTAGGATTAGTTGAATCCATGAATAGTCTTAAGTTTTATATTTTAATGAGATTAAAATATGAATTAAATCTAATTTATTTTTTATTTTTTTGATGTTATAAGTGTTATAATTAGATTAGAAAATAAAAAATAAAATTTTAATTTTTCCATAAAATTAATCTGTTACATGCCTAGACTAGTTGTAGAACTGATCTAGTAACTTATCTAGAATAGATTTAATTTTGAATAGTTCAATTTAAATCTTATTTTTTAGATAGTACATATGATGTATCAGATCTGAAAGTATGTTAATTAGATTAATTTTTGATACATGAGATGTATGCAAAGTATGTATTAGTTAGATCTTAAATTGTATATGTGATATGTTAATTTAGATCTAACTAGTTTTGTAGTTAAATTTATATTTCTGGTTAAGGTGTTCCTCATGGCCGTCCGGTCATAAGAACAAAGTAGGATTTAAAGGCCCTCTCCTCCCATTCAATGGGGCATTCATATGACGTGTAGGGGTGCCGCGTGTTCATCCTTAATCAGAAATCAAAACTTACTTTTTGCAAAACCCTAGATCCTGAAATCCTGGGATTTATTTTACATGCTTTGTTTATGAACCCAAACTTAATTAATGTATTGAGCTTATGAAATTAAGTTAGGTCTAAAATTGAGAATTTCAGATCTAAGACATTTTCATAAGATTGGGTTCGGGCTTGGGTAGCTCAATTAGGTCTAGCGGTTGATCAAACTGAATCAAGAATTGGTTAGGTGGGATCATGAAAGCTAATAATTGACCAGCCTAATAGGATTAAGTCTGGATCAAGGTCGAATCACATTTAGATGTGACTCGATCAAGTTAAGACCTAATTTGGCTCAGTGGTTAGAGCCTGGATTGTAGACTAACACAATTAATTTTGGTTCGACAATTTGGTGTCTAAGGTAAGTTGGGCAGATGCGATCGACTGATTTTTAATTGGGAGCTACTCGACTCGAATGCGTTCTTGTCGAGTTAATGGCATATCCCTTCTACCGGTCTCACTTATCTGACCATATATGTCGATCCAGTTCTGATTTGAGGTGGCTAACAATTCGAGTTAACCCATGCCACTAGATTAGTCATAATTGTTATGACTATGTCAAGTCAAGTTTAAAGAGACCTAAATCAAATCTTCCTAAGAAAATATTAAGTCTAGGTCTTCCACCATTGTGGATATGCGGGCCCTTCCCGGAGTTGATTGTTCTCGATTGGTTACAGTAGCTCAGTTGCACCGGGAAGATGCAACCATATCCATTAGGCATTGGATGCTACGGATTAGAGGATGGGTTGTGCTCAATATTCCGGATACGGTGAGGGACCCAATCAGGAATCTAGTTCGTGCAAATGGCAGATTTGGCTTAACTAAGGATTGGAGCAATATCCCGGATACGGAGAGCTTCATGAATTAGAGATCAAGTTTTGGGTGCACCATGATTAGAGAATCATTGGACAAGAGTTGTCCACTCATCGGTTGACTCATCACTAATAACTGTTAGGTGAGGTGATGAGCCAGTCGGTGAGACTGCACCACCCACTAGAAATCACTAATCACAGAGATTTTCACATCTCTACCAAAGGAGTGTAGGGATCTGAGAAAATAGTGGGAGCCTGATTTATTTAAAAATAAAAACCCTAAACAAATTGGTTGAGTCTGATTACAAAATCTAACTAGAAACTTTTGACTCTCTACAGGAAACATGTCTGCCTCAAACCCCCTGACCAAAATTCTAGACACTCATAGACTGACTGGACCAAATTTTAAGGACTGATTGAAGAACTACAGAATTGTTTTGGGTTCCAAAAAATTGACTCATATCTTGGATCAGGATCCACCTGCCATGCCAGCATGTTCGACTGCTGAACAGAGAGCGTCTCTGGAAAAGTGGATGAACGATGGTAACAAAGGCAGGTACTACATGTTGGGTGTAATGTCTGATGACTTGCAGCGCCAACATGAAAATATTTTGACTACCCGTCAAATGTTGGCTCACCTACAATAGTTGTTTGATGAACAGAGTCGCGCGGCCAAGTATCAAGTCTGTCAAAGACTTTTTAAGGCCAAGATGCGTGATGGGCAATCAGTCCAAGATCATTGTTTGACAATGATCAAGGATCTTGAGGAGCTTGAGAAGCTTGTTATCATCTTAGACAAAGATTTTCAGATTGATGTGATCCTTCAGTCCTTGTCCGATGCATATGGTCAGTTCATCATGAACTTTCATATGCATAAGATGCAATGTACCTTGGCCGAGTTAATGAATATGCTGGTTACGGCTGAGCTTTCAATGAAAGGTTCAAAAGGCTCAGTTCTTACTGTGGAGCGGACTTCTTCCAAGAGAAAGTCTATGAAGAAGATAGGACCGAAGGTGGATGGCAAGAACAAGAAGATAGGACCGAAGAAGAAGGCTTCTGAAAAGAGAAAGTGTTTCCACTGTCAGTCAGAAGGCCATTGGAAGCAGAACTGTCCTCAGTACCTGGCCATCCTGAAGAACAAGAAGGATGGTCCTTCTGGAGGTATGCCCATTATCGAATCTAATCTTACAGTTTCTTCTGCATCTAGTTGGGTGCTTGACTCTGGTTCTAGTGCTCATTTGTGCACTTCTATGTAGAGTCTTGAGGAGAGCAGGAGGCTGAGGGATGGGGAGATGATCCTACGTGTCGAGAATGGAGCAAGAGTTACTGCTGTGGCCATAGGAACCTACCCTCTGCGATTACCGTTAGGATTAGATTTAGTTTTAAGAGACTGTTATTATGTGCCTGCAGCAGCAGGAATTTGATTTCTGTTTCATGCTTAGCACAAGAAGGCTATGTGATTAGCTTTCATAAGGACCATTGTAACATTTTTTATGAAAATAATAAAGTTGCAAATGATTTTGTTATTAATGGTCTCTATCAGTTACATGTTGATATATCTATTTTTAATATTGAGCAAAATGTGAATGCCATAGGAATTAAAAGGCCTAGAGATAGTCTAAATGATAAGTATCTGTGGCACCTAAGGCTAGGTCATATAGCGGAAGACAGGGTTAATAAATTGGAGAAATTCGGGCTACTGAGTTCGTTGACTTTCGAGTCATATCCAGTTTGTGAATCATGCCTTCAAGGCAAAATGACCAAGCTCCCTTTTGTGGGACATGGGGAAAGGGCCACAGACCTATTTGCCCTGGTACATACAGATGTGTGCGGCCCATTTGATGTGCTGGCTAGAGGCAACTTTGTCTACTTCATTATCTTTACCGATGACATGTCTAGGTACGGGTATGTGTTTCTAATGAAACACAAGTCTGAAGCCTTTTAAAAGTTCAAAAAATTCAGATATGAGGTAGAAAAACAAATAGGAAAGCCCATTAAGGTTCTTCGATCAGATTGAGGAGGTGAATACCTTAGTCGAAAATTCCTAGACTATCTTAAGGACAATGGCATAGTCTCACAATGGACTCCACCTGAAATGCCTCAACTCAATGGGGTTTCAGAACGGAGAAATCGGACCCTATTAGATATGGTCGTTCCATGATGAGCTTCACGGACCTCCCTGATTTTCTTTGGGGATATTGTCTCATGACAGCAATTTATGTATTGAATAGGATTTCCTCTAAATCCGTTCCTACCATACCGTATGAGATATGGCATGGTAAGAAGCCAAGTCTGAATCATCTCAGAATTTGGGGTTGTCCAGCCCATGTCAAGAGATAGCAGACGGACAAGTTAGAGTTCAGATCTTTTAAAGCTCGATTCATAGGATATCCTAAAGAGTCATTAGGATACTATTTTTATATTCCGAAAGACCACAATGTGATTGTGAGTCGAAATGCTATTTTTTTTAAAAATCAGTTTATTCAAGATGGTGGCATCGGAAGAATAATTAAGCTCAAGGAGAATGTCTCCCAAGAGCAATGAGCTAAAGAACCTAAGGAACCCAATCAATTAGAACCAGTCCTAACACAACCTCTTCCACCTCGTAGATCGACTAGGATTTCCCGTCCTCCTGAAAGATACTTAGGTACCATACAAGAGGATGTAGAGAAAATATTCCTCACGAAAAATGAGATTCATGGTGATGATCCCAAGACCTATGACGAAGCGATATCAGATATCGATTTTGAGAAATGGTTAGAGGCAATGAGATCAGAAATTGACTCGATGCACTCAAACCAAGTCTGGACCTTGGTAGATCCACCTAAAGGTATTGTACCTATTGGGTGTAAATAGATCTTCAAGAGAAAGATAGGTGCAGATGAAAATGTGGAGACATTCAAGGCTAGGCTCGTCGCGAAAGGTTATAGTCAGCACGAAGGTATTGACTATCAGGATACCTTCTTGCCCGTAGCTATGCTAAAATCCATCCGCACATTGCTTGCTGTTGCAGCCTATTTCGATTATGAAATATGACAGATGGATGTGAAAACGGCGTTCTTAAATGGACATCTTGAGGAAGATATCTATATGGAATAGCCGCTTGGATTCACATCCAGTGATGTTGATCACAAGGTCTGCAAGCTGTAAAGATCCATTTATGGACTTAAGCAAGCATCTCGGAGTTGGAATACTCGTTTCAATGATGTGATCAAAATATTTGGTTTCATCAAGAATGAGGAGGAACCATGTGTGTTCAAAAAGGTCAGTGAGAGCACAGTTGTCTTCCTGTATTGTACGTGGATGACATCCTCCTAATTGGGAATGACATTCCCATGTTGATCTCAGTCAAAATATGGTTGTCTAAGGAGTTCTCTATGAAAGATCTAGGAGAGGCATCCTTTATACTAGGTATTAAGGTCTATAGAGATAGACCAAATAGGATGCTGGGACTTTCACAGAAGATGTACATAAGGAGGTGCTAAAGAGGTTTAGCATGAAAAACTCTAAAAGAGGTTTATTGCCTTTTAGACATGGCATTCATCTTTCTAAGAAGATGTGCCCTAGCACACTTGAGAAGATTGAATGCATGAGCAAGATCCCTTATGCTTCGGCAATAGGAGCCTCATGTATGCCATACTATGTACACGACCTGATATAGCCCATGCTGTGAGTGTCACAAGCAGATATCAGTCGAATCCAGGCGAAGAGCACTGGACTTCTGTGAAATGTATCCTTAAGTACTTGAGAAGAACTAAGGATATGTTTCTACTCTTTGGGAATGGAGAACTCCAGATTCAGGGATATATAGACTCAGACTTTATGTCTGATATAGATGATCAAAAGTCGACATCTGGGAGTCTGTTCATTTGTAATGGTGGTGCAGTTAGCTGGAAGAGTTCCAAGCAAACGGTGATTGCAGATTTCATCATGGAGGCAGAGTACATTGCTGCATCGGAAGCTGCGAAGGAGGCATTCTGGTATAAGAAGTTTGCCGCAGAGCTTGGAGTGATGTCAACAGATGCCATACCTCTTTACTGCAAAAATAATGGCGCCATAGCCCTAGCTAAGGAGCCAAGGTCTCACCAGAAGTCCAAGCACATCGAGCGGTGATTCCATCTGATCCGTGATTACCTCGAAAAAGATTATGTCGAGATCAATAGAGTCGACTCCACAGACAATGTGGCAGACCCGCTGACTAAGCCATTGGGCCAACAGAAGATCGAAGCCCATCTTGAGAAGATGGGACTTAGATATGTAGCCAATTGGCATTAGGTCAAGTGGGAGTTTGTTAGATGTGTGCTCTAGATGTCAGATCGGCTGACACATTCCTGTACAAATCTAAGGGCAAAATTATAATTTTGACTATAAATGAATAAAAGGTTATTCTTCTATCACATTATGTACATTGTGTCTGTGATACATCCTTTGAGTTAGTAGGAATGTTAATTCATATTTTCAAGAGTTGAAAATTTAAGGCATGAATTTACATAACTAACTCATAAACTGCTCCTGACCATAGGATCATCACGAGGATGGTGATCGATCCGGAAGGTTGGTGTACGATCGCTTCCTTAAGGTAGATGAGTCTTGAGTCTACGGTGTGAAGACACCGGAGCAAGAGTACATGTATTCATTGAGAATGAGAGTACTGAGCGTGACCACCTCGAGTAGTCATAAGGAAGTCTACCTTCTCGTCGATGACTAGCTCGATGCTGCAGTTGTGTGTCTAGTTCTTTGACTTGAGGAGCATCGTCGGTTCACCTTGAGTGTGTTATAGTTTGACTACACCATAACTCGATCTCCTTGCCATTCGAAATCTTGAGGTGTATGTTGGCTGTAGCATATTCATTGTAGGAACTAGATCGCATCAAGATGGGATCTATCAACCTCGATAGATGAGAGGAGTAGTCCTATGGTGATCGAAAGATTGAGTCCTTAAGCCCATGGCCATGGCAGAGTGAAATAATAAAAAAGAGTTTTCCATTGGGATTTCACATCGGACTCGGATCGATCGATTGATTCATATGACTGATGTTGGGTTTGACGAGTTCACCTTAACCCTAATTCAGTCGGGACTCATGATAGAGGAACTCAATCACACAGGTAGCTGCACCGAGAGGTTCGTCTTCAGTTCTGATGGGTTGCCACCATATACTGCTAGGTGTCACTGATGGATTTTGGGAGCAATTAGAATGATTTTGATGATCGATCATTCTAATTGTCTGAATCGGAAGAGTTCTGATCCATCGAAAGGAGTTTCGATGATGTCGATGATGAGATCACGACATGTCTCATTATCATACAGAATTGAACCTAACTGGGTCACACAAACAAGGGTTAGGGTTTGGATGTCATCAATTGGCTAGCCCAATTGATTTGGATAAGATCCAATTAGGTTCAAGGAAATCGTGCTAGCACTCGATTGAGCCTAACTTTCTCCTCGTGTAATCTTTTCTGTCTCCACTGAGCCAAATATGATCTGGCTCATCCAGAGAACTTTAGAAAGATTTTTCTCAATCTAATTGAAGCTTGTCCAGCTCAGAAAAGGCTTGTCTTAATTCATGAGATGAATTTAAGACAACACCTGCTAATTTCTAGCACTTGCCAATTTCATTTTAGGACATCTGTCAAAAGTTGACAGATGGGTCTTAAACTGAAGAGAACTTGTTGAAGGATTTTTATGGAGTATCCACATGCCTAAACCTAATCAAATTGGGTGCCATAATCAGATTATGGCGTGAGCCCAATTGGATTTAAGTGGGCACCCCAAATGGATAAGAACCAAAGAGTCCAGATAAACTTGGACTCTTTGGCGCCACTCTATTTGTGCTTATCCAATGATGGTGCCACCTATTGGAGATAAGGTGGAGTTCTTATCTAATATGATCAGATGACATCACTTTACCAATCAAAATTTTTCCAAAATTTATTGGAATTTTTTGATTGATCGAATGATGTGGCACTGTGCGGCATACAGAAATTATATAAACCCTGCTGCACCTAGGGTTTCGAGGCAGAACTTGTTTTGTGTAAAAAACCCATTGGCTGCCACCCCCTCCCCTCTTCTCTACATCCTCCCTGCTCTCCTTTCTCCCCTCTTCACATCCAAGAAGTTGGATGTTCATCTGGCATAGGTGCAAGGTGTGGTGACGCCTGGAACAGAAGGCTACAGGACTTCTTCGACAGGCTGCTGCTCCAACTTCAGGAAGACTTTTGAAGATCTTCCTAATCAGATTTAGATCTAATTTTTGGAGCATAGAATCATGAGGAGAGGACATTCTAGATCCTACCTGAGTGGATACTGGTAAAGGCCAAGCGCTTGCGTGGCTACATCAGAACCTCAGGCAGTGCTGCGATCATTTACGGGTAATTAGATTACCCTTGAGGTATGTCTATGTTTCTCATACTTTTAGATTTAATTTTGAAATTAAAATATCAGATAATAAAATTAGATCTAATAGACATTAGATCTGAAATAGCGTAGGATAAAAATTTAAAATTTATTCCATCCCAGATTTGATGAAATCTGGAAGATCCTACACAGGAAAAAGGCGGTTTTTCCTTCACAGATTTTGTATCAAATTTTTCTAATCTCTCTTTACCATTGTTCAAAATAAAATATCGATAATTAAAAATATAAAAAAAATATAATATTTGATTTTCTTCCTTTCCAAAGCTCATAGGATATTTTTTTTAGAATTGGTCTCATTAAAGTATGGTTTAAAATATAATATGCAGTGTTAATTGCTTCCGCCCAAAAGTATCTTGGGAGGTTGCTTTCACATAGCATGGTATGGGTCATTTCTTCAAGAGTTCTATTTTTTCTTTCTACTATCTCATTTTGTTGGAGTGTCCTGGATGCTGAAAAGTTGTTGTCAATATCTTTTTCATCATAAATTTTTTTAAAATCTTGATTTTCAAATTCGATTCCATGATCACTTCGAATATTTTGAATTAAAAAATCTTTTTCATTAGTGTTGGTGCAGAATTTCGTCAAAGCCGGAGAAATTGGAGTTGAGATGACCGTGGCCACCACCAAAACCTGCAACGGAAGTCTAAACCGGAGTTGGAGGTGCTCCGACAAGATCCTCCGATGCTCAAGTCAGTACTCCACTTCAACAAAAATGGAGATAGAGTTTAGAGCTTAGAGAAGAACGTATCTGGGGGTCTCTTTTTATAGATAGAGAGCGTAACTGATTGACAGCGACGTCTGTAACCGCATGGTAGTGGGTCGTTCAGAGCCACACGGAGTTTGTTACGGAGAGTAGTGGCGTCAGAGGCCGTTCAGGGCTACGTGGAGTTTGTTACGGAGAGTGGAGTGGTGTCCGTTGTCGCGACTTGCCAGAGAGTGGTGGAGCCACGTAGAATCTGTTGCAGAGAGTGGAGTAGGGTAGTGGCCATTGTCGTGACTTGCCAGAGAGTGGTGGAGCCATGTGAAATCCGTTACAGAATGTGGGGTAGGGTAGCAGTCATTGTCGCGACTTGCTAGAGAGTTCGGATCTGTCGGTTGAAGCTCGACTGGGATGTCTGATGGAGTAGAATAGCTCTCTATCTCATCGATCTAGGAGAAGTTGGATGTTTTTGAGGTTATGACGGATCTACTGTTGTTGGGTGTCTAGAGCACTGATGCTGCAGGCGGGAACCATCTGCTGTAGAAGCTCGGACGGGGACTTTCTGTTGGAGAAGTCTGGTTTCATGAAGAATCTGGCAGAGGGTTAGCCGGTGGTGGACTTCGGATGGTGTTGGAGAGGTTCGTCTGCTGGAGGAGTCTGGGGATCCTGTGGAAGTCTGGATGGCATTGTTGAAGTCTGGCTGACACTATTGAAGGTTGATGGCTGGGGAGGTTTGACAGACATCGGAGGTGATCGATCGTTGTAGAAATCCACTGCTGGAGTCCATCTATTGTAGAAGCTCGTCCGAAATCCATCCGCTATGGAAGTTTGGATGGAGTTTGGTTCTTGCAGAAGGCTGAAAGGAGGTCGCTTATTGTAGAAGCTCGATCGAAGATCGGTTGTCGTGGAAGCTCGGAGTAGTGACCTGGCTGGTGGAGCCTGTCCCATTGTAGAAGCTCGTCTGGGATCCGGAGTAGATATCTGAAGTAGACCGCTTGCAGTAGGAGTTCAGAGTAGATTGCTTGCTGTAGAAGTTTGGCTCTCGCAGGAGCTCGGATGGAATTCGAAAGGCGATCGACCGTCATAGAAACTTGGATGGAGTCTGGTTACTGTAGAAATCTCGTTGTCAGAGAAGCTCAGATATTGATGAAGTCCGAAAGAAGTTTGGAGTAGGGCCGTCCATGGTCGAAAGAAGTCTGGATGGGATTCAGAGAATAGTTGATCACTGTAGAAGATCGGCTGATAGTGAAGTCCAGAAAGCCTTTGGAGCGGCCCGGTAGATGAATGGAGAAGCTCATTGTCGGAGAAGTCCGGATGGTCGAGAGAGTTCAGAAAGACGTCGCACAAGGTCGGAAGCCGGTAAAGCCCTGGAAGGGTCGGCCTTTTGCAAACTTCGGTTGGGGGTATTTTATATCCAACATCAGTCCCCCTACTTTCGAGTTCGGGTTCCGAATGAAGAAAGTATAGAGAAATTCTCACAGTCGAAGTTGCCTCCCTTGATTTCCGCACTCGGTGGTTTCCAGATATTTTGGCGTTTGGCGCATTGATGCTGGAGTCTTTTCAAATCAAGGCGATCCGAAAAGATTTTTTTAGAATTTCCGCTGGAGTGTGGCTCTAGGTATGGTGCAATAATGATTTTATCAACTGTCAGCCATTTTCAGCAGCCTGTCATGGTGAGTGGGACACGCAGCGAGTGTAGGTCGACCAGAGGAGATCCGCAATCATTATTGCACCGGCCCTGTTGCCTATTTAAACCCGCTCCCCCCTTTCAGGAATTTCACTTTGCCTCCTGTTGGTGCCCTTCTTCTTCTTCCCCGAGAGCTCCATCCCTTTCAGCCTTAGGCGTTCTTCGAGTCGATCCCCTTCTCTGCATCTCTGCACTTCTCGAACCAGTTTAGGTTAGTTCCAGAACTCCCCTCTTCGCTTTTTCTTTTGCTGTTCTTCTTCTGTTTTTCTTCTGTTACATTCCGCCTGTTCAATTTTTTGCAAGCATCCCATCTCTTATTTTTCTTAATTTTTTCAGGATTTTTAGGATTTTTTCTCGATCCATAATGTCCTCCAGCACTTCTTCCTCTAGTAGTTCTAGGAGTTCGTCCGTCCCAGCTCCTGAAAATCTCAGTTCTGTAGATGAACCTCATTCGATCTTTGTACCAGACACCATCCCCTGCTCTCTGACTCTGGAGGAACTCTCACTGATTAAGATTCAGTATGGGGTTCCTCCGAAGTACGAGCTGGAGCTTCCCGGACCAACTGGCCGGGCCAGCGCTCCTCCCCCTGGCTGCTTCTATTTATACCAAAAGGCTTTCCATGCCAGACTTCGACTTTTGCTTTCGTCTTTTGTCATCACTCTCTTCCGCTTTTTAAACATTTCTTTAGTTTTTATAGCGTCGAACTCCTTTAGATTTTTGATAGGATTTTTTTCCCTCTGTTGCTTAGCCGAAGTCCAGCCAACCCTTTCTCTGTTCAGAAATTTCTATACCTTCAAGCATCACCCTTCGGCAAAGGACTGGTGGTACTTCTCCCCCCAGTTCGATAGAAAGAGGTTGCTGAAAGGTGCCCCCTCTTCTATCCACAACTGAAAGGAGAGGTTCTTCTATGTCCGATGCCCGACCTTAGAGCTGGGATTACCCCCTTGGGGCTCTCTAAGGGATTCCGTCCGTCAAGCTTCTAGCCTGGAAGGGACGACCTCGAAGGCTCCAAAAGCTCGAGGCCTATCAAGCCCCCCTCCTCTCTGAACTTCTGAAGGAATAACTCTTGTTCAACATCGGCCTGAGTCCTCTTAACCTTGCCGGTACCATTATTTTTATTTTATTTTATTTTTTTTGCTGCTTCTCCTTTCTCTTATTCTATCTCTGAGTCGTGTTGATCTTCTTTTATTACAGACATGGACGCAGGCGTGGCTCAGAGGTTAGCCCAGGGTCTCAAGACCCACAAGAGAAAAGGTACCTCGACTTCGAGGTCGGCGAAAAGAGCCAGGACAGAAGAGACAAGCTTGGCTGCACCTGCTTAGGTGGCCGTTGCCGTCGATGCCCCTTCCGACGTCGAATCTGAAGTCCCCCGAGCCTCTTCAAGGAGCCCCCTGGTCGAGGATCCCGCTCCAGAGGCTCGTCCTGAGGGGGCACCTGGGGCTGAAAGGAGAAGGAGAAAGAAGACCCTGGCCCGCAAGAGCCGTAGCTGCAAGACTGCCGTCGAGGGGGCCGGCGGCTCCGAGGAAGATCTAGAGGAAAATCCCTTCAACAATAGGGATTTAATAAAGAGGCTGGTCGAAGGGTGCATTCTGTCCGAGGTCGTCCAGAGGATCATCCTTGCTGATCTTGAGCTGCGGGTCTGGGACTCTCTGAGATCTTTTCTTAAAGTAGGTTAATTCACTTTTTTCTCCTTCTTACTTTTTTACTTAATTTACTCCTTAGCCTTTATATTGACTCCCCGACCTCTCTTGCAGATTGGACACCAGCTCGTTGCCAATGTCGAGGCGGTGAAGATCGCCAAGAGAGAGGTAGCTTGGGCGGAGGAAGGTCGCCTGGCTGAGGCCACCCACCTCGAGGAGAAGATCACCGAGGTCACAAGTCTCCAGGAGGCACTGCAAAAGGAGGGACAAACCTCGTCCGATCTGAGGACCGCCTTGGAGGAGGAGAGAAAGAAGGCAGAGGCCGAGGTCTCCGAACTGAAGGTGCAGGTTTCTGAGCTGAAAGCGCGGATCCCATCCCTGATCTTGGAGGTAGGGGCCCGAGCAGTGGAGTAGTTCAAGGCCTCCTCCGAGATGGAGGATCTACAGGTCCAGTTCGGCCAGGATGCCTTCATCAAGGGTTTCGAACTCTGCCAAGAGAAGATGGCCAGAAAGTTTTTTGAATTGGACCTCAGCTTCCTGGATGAGGTGTCCGATGATGAAGCCGGACCTTCCGAAGCCACTGCTGGTCGTCTTCCAGCCAGGACCTCTTCGATCGCTGCGGCCGCCGCTACCGACCTTCCGAGGGCACCGAGCCCCTTCACTTATGCCCTAGAGGTCAGAAACCTCTAATTTTGTATTTTTCCTTTGTGATGATTTTTCTTTATTCTCTTGTACTTAAAAATTATTTAATCAATGAAATCGGATTCTTCTTTATAGAGAGCCCCCTTTTTTTCTTCTGCATTCTTTTCCTTCTCTTTTGTCTTCTTGCACTAATTTGAGTCGTGGTGCTCTTGTCTCCCAACGACAGTGCCCTGTCGAAGCTCTTCACCTGCCACAGGGGATTCCTTTGAAGTCGATGATTCGAGACCTCAGAAGAAAAGTTCGTCAGTTGACGAAGAAATCCAAGAAGCTGGAAGATGAACTTCATCGACTGAGGGAGAGCCATTCAGAGGTCACTGCAGAGGCTACTCACTTTTGAGACCTCCACAAGAAGGGTTTCATGGAATACACCCAGAGAAAGGCCGACTTCATGGCGGAGCTTGAGGAACTTCAAAAATATACCAGCGATCGATCTTGGACTTAGGCTTCCAAGATCAGCTCTCTTGAAGTTGAGCTAGCAGTTGCACGAGAAAAGATCGACCAGTTGGAAGGGAGCTCGTCCTGGCTCGCAACTCAGGCCGAACGCGACTGAGACTGGTCGATCAAATTCTCCGACCTTCAAAAGTAGCTGCAGGATACTGAGGTGAACTATAACGCCTATCGGGTCAGTTGGTGCGGGCAGGTAGAGGACTACCGAAGGAAGCTCAAGATGGCGATCGATGAAGTTGCCCACTTTCAGAGGCAGTTGTCTGAGAGAGTCCAGTCTGTCTCTGCACAAGGCTCCGACGAGCTTTGCTCCTTGAGGGGGACCATGGCAGAACTGTCTGTGACCCTTGGGCGGGAGGAGGCCGAACTGCAGCGGCTGAAGATTCAGCTGGTCCACGAGCAGCAGACGGTCAAAGATGCTGAGGCAGAGTCTGAGGTCTTGAGGAAGAGGCTTCGGGAGTCGGAGGGCGAAAGCCTACGTTCCACTAGATGTACTGGGAGATGCTGCTAAGAAAGATGAAACTGGAGGAAGAAGTCGAAAACTTAAAGCAATCCCTAATAAGGACTGGAACCGAGAGCTCGAAGTCGGAAGAAGCTGAGCTTCCTTAGAGCCCCTTTTTTTTATCTTTTATCCTTCCATGTATTCTTTTTCTTTTCTTGTCATTTCTCTTTTTTGGCCTTCAAGGCTTTGTAGTGTACACTTCACTAATGAAATGAAAAGAAAATTTTCCATTACCTTATCTATTCTTGTATTAAGTTGTCATTTATCAAACTTCTTTTGTCTATTTCTCCTCGGCCTGTGTTGAGTTTCCTCTTAGCGACTGAGGGTTTTTGATAGGAATATCCTTTCTCATTGAGACGAGGTCCCTTGTGTCTTTGACGTAGTTTGTTTTTCACTTATTGCTGATGTAGTTCGTCGCCTTCCCTTTTTATCTCTCTTTTTCTTTTTATTTGGATGAGGGTTTTCCCTTTAGGTGAGGGTTTTCCCTCTGCTCTTAGCGGGGTTGTGGGGATGTAGAGCTGCTGAGGAGGCTTTTCTCCTCATTCGATTTTGATCGATCAAGTCTTGGTTTGTGTTAGGACGAGGTTCTCCTCCTGTCTCTGACATAGCCAATTTCAGCTTATGCTAGGACGAGGTCTTCCTCCTGTTCCTAACAAGGCTGTGGGGGCACATAAGGGCCGTTGCGAGGGTCTCTCCCTCCATCCGATCTTTAAGTAACCGGGCCTTCGACTTTGCTCATGTTAGGATGAGGTTCTCCTCCTGTTCCTAACAAGGTGGTGGGGGCACATAAGGGCCGTTGCAAAGGCCTCTCCCTCCATCCGATCTTTAAGTAACTGGACCTTCGACTTTGCTCATGTTAGGACGAGGTTCTCCTCCTATTCCTAACAAGGCTGTGGAGGCATATAAGGGCCATTGCAAGGGCCTCTCCCCCCATCTGGTCTTTAAGTAATCGGGCCTTCGACTTTGCTCATGTTAGGACGAGGTTCTCCCATTCCTGACAAGGCTGTGGGGGCACATAAGGGCTGTTGCAAGGGCCTCTCCCCCATCCGATCTTTAAATAACCGGACCTTCGGCCTTGCTTGTGTTAGGACGAGATTTTCCTCCTGTTCCTAACATGCTTAATTTCGATTGTATGAGGGAGTTACTTCCTATCGTTATAAGCTCATGCTAAAAAAAAATATGCAAATATGAAACTTTTATTTAAGACAAAGTTATTGGTAATACATTCGCAGATTTTCCAAATTTCATGGTCGCGGAAGGTCTGCTCCTCCGAGCTCTTTTATATAGTATGTTCCGATTCGGACTACCTCCTTGACTTCATACAGGCCTTCCCAGTTCAGGACAAATTTTCTTTGATTCTGAGTTGTGAGACAGCGGCTCGTCGAAGTACCAGGTCCCCCGCTCTGAAAGCTTTGCTTTTGACCCAAAAATTGTAGTAGTGGGCTACTTTCTGCTTGTAAGCCGCCATCCGAACTTGAGCTGTCTCTCACTTTTCTTTTAACAAGTCGAGGTTGGTCTTGATATCCTGTGGGTTGCACTGCTCGTCGAATGCCATGACTCGCACCAATAGAAGCTTGAGTTCAATCGGGATCACGGCTTCTGTCCCGAAGGCTAAGGCAAAGGGGGTCTCCCCTGTGGGCAATCTCTGAGTAGTTCGGTATGCCCATAACACATAATAAAGCTTGTCTGTCCAAGTTCTCTTTGCTTTTTCAAGTCTCATCTTGATTCCTTGCAACAGAATCCTGTTAGTCACCTCGGCCTCATCGTTTGCCTGCGGATGGGCTATCGAAGTGAAGTTATGGGAGATATTTAGATCCTCACAAAATTCAACAAACCTTGCTCCAGCAAATTGCCGCCCATTATCAGTAATGAGGGTTCTGGGTAAGCCGAACCTACAGACAATTGACTTCCAGATGAAATCCTGCACTTTAGCTTCTGTGATTTTTGCCAAAGGTTCAGCTTCGACCCACTTGGTGAAATAGTCTATTGCTACCAGGAGGAACTTCCGCTGTCCGGATGCCATGGAAAAAGGTCCAAGGATATCTATCCCCCATTGCGCAAACGGCCATGGGGTACTCAATGGTGTAAGTTCGGAGGCAGGTTGCCTTTGGATATTTGCATATTTCTGACATCGATCACACCTTCTGACATATTTGACGGAGTCATGGTACATGGTAGGCCAGTAATAGTCTTGTCGGAGCAGTTTGTGGGATAAAGATCGGGCCCCCAGGTGACTTCCACAGACTCTCTCATGTACCTCCCTCCAAGCGAAGTCGGCTTCAGAAGGCCGGAGACATTTCAGGAGGGGCAAAGAGTACGACCTCTTGTATAGCTTGCCTTCGTAAAGGATATATCAGGAGGCCTGGTTCCTAAGCTTCCGAGCTTCTTTTGCATCGGAGGAAGAATCCCATCCTTGAGGTATGCAACCAGTGGGTCGATCCAGCTGGATTCATGGCTGATCTCCATCACAAGCTGTGATTCTTCCATACTTGGGCACTTCAGAACTTCGAAGAAGACTTTCTTAGGCAGTTCAGCCAGAGCCAGTGTAGCCAACTTGGAGAGAAGGTCGACCTTGGTATTTTCTGCTCTTGGGATCTGCCTGATGTCGAAGCTGTCGAAGGTAGAGATGATCTCCTTTACCTTTTTGAGATACTTGGCCATACTGTCCTCCTGAGCTTCATAATTTTTACTGACCTGTCCCACTACTAATTGAGAGTCACTGTAGGCTTGAAGCCGATTTACTTCTAATTCTTTGACAATCCTCAGTCCTGCAATCGGAGCTTCATATTCTGCTCCGTTATTTGTCGCAGGGAATTCGAAGCACAGCGCATACTCTGCGATAATTCGTCAGGGAGATCTGTGCCTGACATGTAGGAGGAACCGTCCATGTAGAGGGCCCAAAAACCATCAGGGAGATCTGTTCTTTCTTCAGGGGAGTTCGGCTGGAGCCCTGGGTTGTCGGCTTCATCTCATCCAAGTTCGGCCACTTCGGGATAGTGCATTCCACCATGAAGTCTGCTAATATCTGGGCTTTTATCACCAGCCGAAGTCGATAGTTGATGTCGAACTCCGTGAGCTCGACTGCCCATTTCGCTATCCTCCCAGAGGCATCTGCTCGATGCAGAATCGCCTTGATCGGCTGGTCGGTGAGCAGTGTTATGGTGTGTCCTTGAAAGTAAGGTCAGAGCTTTCGAGCTGCAATCAACAAGGCGTAAGTTAGTTTCTCTAATTTAGTATACCTGATTTCGGCGTCTCTCAATACTCGGCTTATGTAGTAGATCGGTCGTTGAATTTTTGCTTCTTTCTTAATCAGAACTGCTGCGAGAGCCACAGGGGAGACCGTCAGGTACAGGAATAACTCTCTAGATTCAAGCTTTGTCAATAGTGGAGATGAATCGAGGTAGTTCTTCAGTTCTTCGAATGCTTGTTGACATCCAGTGGTCCAACAGAAGTTCTTCAGCTACTTGAGAGTCTGAAAGAAAGGTAGGCACCGCTCGACCGATCTTGAGATGAAGCGATTTAAAGCCGCTACTCTCTCAGTAAGGCGCTGAACTTCCTTTATTGACTTTGGGGCGTCATTTCCTGGATGGCGTGAATCTTTTTCGGATTTGCTTCGATCCCACGCCCCGATACCATAAAGCCCAGGAATTTTTCTGAGGTTACTCCAAAAGCGCACTTGGCTGGTGTTGGTGCAGAATTTCATTGAAGTCGGAGAAGCTGGAGCTGGGATGACCGCGGCCACCACCGGGACCTGCAAAGAAAGTCTAAACCGGAGTTGGAGGTGCTCCGACAAGACCCTCCAATGCTCAAGTCAGTACTCTGCTTCAACAGAAATGGAGTGCTCGAACGAAAATTTAGGCAGAGTTTCAAGATAGAGTTTTTTTGAGCTTAGATAAGAACATATCTGGAGGTCCTTATTTATAGATGGAGGATGCAACTGATCGACAGCGACATCTATAACCGTCTGGTAGTGGACCGTTCAGGGCCGCATGGAGTTTGTTACAGAGAGTAGTGGTGTCAGGGGTCGTTCAGGGCCACGTGGAGCTTGTTGCGGGGGGTGGAGTGGTGTCTGTTATCGTGACTTGCCAGAGAGTGATGGAGCTGCATGGAATCCATTGCAGAGATTGGAGCAGGGTGGTGGCTCTTGTCGTGGCTTGTCAGAGAGTTCGGATCCATCAGTTGAAGCTCGGCTGGAATGCCCGATGAAGCAGAATGGCTCTTCACATCATCATTCTGAGAGAGGCTCGGATGTTCCGAGATCGCTGACATTTCAGGCGGGAGTCGCCTGTCGTAGGAGCTTGGATGGAGATTTTCTGTTGGGGGAGTCCGGGAAAGTCCGTCTGGGATTTATCTGATGTGGAGGCTCATCTGAAGATCGTCCATCGGGAAAGTTTGATTTTATGGGGAGCCTGGTAGGAGGTCGGTCGGCGATGGACTTCGGATAGTGCGGGAGAGGCTCGGCAGACATCGGAGGCGATCGGCTATTGCAGGGACCCAGCTGCTGGAGCTCGTCCGGAATCCATCCGCTAGAGAAGTTTGGACGGGATCTTGTTCTCGCAAGAGGTCGAGAGGGGACCGTCCATTGTAGGAGCTTGGGCGAGGACCAGTTGTCGTGGAAGCTCGGAGTGGTGTCTCGTCGTAGTAGTTCGTTCAAAATCCACTTGCTACGGAGTAGCTCGGCTGAAGTCTATCTGTAATAGAAGTTCGGAAGAAATTTGTTTATAGTAGAGGCTTGAATGAAATTTGCTTACAGTAGACGTCTGGGATAGCCAGTCTGCGGTAGGAGCTCAGAGCAGACCGCTCGTAGTAGAAGTTCGATTCTCGTGGGAGCTCGATTAGGATAGTGCGGGAGAGGCTCGGCAGACATCGGAGGCGATCGGCGATGGACTTCGGATAGTGCGGGAGAGGCTCGACAGACATCGGAGGCGATCGGCTATTGCAGGGACCCAACTGCTGGAGCTCGTCCGGAATCCATCCGCTAGAGAAGTTTGGACGGGATCTTGTTCTCGCAAGAGGTCGAGAGGGGACCGTCCATTGTAGGAGCTTGGGCGAGGACCAGTTGTCGTGGAAGCTCGGAGTGGTGTCTCGTCGTAGTAGTTCGTTCAAAATCCACTTGCTACGGAGTAGCTCGGCTGAAGTCTATCTGTAATAGAAGTTCAGAAGAAATTTGTTTATAGTAGAGGCTTGAATGAAATTTGCTTACAGTAGACGTCTGGGATAGCCAGTCTGCGGTAGGAGCTCAGAGCAGACCGCTCGTAGTAGAAGTTCGATTCTCGTGGGAGCTCGATTAGGATTCGGAGGGTGGTCGACCGTCGTAGAAACTCGGGTGGAGTCTGTTATCGTAGAAATTATATTATCGGGGAAGCTCGGATGCTGGTGAAGCCCGAGAGAAGTTCGGGGTAGAAACTCAGGGGGTCGGTTGCTGTAGAAGGTTGGCAGACAGTGAGTCCCTGAGAGCCTTCGGGGCGGCCCAATGGATGAATGCAGAAGTTCACTATCGAAGAAGTTCGGATGATCGAGGAGGTTCGGAGAGGCACCATGCACAAGGTCGGGAGCCAGAAGAGCCCTGGAAAGATCGGTCCTTTACAAACTTCGGCCAGGGGGGGATTTTATACCCAACACCAGTCCCCCTACTTTCGAGTTCAGATTACGAATGAAGGAAGTATAGAGAAGCTCTCACGATCGAAGCTATCCTTCTCGACCTCCGTGCTTGGCAGTTGCCAGATATTTTGACGTTCGGTACGCTGGTACTGGAGCTTTTTCGAAAAAAATTTCTTCTTTTTGGAATTTTCATCAGGACGTGGCTCTAGGTATGGCGTAATAATAATTTTGCCAGCCGCCTACCATTTCCAATAGTCTATCAAGGTGGGTGGGATACGCGGCGAACATAGACCGGCCAGCGGAGATCCGCAATCATAAGTGCGTCGGATCCCGGGGTCTATTTAAACACGTTCTCCTCCTTCATGGATTTCACTTTGCTTGAGAAAATCCCTCGGTTCCCCTCTTCTTCTCCGAGAGCTCCAGTTTCCTCTAGTATCCTTCCCGGCCTTAGGCATTGTTTGAGTCGACCTCCATCGTTCTCGCTGTTCCCCTATGCTCATGGGGTGGATCTAGGTTAGTTCCGAAACTTTCTGTTGTTTTTCCATCCTTTCTTCTTCGTATTCTATTTATTTAGCTTTCTCGGAGGCTCGCCTGCTATTTTTTCTAATTTTTCAGGATTTTTGTGGCTTCTGTTTGATCCAAAATATCCTCTGATATCTTCTCTTCTAGCAGTTCTAGGAGTTCGTCAGCCCCAGTTCTCTATAGTACTGGTACCGTAGATGAACCCGTAGCTAGGATCGAACCTTGTCCGGCCTTTGTGCTGGACACCATCCTTGGCTCTTTGACTCTGGATGAACTCTCACTGATAAGAATTCAGTATGGAGTTCCTCCGGAGTATGAGCTGGAGCTTCTTGGGCCATCTGACCGGACTAGCACCCCTCCTCCTGATCGCTTCTGTCTGTACCAGGAGGCCTTTCATACCGGACTTCGACTCCCGCTGCCGCCCTTTGTTGTTGCTCTCTTTCATTTTCTGAACATTTCTCTAGCTTCATCGTGCCGAACTCCTTTAGGTTTTTGATAGAGTTTCTTTTCCTTTGTAGTTTAGTCGAAGTTCGGCCGACTCTTTCTTTGTTTAGGAACTTCTACATCTTCAAATGCCATCCCTCGGCAAGAGATTGGTGGTACTTCTCCCTCTAGTTTGGTAGAAATGGGTTGCTGAAAGGCATCCCCTCTTCCGTCTATAACTAGAAGGAGAGGTTCTTCTACGTCCGATGCCCAACCTTAGAGCTAGGGTTACCCCCTTGGGGTTCTCTGAGGGATTCTGCCCGTCGGGCCTCTAGCTTGGAAAGGGACGACCTCGAGGCCTCAAAAAAGCTTGAGGCCTATCGAGCCCCCCCTCCTCCCCAAACTTTTGAGGGAGCAACTTTTGTTCAACGTCGGCCTGAGCCCCCTTAACCCTGCCGGTACCTCTCCCTTTTTTGTCTCTCTCTTTTCTTCTTTTTTTTTTATAGTACTTTTCCTTCTTATTATTCCATCTTGAAGCCATGCTGATCTTCTTTTATCGTAGACATGGACGCAAGCGTGGCTCGAAGGTTAGCCCAGGGTCTCAAGACCCACAAGAGAAAGGATGCCTCAACTTTGGGTTCGGTGAAAAAAGTCAGGATAGAGGGGACAAGCTCGGCCGCACCTGCTCCGACGCCCATCGTCGTCGAAGTCCCCTCCGACACCAAACCTGAAGTCCCCCGAACCCTTTCACAGAGCCCCCCGATCGAGGCCATTTCGGAGGTTCGTCCCGAGGGGGTGCCTGGGGCTGAAGGGAGGAAGAGAAAGAAGACCCTAGTCCGGAGGAGTCGCAGTCACAGGGCTGCCGCCGAGGGGGTCGGCGACTCCGAGGAAGACCTGGGGGAAAATCCCTTCAATAACAGGGACTTGATAAAGAGGCTGGTCGAAGGATGCATCCTGCCCGAGGTCATCGTGAAGATCGTCCTCGCCGATCCCGAACTACGGGTCTGGAATTTTTTGGGATCTTTCCTCGAAGTAGGCTAACTCACATTTTTTCTCCCTCTTGCTTCTTCAGCTTATTCTTCAGCCCTCATATCGACTCCCCGACCTTTCTTGCAGATTGGGCATCAGCTCATCGCCAACGTCGAGGCGGCGAAGATCGTCCAGAGGGAGGCAGCTCGGGCAGAAGAAGGTCGTCTAGCCGGGGCCGCCCGCCTTGAGGAGAAGATCGTCGAGATCCGGAGCCTCCAGGAGGCACTGAAAAAGGATGGACAAACCTCATCCGATCTGAGGATCGCCTAGGAGGAGGAGAGAGGGAAGGCTGAGGCCGAGGTCTCCGCATTGAGGGCGCAGGTTTTCGAGCTGAAGGGCAGGTTTTCGAGCTGAAGGTGCGGATTCCATCTCT
The DNA here is from genome assembly GCF_000442705.2 of Elaeis guineensis. Lineage (NCBI taxonomy): Eukaryota > Viridiplantae > Streptophyta > Magnoliopsida > Arecales > Arecaceae > Elaeis > Elaeis guineensis. The sequence goes on from NC_025994.2 coordinate 34,995,059, forward strand.
GGTCTCGAAGGCAAGGGCTCGAGCAGTGGAAGAGTTCAAAGCCTCCTCCGAGATGAAGGATCTAAAGGTCTAGTTCGGCCAGGACACCTTCATCAAGGGGTTTGAGCTCTGCCAAGAGAAGGTGGCTAGGAGGTTTCTCGAATTGGATCTTGGCTTTCTGAACGAGGCATCCGATGATGAAGCCGGACCATCCGAAGTCGCCGCCGATCCTCTTCCAGTCGGAACCTCGTCGACTGCCATGGCCACTGCTGACGATCTTTCGGGGATGCCGACCCCCTCTACTTCTACCCCAGAGGTCCGAAACCTCTAGTTTTATATTTTTTCTTGGTGATGATTGTTCCTTCATTCTCTTATACTTGAATTTATTTGATCAATGAAGCCGGATTTGTCTTTACGGAGGATCCCCTCCACTTTTTTTCTCTTCTTTTTTTTTGTATCCTTTTTCTTCTTTTTATTTCTGGCATTAATTTGAGTCGTGGTGCTCTCGTCCTCCAGTGACAGTGCCCTGCCGAAGCTCTTCCTCTGCCGGAGGGTATTCCCTTGAAGTCAATGATACGAGACCTCCAAAGAAAAGTTCGTCAGTTGACAAGGAAATCTAAGAAGCTGGAAGACGAACTTTGCCGGCTGAGAGAGAGCCACTCAGAGGCCACCGCGGAGGCTACTCGCTTTCGGGACCTCCACAAGAAAAGTTTCATGGAATACACCAAAAGAAAAGCAGACTTCATCATGGAGCTTGAGGAACTCCGTAAACGTGCCAGCGACCGATCTTGGACTCAGGCCTCCAAGATCAGCTCCCTTAAAATCGAGCTGGCGGCCGCACGGGAGAAGATCGATCGATTGGAAGGGAGCTTGTCCCGGCTCATAGTCCAGACTGACCGCGATCAAGACTGGTCGAAGAGGTTCTCCAACCTTCAAAAATAGCTACAAGATGCCGAGGTGACTTACGACACCCACCGAGTCGGCTGGAGCAGACAAGTAGAGGACTACCGAAGGAGGCTCCAGATGGTGACTGATGAAGTTGCCCGCCTTCAAAGGCGGTTATCCGAGAGAGTCCAGCTTGTCCCTGCACAAGGTTCTGATGAGCTTTACTCCTTGAGGGGGACTATGATGGAACTGTCCGTAGCCCTTGGGCGGGAGGAAGCTGAATTACGGTGGCTGAAAGTTCAGTTGGTCCATGAACGGCAGGCAGTCAAGGATGCTGAGGCAGAGTCTGAGGTCTTGAGGAGGAGGCTTCAAGAGTCGGAGGACGAGCGCTGGCGATTCTACCGGATGTTTCAGAATATGCTGCTGAAAAAGATAGAACTAGAAGAGGAAGTTGAAAATTTAAGACAATCCATAGTGGGGGCTGGAACCGAGAGCTCGAAGTCGGAAGAAACTGGGCTTCCTTAGAGCCTTTTTTCCTTTTCTTCTTCTTTATCTTTTTGTTTTTTGGCCTTTAAGGCTTTGTAATGTGTACTTCACCAATGAAATGGAAATGAAATTATCTGTTATCTTGTCCATTCTGGTATTAAATAGTTGTTTACCAAACTCCATTTGTCTTCTGTCTTGTTTGGCGTCGATGTAGTTCGTAATCCCTCGCCGATTCTTGCTTTGAGTCATCGTTTGTGAACTTCTTTTGTCTTTCGTCTTGATCGATGCCGACGTAGTTTGAAGGTTTCTGGTCGTTGCCGTGTCAATTTGCCTTTAAGGACCAGAGATTTTCGACAGGAATTTTCTCTTTCGTCGAGATGAGGTCCCTTGTGCTTTTGATGTAGTTCATTTTTCACCTATCGCTGGTGTAGTTCATTGCTTTTTTTTTCGCTTCCTCCTTTCTTTTGTGTTTGAGTGAGGGTCTTCCCTCTGCTCTTGTCGGGATCGTGAGAGTGTAGAGGAGTCATTGGGGAAGCTTTCCTCCTTGTCGATCAATCGAGTCTTTGCTTGCGTCGGGACGAGATCCTCTCCTTGTTTCCGACAGCCGATTTCAGCTCGTGTTAGGACGAAGTTCTCCTCCTGTTCCCAACAAGGCTGTGGGGGCACATAAGGGCTGTTGTAAGGGTCTCTCTCCCCATCTGATCTTTAAGAAACCGGGCCTTTGACTTTGCTCATGTTAGGATGAGGTTCTCCTCCAGTTCCTAACAAGGCTGTGGGGGCACATAAGGGCCGTTGTAGGGGCCTCTCCCCCCATCCGGTCTTTAAGAAACTGGGCCTTTGACTTTGCTCATGTTAGGACGAGGTTCTCCTCCTGTTCGTAATAAGGCTGTGGGGGCACATAAGGACCGTTGTAAGGGCCTCTCCCCCCATCCGGTCTTTAAGAATCTGGGCCTTCGACTTTGCTCATGTTAGGATGAGGTTCTCCTCCTGTTCCTAACAAGGCTGTGGGGGCACATAAGGGCCGTTGTAAGGGCCTCTCACCCCATCCAATCTTTAAGAAATCGGGCCTTCGACTTTGCTCATGTTAGGATGAGGTTCTCCTCCTATTCCTAACAAGACTGTGGGGGCACATAAGGGCTGTTGTAAGGGCCTCTCTCCCAATCCGATCTTTAAGAAACCAGGCCTTCGACTTTGCTCATGTTAGGACAAGATTCTCCTCCTGTTCCTAACAAGGCTGTGGGGGCACATAAGGGCCGTTGTAAGGGCCTCTCCCCCATCCGGTCTTTAAGAAATCGGGCCTTCGACTTTGCTCATGTTAGGACGAGGTTCTCCTCCTATTCCTAACATGCTTAATTTTGTTTGTATGGGGGAGTTATCTCCTGTCGTTATAAGCTCATATCAAAAGAAAAGAAAAAAAATGCACGAATATGAAAAAAAATTTTATTCAGGGCAAAGTTGTTGGTAATACATTCGTAGGTTTTTCAAACCATATAGCCGCGGAAGGTTTGCTCCCCGCCGGGGTCCCCCGAGATGGAGTTGATAATCCCAATTGGAGGTCGATCTTCTGGCTGCTCCTCCCTCCTTGGTGGTTCTGGCTGCGGTAGGGCCCTAGGCCGATCTTCTCTTCTTTCAGATCGGCGTCGAATGAATCTGTCGAGTCAACCTCATCTGATGAGCTCCTCGAT
>NC_025994.2:34998193-35024023 GCF_000442705.2 Elaeis guineensis
CTTGTCTCGAAGCTAAATACATTCCTCCGTATTGTGGTCGTGGTCACGATGATAGAGGCAGAATTTATTCGGGTTGCACTTTTCGGGGTACGAGCGCATCCTCTCCGGCCTTGGGAGCTACTCCCTAACCTCCATCAGCACTTGAGTTTTCGATACGTTGAGAGGGACGTAGCTGTGGAATCTTCCAGGAGGAGAGCCTCACCGAACTCGACGGTCTGGGCTCTGTTTATGAGCCTGGGGAGGAGTCCGGACGTGCCTATGTCCGGGAGGAGTTCGAGAACATGACCGAGCTTCACTCGACCCTTTTTCGACTGCGGGCTTGCTCGAGTCTCCCACTTACCACTCTCTCGCGGTCTCTTCGTCCTTCATCTTGAAGGCTTCTTCTGCTCGGGCATACCCTTCAGCCCAAGCCAGCAAATCAGCAAAATTCATGGGGTACTTCTTTTCCAAGGAGAACAGAAGGTCGTTCTTTTGAAGGCCGCCTTTCAGAGCGGCCATCGCAATCGATTGGTCCAAGTTCCAGACCTCCAACGCAGTGACGTTGAAACGGTTGACGTAAGCCCGAATGGACTCCCCCTCCCTCTGCTTGATGTTGATGAGGGACTCCGAACCTCTCCGGGGATGTTGGCTGCTAACAAAATGAGCCGCAAACTGGTGCTCATCTGATCAAAGGAAAAGATGGTGCCCGGCTTCAACGTCGAGTACCAGTTCCTTGTTGCCCCCTTCAGGGTGGATGGAAAAGCTCGGCACAGGATGGCGTCTGGCACGCCATGGAGCAGCATCATTATTCGGAAGGCCTCCAGGTGGTCGACTGGGTCTGAGGTCCCATCGTAGCTTTCGAATTGAGGGAGCTTGAAGTTTGACAGGATCGGTTCCTGCATGATCATTTGAGAGAAGGGATGGTCAGTACAGATGTCCTCACCATAAGAGGGGGGAGCATGGCGGAGTTCCTCGATCCACTGATTCATCTCCTGGAGCCTTCGATCCAGAAAATCCTCTCGACTGTGGGTCTCGAGGGTCTTCAGACAGAATGGAGGTAAAGATCTTCCAGGAGTAGAATCATGATCGGACTGAGGGCTCTCCACCCTCAGATTCATCTTTTCGGGAAAGACGGGGCGACTGGCCCAAGTGGCCTGCCCTATCGTCGGATTTTGGAATTCCGACGACGTTCTCTCTAACTGCACCGACGCCTGCGACTGTTGTTGCTGTTGCATGGCCTGCACCACTTCAGCGAGGCCTCTGATCTGCTGAACCAGTAGGTTGAATTGCTCCACGCTGACCGCCATCATCGGAGGAGGAGGAGCCTGGGAAACTGGAGGTGAGGCTGGAGCCTGAGATCTAGCCGTGGAGGCTGTGGATCGCCTGGTGGATGCTTTGCGGGGAGGCATCGGGTGAAGATCTTGTAGAGGAAGGAGAAGAGGATGTTGGAGAAGATGATCGGAATCGGTCCCGTTGAGCACTCCTTTAAGAACAAGGGTACCGCGAAGACATAGTGCCCTTCCTCTAGTGCCAATTCTGTTGGTGCAGAATTTTGTCGAAGTTGGAGAAGCTGGAGCTGGAATGACTGCGGTCACCATCGGGACCTGCAAAGAAAGTCTAAACCGAAGTTGGGGGTGCTCCGGCAAGACCCTCCGATGCTCAAGTCAGTACTCTGCTTCAACAGAAATGGAGTGCTCGAATGGAAATTTAGGCAGAGTTTCAAGATAGAGTTTTTTTAAGCTTAGAGAAGAACATATCTAGGGGTCTTTATTTATAGATGGAGGGTACAACTTATCGACAGCGGCGTCTGTAACCGTCTGGTAGTGGACCGTTCAGGGTCGCGTGGAGTTTGTTACGGAGAGTAGTGGTGTCAGGGGTCATTCAGGGCCACATGGAGCTTGTTGCGGGGGGTGGAGTGGTGTCTGTTGTCGTGACTTGCCAGAGAGTGGTGGAGCTGCGTGGAATCCATCGCAGAGAGTGGAGCAGGGTGGTGGCTCTTGTCGTGGCTTGTCAGAGAGTTCAGATCCGTCGGTTGAAGCTTGGCTGGGATGTTCGATGAAGCAGAATGGCTCTTCACATCGTCGTTCTGGGAGAGGCTCGGATGTTCCGAGATCACTAACATTTCAGGCGGGAGTCGCCTGTCGTAGGAGCTCGGATGGAGATTTTCTGATGGGAGAGTCTGGGGAAGTCCGTCTGGGATTTATCTGATGTGGAGGCTCATCCGAAGATCGTCCATCGAGAAGTCCGATTTTATGGGGAGCCTGGTTGGAGGTCAGTCGGCGATGGACTTCGGATAGCACGGGGGAGGCTCGGCAGACATCGGAGGCGATCGGCTATCGTAGGGACCCAGCTGCTAGAGCTCGTTCGAAATCCATCCACTAGAGAAGTTTCGATGGGATCCTGTTCTCGTGAGAGGTCAAGAGGGGACCATCCATTGTAGGAGCTCGGGCGAGGACCAGTTGTCGTGGAAGCTCGGAGTGGTGTCTCGTCATAGTAGTTCGTCAAAATCCACTCGCTACGGAGTAGCTCGGTTGAAGTCTACCTGTAATAGAAGTTCGAAAGAAATTTGTTTATAGTAGAGGCTTGAATGAAATTTGCTTACAGTAGACATCTGGGATAGCCAGCCTGTGGTAGGAGCTCAGAGTAGACCGCTCGTAGTAGAAGTTCGATTCTCGTAGGAGCTCGATTAGGATCCGAGGGGTGGTCGACCACCGTAGAAACTCGGGTGGAATCTGGTTATCGTAGAAATTACATTGTCGGGGAAGCTCGGATGCTGGCGAAGCCCGAGAGAAGTTCGGGGTAGAAACTCAGGGGGTCGGTTGCTGTAGAAGGTTGGCAGACAGTGAGTCCCAGAGGGCCTTCGGGACGGCCCAATGGATGAATGCAGAAGTTCACTATCGGAGAAGTTCGGATGATCGAGGAGGTTCGGAGAGGCACCATGCATAAGGTCGGGAGCCGGAAGAGCCCTGAAAAGATCAGTCCTTTACAAACTTCGGTCGGGGGGGGGGATATTTTATACCCAATAGTTGGGTTCAGCTTCATCTTGTATTTTCGGAGGGCGCTGAAGGTCTCCTCAAGGTCAGCGATGTGGTTCATCGAGAATTTGCTTTTTATGAGCATATCATCCATGTAGACCTCTATATTGCGGCCGATCTGCTCTTTGAAGATCTTATTTACCAGCCGTTGATAGGTTGCCCCTGCATTTTTGAGGCCAAAAGGCATGACCCTATAACAATAAAGGCCACGGTTAGTAATAAAAGCAGTTTTTTCTTCATCCTCTGGCGCCATCATGATTTGATTGTAGCCGGAGAATGCATCCATGAAAGTGAGAAGCTCGTGGCCCGAGGTTGCATCCACTAATTGATCGATTCTGGGCAGAGGGTAACTGTCCTTCGGACAGGCTTTATTCAGCTTTTTGAAGTCTATACACATCCTTCATTTACCGTTCGCCTTCTTAACCTAGACCACATTGGAAATCCAGCTCGGATAGTTGACCTCTCTGATGAACCCGGCTTTCAGGAGTTTATTAACTTCCTTAACTATTGCTATTTGTCTTTTCGGTGCATGACTTCGAACTTTTTCCTTCGTCGGCTGGTGTTTTGGATCAACAGCCAGACAGTGTTCCATAACTTCAGCATCGATCTCTGGCATGTCCGCTGGAGCCCAAGCGAAAACATCCGCATTCTTTTGTAGAAAATTGATAAGCTGTGTCCGCACCTCTTTCCCCAAGTTGGAGCCGATCTTCACCACGTGCTCTTCATTCCCATCATTCAAAGGAATTGAGACAAGATCTTTTATTGGCTCACCTCGTTCTTCAGTCAGGTCATCGCGGGTGTCCAATCCATCAATCGGACAGGGGTCAGGCTGACCATTTCTTTGTAGGGCTATGTTATAGCAATGTCTTGCCAGGGCTTGATCTCCTCTGACTTCTCCGACCCCCTGGCTAGTAGAAAATTTTAATTTCAAATGGTAGGTCGATACTACAGCTCGGAGGGCGTTGAGGCCAGGTCGGCCGAGTATTGCGTTGTAGGTGGACGGCGCCCTCACTATCAGAAAATCCACTAGCGCTCTAGATTATTTCGGATATCGACCTGCAACTACAGTCAAAGTTATTACTCCCTCCATTGGTACAGCATCACCAGTAAATCCTACCAATGGGAAGCTAATCGACCCTAACCGATCATCAGGGATGGACATTTTTGAGAATGCATCGTAAAATAAAATATCGATCGAGCTTCCACTATCAACAGGAATGTGGCGTACATCATAATCAGTAATATTTAAAGAAACTACAACCGCATCATTATGGGGGAATTGGATCTCTCGGGTATCTTCTTTAGTCAAGATTATAGATCCTTCAGTTCTCTGCCGCTTGAGCGGTCCGATCGATCCACTGGCCACTCCCCTCTGGGGCCCTCCAGAGATAGTGTTGATGATCCCGATTGGAGGCCGATCTCCAGGCTGTTCTTCCCTCCTTGGCGGCTCCGGTTGCGGCAGGGCCCTCGACCGATCTTCCCTACCTTCAGGTCGGCATCGGATGAATCTATCGAGCCAACCCTGCCTGATGAGCTCCTCGATTTCTCTCAGAGCTGAATACACTCCTCCATGTCGTGGCCGTGGTCATGATGATAGAGGTAGAATTTATTTGGGTTGCACTTCCCAGGGTGCGAGCGCATCCTTTCCAGCCTCGGCAGCTGCTCCCTGACCTCCATCAACACCTGAGTTTTTGGAGCATTGAGAGGGGCATAGCTGTGGAATCTTCCTGGGGGAGAGCCCCATCGAACTCTGCAGTTCGGGCTCCTCTGCTTACGAGCTCGGAGAGGAGTCCGGACACGCCTGTGTCCTGGAGGAGTTCGAGAATGTGGCCGAGCTTCACTTGGCCCTTTTTCAGCTGCGGGCTTGCTGGTGCCACCCACCTGCCGCTCCTTCGCGGCCTCCTCGTCCTTCAACTTGAAGGCTTCCTCTGCTCGGGCATATTCTTGGGCCCGAGCCAGCAAATCAGTGAAGTCCCTGGGATACTTCTTTTTCAGAAAGAATAGAAGATCATTCTTTTGAAGACCGCTCTTTAGGACGGCCATTGCAACCGATTGGTCCAAGTTTCGGACCTCCAATGCGGCGGTATTAAATCGATTGACATAGGTTCGGATGGATTCTCTCTCCTTCTACTTGATGTTGATAAGGGACTCCGAACCTTTTCGGAGACGCCAACGGCTAACAAAATGAGCCGCAAACTGGTGGCTCATCTGATCAAAGGAGAAGATAGTACCCGACTTCAGCATCGAGTACTAGTTCCTTGCTGCTCCCTTCAAGGTAGATGGGAAAGCTCGGTATAGGATGGTGTTTGGCATGCCATGGAGCAGCATCATTATCCGGAAGGCCTCCAGGTGGTCAACTGGATCTGAGGTCCCGTCGTAGCTTTCAAATTGGGGGAGCTTGAAGTTTGGCAGGATCGGTTCCTGCATGATCATTTGAGAGAAAGGAGGTCAGTACAGATGTCCTCACCATAAGCAGGGGGAGCGTGGCGGAGCTCTTCGATCTGTCGATTCATCTCCTGGAGCCTTTGATTCAGGAGGTCCTCTCGACTGCGAGTCTCGAGGGTTTTCTGGCAGAATAGAGGTAGGGATCCTCCGGGGGTGGAATCGTGATCAGATTGAGGGCTCTCCACCCTCGGCTTTCCCTTTCTGGGGAAGCAGGGTGACTGGCCCAAGTGACCCACCCTATTGCCGAATTTTGGAACTCCGACGATGCTCTTTTCAGTCACACTGATGCCTGCGGCTGTTGCTGTTGTATGGCCTGCACTGCTTCGGTGAGACCTCTGACCTGCTGAACCAGCAGGTCGAACTGCTCCATGCTGACTACCGTTGCTGGAGGAGGAGGAGGAGTCTGGAAAACTGGAGACGAGGCCGGAGCTTGTGGAGCTCGCTGAGATCTGGCCGCAGAGGCCATGGATCACCTGGTGGATGCCTTTCGGGGAGGCATCAGATGGAGATCTAGAAGGAGAAGGAGAAGAGGATGTCAGAGAAGATGGCCGGAGACAGTCTCGTTGAGCACTCCTTTAAAAACAAAGGTACTGCGAAGACACAGTGCCCTTCTCATAGTGCCAATTCTGTTGGTGCAAAATTCTGCCGAAGTCGGAGAAGCTGGAGTTGAGATGACCGCAGCCACCATCGGAACCTACAAGGAAGTCTAAACCAGAGTTGGGGGTGCTCCGGCAAGATCCTCTGATGCTCAAGTCAGTACTCTGCTTCAACAGAAATGGAGTGCTCGGGTCAAAATTTTAACAGAGTTTCGAGATAGAGTTTAGAGCTTAGAGAAGAACATATCTGAGGGTCCCTTTTTATAGATAGAGAGCGTAACTGAATGACAGTGACGTCTGTAACCGCCTGACAGTGGGTCATTCAGAGCCACGCGGAGTTTGTTACGGAGAGTAGTGGTGTCAGGGGCCGTTCAGGGCCACGTAGAGTTTGTTACGGAGAGTGGAGTGGTGTCCGTTGTCGTGACTTGCCAGAGAGTGGTAGAGCCACATGGAATCTGTTACAGAGAGTGAGTAGGGTAGTGGCCATTGTCATGACTTGCCAGAGAGTGGTGGAGCCATGTGAAATCCGTTACAGAGTGTGGGGTAGGGTAGCAGCCATTGTCGCGACTTGCCAGAGAGTTCGGATCTATCGGTTGAAGCTCGGCTGGGATGTTTGATGGAGCGGAATGGCTCTCTATCTTATTGATCTAGGAGAAGCTCGGATGTTTTCGAGGTTGTGATGGGTCTACTGTTGTTGGGTGCCTAGAGCACTGATGCTGCAGGTGGGAACCATCTGCTGTAGAAGCTCCGACGGAGACTTTCTGTTGGGAAAGTCTGGTTTCATGAAGAATTGGCAGAGGGTCGGCCGGCGGTGGACTTCGGATGGCGTTGGGGAGGTTCGTCCGCTGGAGGAGTCTGGGGATCCTGTGGAAGTCTGGATGGCGTTGTTGAAGTCTGGCTGACACTATTGAAGGTTGATGGCTGGGGAGGTTCGACAGACACCGAAGGCGATCGATCGTTGTAGAAATCCAACTGCTGGAGCCCGTCTGTTGTAGAAGCTCGTCCGAAATCCATTCGCTATGGAAGTTCGGACGGAGTCCGGTTCTTGCAGAAGGCTGAAAGGAGGCTGCTTATTGTAGAAGCTCGATCGAAGATCGATTGTCGTGGAAGCTCGGAGTAGTGACCTAGCCGATGGAGCCTGTCCCATTGTAGAAGCTCATCTGGGATCCGGAGTAGATATCCGAAGTAGATCGCCTGTAGTAGGAGTTGGAGTAGACTACTTGTTGTAGAAGTTTGGCTCTCGCAGGAGCTCGGGTGGAATCCAGAAGGCGGTCGACCGTCGTAGAAACTTGGATGAAGTCTGGTTACTGTAGAAAACTCGTTGTCGGAGAAGCTCGGATATTGACGAAGTTCGGAAGAAGTTCGGAGTAGGGTCATCCGTGGTCGGAAGAAGTCTAGAAGGATTCGGAGAATAGTTGATCACTGTAGAAGATCGACTGATAGTGAAGCCCAGAGAGCCTTTAGAGTGGCCCGGTAGATAATGGAGAAGCTCATTGTCGGAGAAGTCTGGATGGTCGAGGGAGTTCAGAAAGACGTCACACAAGGTCGGAAGCCGGTAAAGCCCTGGAAGGGTCGGCCTCTTGCAAACTTCGACTGGGGGTATTTTATACCCAACAATTAGTAACTTTTCAATAAAATTTTGAGAACACATGAAAGCCAAAAAAAAATATGTAAAATGAGAGAAATCATCAATAATTACAAAGTCATATCATTTTTCACTTAAACTAGTAGTTCTAGTGGGTCCAAATAAATCTATGTACAATAATTCTAATGGCCTAGAAGTTGAAACAATATTTTTAGATTTGAATGAGACTTTTTTTGTTTATCTAGTTGGCATGCATCATAAATTCTATCCTTTTTAAAATTTAATTTAGATAAATCGGTAATCAATTCTTTTTTAATAAGTTTTGAAAGTGAATGCATACTAATATGTACAAGCCTACGGTGCTAAAGCCAACTAGTCTCATTAATTTTGGCATTCAAGACTACTAGGCATTGCATGTTTATCTTGGAAAGATCATTAAATCTACCATATAAACATTACCATGTCTATGCCCAACAAATTTAATGCCTTCATCATTGGGACTAGTTACTATGCATAATGAAGATTCAAAAATAATTTTATACCTTTTGTCACAAAATTAACTAATGCTTAATCGATTATGTTTCAAACTATCTACTAATAAAATATTTTTAATATACTTGGAGGGAGTGATATCAATGTTACCTATACCGATGATCTTTCCTTTGCTAGTGTCTCCAAAGGTGACCATCCCTCCATCTTTTGCATCAAGTGTGATGAATTGAGATTTATCATCAGTCATGTGTCTTGAGCACTTGCTATCAAGATACTATTTTTGATTTATTCTTTGAGATGCAAGACACACCTACATACAAAAATCAAATTTTAACTTTAGATACCCAAATTTTCTTAGGTCCTTTTTGGTTAGTCACAATGGTTTTTTTTGGAACCCATATTTTCTTCACATTAAAATTTTTAGATTTGCTAGAGAAAAATGTATAGGATTTGTGTCCTACTTTACTACATTTAAAGCAAGTAATATTTAAAAAAATATTGCTTGATGAGTTCACAAAGATATTTTTTAAAAAATTTTATTTCTTTAAAGGGTTGTAGCCAAGATCGGCTTTATCATTAACGATCTTTTGATTATCAAGTATCATTTGAAGTTTATTTAAACTTAGAGTAAACTTTTCTACCATAAGTTTTAACTTAGCAATTTTATTTTTTAAGTTCAAATTTTTTTATATCAAGATCAATTTTTTATTTGAAATAATCTCATTTTCTTTTAGTAAAGATTGATTCTTTAATTTTAATTTTTTATTTTTTATCTCTAACTTTTTTAGATCATCAACTAGATCATAAAATACTTCTTGAAGTTCTTCAAAAGTAAAGTCATTAAAAGTTTCAGCGTTTCTCTCATTTTCATGTGCCATAAGGCACAAGTTGACTTATTCATGTGAATCTTCTTCTTCAGAGTTTGACTCATCACTATCACTCTATGTAGCCACCATAGCCTTTTTCTTATACTTCTTAGGACCCTTCTTAAGTTGTGGATATTCGGACCTAAAGTACTCCGACTTCTTACATTCATAACAAATAAGGGGCTGCTCCTTATCCTTCTCCTTGATATGCTCTCCTTTTGTAGGTGGCCTCTTCCTCATCCCTTATTTTTTTTTCTTCAAAAATCTTTTAAACTTTCTAATGATGAGGGCTATTTCTTCATCTTGCTCTTCATTTTCTGTTTCGTCGAATTTCTCATCGAGTTGAGCAGTGGATTTGAGGATGATTGTCCTCTTGTTCTTGACATCTTCTTCTTGACATTGTTTCATACTTAGCTCGTGTGTCATTAGCGATCCTAGAAGCTCCTCCAAGAGTAAAATATTCAGATCTTTGACTTTTTGGATTGCGGTCACTTTGGCCTCCCAAGTCCTTGGTAAAGACCTAAAAATCTTTCTCATAAGATCACTGTTAGAATAAGACTTATCAAGACTTTTCAGATCATTAATAATATCCATAAAATGAGTAAATATTTCAGTTATTGATTCATCATACTTCATTTTAAAGAGTTCATATTTGTGCACAAGCATGTTAATTTTTGATTTCTTAACTTGATTAGTACCTTCATGTGTTACTTCTAACCTATCCTATATTTTCTTAGCCGATATGCATATTGAAATACGATTAAATTCATTAGCATCTAAAGTACAATATAAAATATTCATGACTTTAGCATTGAGTTGAACCATTTTTTTATCAACCTCATCCCATTCTCTTTCGAATTTGGTTGATTCTACACCATTAATTATCTTAGTGGGTGTGTGTGGTCCATTAACTATAATACTCTACATATCATAGTCAAGTGCTTAAATAAAAATTTTCATCCGAGCTTTTCAATAGGTGTAGTTTGATCCATTGAAAAATGAAGGTCGATTTATAGACTGCCCCTCGGTTAGTGAAGTACCAACTTGAGTTGCCATAGATCTTTAGCTCTTTGATAGTTAAATCAAAGTAGGGCTAGAGCATCGAGCTCTAAGACCACTTGTTGCCTAGCTATGCAACTCAAGAGGGGGGGTGATTGGGTTTTTGAAATTTTAAAGTTAATTTAGAACCACAAGGATTAAGTAATAATAAGCAAGTTATATGTAGTAAGTGATTTAAGCAAAGTGTAGAAATGAGATGCAAGAATGCAAGAAAATAAAGAAATTTATATAGAGAGCAAGTAAGCACACCATAAACAATCAAAATTTATAATGGTTCGGTATCAACCTTGCACCTACATCCACTCTCCAAGCTCCTATTTGAGAATTTAAATCTACTAAAATGTATTCAACAAGAATACAATATCGGTACCTTCAACTCTAGCTATCCCAAGCTAGAGCACTTATTTTTCGGGTGCAAGCCAATCCAATACAATCCGATTCAAGGTTCGGATCAACCTATCCAAGTTTTGAAATCCTTCTAAAACTAAAGATCAAGATAGAAATAGAGTATAAGAGTTAATGACAAAAAAATACAAGTTTAGCTCCTTTAATAAGCAAATAAAATTTTAAGTACACTTTACACAATAAAAAAGAAGCTTTTCTGATTTTTTTCAAGATTGTTGAAGACTTGAATGAGCTTGTGAGGGGTTGGCGAACTTAAAAAATGAAAGCTTCTTTTGTTTGAAGAGGGCTTTTTACTTAGGACTGAAATGAATGCTTGAATCTCTTGCATTTTTTCCTCCTTTAAGTGCCTTTATATCCTTAATAGATGCTAGAGAAAAATCTGGACAGGTTTAAAATCATTGGAGAGCTTTAAATGAGCATTAAATATGGATAAAATGGATTGAAAATTAACCGTTACAGAAATTTTCCGTCACAGGGGTCGACTCATAGGGTCATTCCCTGTACAGGGGTCGACCTCTGTGGCATAGAAGAGAAAGTGACTGTTCTGTATCTTTGACTTGCATAGACAATAGAGATCCACTCTGGGATCGACCTCTGGCACAGGGGTGGACCCTGGGGTCGTCCCCTTTGGGTGTGCTAGCCAAAAATAGCATGTCGTTTGATGTATTGTATTTTTATATAATTATTATTATTAGTTTTAATGATTTTGATGAAATTGATATAATAATTAACTAAATAAATGTAAGAACCTGATATGTTTTATGTCAATTGCAGGTAATTGAGCCAGGTCACACCTAATTGGGCTTAACCATATTTTAAAGGTCAAATTAAGTGAAATTGGTTGAGTCCGATTCAGCAGGGTTTGTCATCCGGAGTTATCAGGTCTTGCATCAAAATCAGAGTCCACCTCAAAGCAGAATAACCAAATCAAGATATCAATGGACCCCACACCTTATCCTTTTTGGCATCATCAGCCAGAAAAAAAATTAGAGATGCAGAAAATAAATCAAGCAGTTAATCTCTCCCATCTAGTCAACCAATCTAAATTCTGGATATTTTGGTGTGAGGACCCCTAAAAGGAAAGCTACAGGATCCCAAATTGAGCAAGATTAGATTCTACAGAATTTTGAGAGAAGCAAGAAAGGAACATAATTTATAGAATTAAATTTGGCTTCCAGATGAGGTGGCTACAGTAGGTTGAAGTTGGTAACAATGTTGGACACAACAAGAAACACCCGATACATCCAGATTCTTCTTAGTGTTTCTTGGCACAAAGATCTGATATGGCAACTAATTTTGGGTGGCAAAGAGCTATCTTAGAAAGAATTAAATGGAAGAAAATCAGAGTCCAAACTAATTCTGCATGAGGAGCAAACTGAGAAAGAATTGAAACTAATTCTTGAAAAACTTGATTTGGGCAGCCGAAACCTTACCTTGTTTTGCAGATTTTGTGGATCCAGAAAGGAAGAAATTCTTCTCCTCTAATTAACCATGCCTCTTTTCTTCTTTTACTATGGAAATCATAATAAAATTAGAAAATTTGGACAGAATAAGGAGTAGATGGCTGGTGGTTGCTTAAAGCCTATCCAAAGGAGGAGAGATTCTATACCAAATAAAAAGAATGATATATAGAATAAAATCATGGGAAAAAATACCACCTTAACCCTATCCCTAGCCCTATTTAAGGATCCTAAAACACCAGTAGGAAGGAGAGGAGAATCATCTTTGAAAGCTAGAAATCAAGCAAGGAGAGTTTGGAGTATCTGGAAGATTTGAAGAGAGGATTCATTCGGCTCTGCAATTCCTTCAGAGTTTTTAATTCTTTCTCTTGTTTACTTTGCATTTATTTTTTAGAACTCATTGTTAGGATGATTTTGGAGTTTTATTCAAGTAAACTTGAGTTTGATTTTGATACGATGAAAAGCTAAATTTCTAGCTAGGGTACCTGATGTAGCTTGGATTTAATTTCAATTCCAGAATCTTGTATTAATTTTCTTTGTTAATGCAATTGTTTGTTATTTGCACTTAATGCTTTTAAGTATTATTATCTTTGGTACTTGATTGATTTTGATTTATAATTGGTACTGGGAAGAAAGATTATAAATTAGAGTTAATAACAAACATCATAGGAATAATAATTGGAGCGGGAGCAGAAGATTTGACCTGTGGGATTTTGAAAATAATCACTGTGCTTATTGAACTAATTGAAATCTATTTTACTATTGGAAGATAGATTATAGGTTTTAATTAGTATATTTAATAAGATTCGAAAGAGATTATTAAATAATTTAAGATTATTTATCTTTGCATTAATAATTAAATTTAGATTATTAATCAGAATAGCTGGAATTGATAATTGGTCCAAGTGAAATCAGATATACCTTAGTGCTTTATCAATCGAATTTTGATTCAGCTTTCATTGAGTTCTTTAGAGTTAATTTTATTTTTCACTGTCATTCAGTTTCGATCATTTAGATATTAGTAAAATTAGCATTCATTTTTGATAATTAAACTCAGTCCTCGTGGAAATGATCTCTTATTTATCATTATATTACTTGAGCGATTTTGTGCACTTGCGAAATAGGCTATCAAGTTTTTGGCGCCGTTGCCGGGGACTGGTGCTTTAATATCAAAAATAGTTGATTTTACTAGTAATCTAGATATTTTATTTTTTTAGATATTTAAAAAAAAAATCACTGACATTTCATAACGCTTAACTAATATAGTATAACCAAAAATATTAAAAAAAAAAAAATCAAACTTGATTGGACATCTTGTTTCTTTGCATTGCATCTCCATAATTAACTTTAAGGGCACTTAACCCATTAATCAGATAAGGTGGGGATTTGATCACCCTTCCTTAGCCCAAAAATCACATCCTTCATCCTGCATAACCTAGACCTTAATCTAAAATCAATTAAACGTTGGCCCTAGGATATTCGAGCTCAATAGGACAAGAAAGTCCTAAAGTTAGACCGGGTTCGAATTGATTAATTGCTCGGTGTCTAAGGCAAGTGGTTTAAGAAGGTGGTTTTCAATTGGTTCCGTTGTCTGACCTGGCCAACTCAGTTGGTGTCTAAGGAAAGCAACAAGCAGGAGACCTCCCACATCTTACACTTACTTGGTCGAGACAGTTAGTCAGTTTTGGGCTTGGAGTGCTTGAAGGCGATCTTGGAACAGTTAGGAGCTGTCCAAATCTAGGTTAACCCTAGGATAGAAAGTCCATTTTGTGCTAACTTGTTTGCCATTAAAATTTAAACCTAATTAAAACACTCTTCTCTTTCATCTCTAGATTTAGGACTCCTTAGGACTCATTTCTAGCACTCTTTTCTCTCTCTTTCCTCTTCTCTCTTCTTAAAAAAAAAAAAAAAAGATAATAATCTTTCAAAGTTACAACTTGGAAAAGAGAATCGGGTCGACTTGTGAGAATTGAATCAAACCCCATTTCAAGTCAAAAAATTGAACGCACTTGTAAACAAAATATTAAAGCAGTCAGAGAAGGAAAGAAATCTGAGGCAAAAGTAGATCCAGAAATGGCCGAAGATCCAAGGAGAAAAGTAATCCTAGTAGGAAATAATGAGGTTGCTAGAGAAGCAAACCCCAGGGCACTGCGGGATTATGCCATGCCTACCGTGAATGGAGCTTCATCTAGCATCACAAGACCACCTGTGCAAGCAAACAACTTTGAGATCAAGCCTGCTTTGATCCAAATGATCCAGACAACAGTTCAGTTTGGAGGATTGCCCAATGATGACCCTAATGCGCACATTGCAAACTTCTTGGAGATATGTGATACCCTTAAGCATAATGGAGTGTCAGATGATGCAATTCGGCTAAGATTGTTCTCGTTTTCACTTAGAGACAAAGCTAAAGCATGGTTACAGTCTCTTCCTGCTGGCTCGATCACCACTTGGAATGACTTAGCACAAAAATTTTTGGCAAAATTCTTTCCACCTGCTAAGACTGCCAAGTTGAGGACTGATATCCAAACCTTCGTACAATTTGACATGGAGACCTTATATGAAGCCTGGGAAAGGTTCAAGGATCTGCTTAGGAGGTGTTCACACCACGGGCTGCCTAAATGGTTGGTTGTGCAAACCTTCTACAATGGGCTGAACAACCATACCAGAATTAATATTGATGCTGCTGTTGGAGGTTCATTGATGGGGAAGTCGCTTGATGAGGCCTATGATCTTTTGGAGGAAATGGCCAACAACAATTATCAATGGCCCAATGAGAGAAACATGGCGAGGAAACCTGCTGGGGTTCATGAGATAGACGCTATTACTGCACTCAATGCAAAAGTAGACACTCTTTTCAAAAAATTAGATCATTTGTCTATTAATGCTATCAATACTTGTGTGCAGACCTGTGAGATGTGTACTGGGCAACATGCTACTCGAGATTACCCGATTGACAGCTCATTCATGCCTCCAGTACAAGAACAAGTGCAATATGTGGCAAACCAAGGAAGGCAACAGAACAATCCATACTCAAACACCTACACGCCTGTCTGGAAGAACCATCCAAATTTTTTCTGGGGAAATCAACAGCAACAAAAAATTATCAGAATAGAGGACCACCTGATTTTCCACAGCAAGAAAAGAAGTCTAATCTGGAAGAATTGGTTGCAACTCTCACTAAGGCCACTACTGATTTCATGGGTGAGACTAAGGCAAACTTTCAAAACCAGCAAGCTGCCATTAAAAACTTGGAAATACAAATGGGACAGTTGGCCAACATGGTAGCTAACAGAACTCAAGGGTCATTGCCTAGCAATACTGAAACGAACCCGAAGGAGCATGTGAAGACAATTACCTTGAGGAGTGGAAAACAACTAGGGGAACAACAAGGGAAAGAGCCTGTTAAAGAACAAGTAAAGGAACAAACTCAAGAAGAGACTATGGTCAAAGAGAAGCTAAAAGAGAAAAAGGAAGAGCCAGTAAAGCCCTACAATCCACCAGTTCCTTTTCCTCAAAGGCTCAAGCAAAGTAAGGATGACAAAAACTTTCTGAAGTTTTTGGAGGTCTTCAAGAAACTACACATAAATATTCTATTTGCAGAGGCATTAGCTCAGATGCCTAGTTATGCCAAATTCTTGAAGGACATCCTTTCCAAAAAGAGAAGGCTAGAGGACCATGAGACAGTCATGCTCATCGAAGAGTGCAGTGCAATCATTCAGAACAAGTTGCTATCAAAATTAAAGGATCCAGGGAGTTTTACAATTCCATGCAATATTGGCAATATCGAATTCACTAAAGCATTGTGCGATTTAGGTGCTAGCATTAACTTAATGCCTTTATCTGTTTTTAGGAAGCTTGGACTAGGGGATGTGAAACCGACCAGTGTCTCATTACAACTAGCTGATCGATCGGTGACATATCCTAAAGGCATAGTGGAGGATGTATTAGTCAAGGTGGACAAATTTATCTTCCCAGTGGATTTCATTGTCTTGGATATGGAGGAAGATAGAGAGGTTCCTTTGATATTGGGGCATCCATTCCTTGCAACTGGCAAGGCACTTATAGATGTCCATGAGGGTAAGCTTACTTTAAGAGTGGGACAAGAAGAGATAATTTTTAACATGCTTAATTCTTCTAAATATCCTCTTGAGAATGATGAATATTTTAGATTAGATGTGATTAATAAATTTGTTAGTGAAATAATTGACAATTCTGAATATGACTTGATTGATGGTGTTAAAAATAAACAGCATGTTGATGTATTAAATGATGTTGAGAAAATACAGGATTCAGTAGAGGCTAAGCCAAACCCCAAGCTTGAGCTTAAGCAGCTCCCTTCTCACTTAAGATATGCATTCTTGGGAGACTCATCTATTTTTTCTGTCATTATATCTGCTCATTTGTCTACTGAACAAGAGAAAAAATTATTGCATGTGTTGAAAAAGCATAAGAGAGCATTAGGCTGGTCTATTGATGATATTAAGGGAATTAGTCCCAGTATATGCATGCATAAAATTTTAATGAAAGAAAACTACAAACCTTCAATTGAGCATCAACGTAGGTTAAATCTAATATGAAGGAAGTAGTTAGAGCTGAAGTAATGAAATTACTTGATGCAGGAATTATCTACCCTATTTCTGATAGTAGTTGGGTGAGTCCTGTTCAAGTAGTTCCTAAGAAAGGAGGGATGACTGTTATTACAAATAATAAAAATGAGCTGATACCCACTAGAACAGTCACTGGTTGGCGTGTGTGTATTGATTATAGGAAGTTAAACAAAGCCACACGAAAGGACCATTTTCCTTTGCCTTTTATTGACCAGATGCTTGAGAGATTGTCCGGATATCCCTTCTACTATTTTTTAGATGGTTATTCAGGATATTTTCAAATTCTTATTGTACCTGAGGATCAAGAAAAAACTACATTTACTTGTCCATATGGAACATTTGCATATAGGAGAATGCCATTTGGGTTATGTAATGCACCTGCAACTTTTCAAAGATGTATGATGTCTATATTCTCTGATATGGTTGAAAAATTCATTGAAATCTTTATGGATGATTTTTTAGTTTTTGGTCCTTCTTTTGATATGTATTTGACTAACCTCTCCCAAGTTCTACAGCGTTGTGAAGAAACTAATCTTGTGTTGAACTGGGAGAAATATCATTTTATGGTGCAGGAAGGAGTAGTTTTAGGCCATAAGATTTCATCTAGAGGGATAGAAGTAGACAAAGCAAAGGTGGAGGTCATTGAAAAATTACCACCACCAACATCTGTTAAAGGAGTGAGGAGTTTCTTAGGGCATGCTGGCTTCTATAGAAGATTTATAAAAGACTTCTCTAAAATTATCAAACCTCTTTGTAATTTATTGATCAAGGATGCGCCTTTTAAAATTACTAATGAGTGTTTGTTTGCTTTTATCAGATTAAAGAGAGAATTAATCTCAGCTCCTATCATCACTGCACTTGACTGAAATCTACCATTTGAACTCATGTGTGATGTAAGCGACTATGCTATAAGAGCAGTCTTAGGACAAAGAAAGGAGAATAGACTTCATGTGGTGTACTATGCGAGTCGAACACTGAATAATGCACAGTTGAACTATGCCACCACAGAGAAAGAGTTGCTCGCCATTGTTTTTGCTTTTGATAAATTTAGGCCATATCTTATAGGAGCAAAAACAATAGTTTATACTGATCACTCAGCAATTAAATATTTACTTGAAAAGAAGGATGCGAAATCGAGACTAATTCGTTGGGTGCTCTTATTGCAGGAATTTGACTTGGAGATTAGGGATAAGAAAGGAGCAGAAAATCTTGTAGCATATCACTTGTCTCGATTAGAGTTAAGTAAAGAAATTGAGAACACTGAGGTACCCATTAATGAGTCATTCCCTGATGAGCAATTATTTACATTACTCACATCTAGTACACCCTGGTATGCTGATATTGTTAATTTTAAGGCATGTGATATTATTCCTCCGAAATTTAATTACCAGTAAAAAAAAAAATTTTTACATGATGCAAAATATTATTTTTGGGAGGATCCATATTTATATAAGTATTGTCCAGATCAGCTTATTAGGAAATGTGTGCCTGATGATGAAATTAAAAATATTTTAAAATACTGTCATTCATTAGAGTGTGGAGGCCATTTTGGACCCAACAAAACAGCTGCTAAAGTATTACAGTGTGGTTTTTATTGGCCTAACCTGTTTAAAAATGCTATTGCTTTTGTTTCTTCTTGTGACCGATGTCAAAGAACTGGAAATATTTCTTTTAGACAGGAAATGCCACTAACCAATATCCTTAAAGTAAAACTGTTCGATGTGTGGGGATTAGATTTTATGGGGCCTTTTCCACCTTCTCATTCAAATCAATACATCCTGGTGGCGGTGGATTATGTATCCAAATGGATTGAGGCAGTAGCACTTCCCTCTAATGATGCCAAGAGTGTGCTCAAGTTCTTAAAGAAATACATATTCACACACTTTGGTATTCCAAGAGCTATCATCACGGATGGAGGTAAGCATTTTTGTAATCGTTATTTGGATTCTCTATTGATAAAATATGGTGTTACTCATCGTGTAGGAACACCATATCATCCTCAAACAAGTAGACAAGTAGAGATCTCCAACCGTGAAATTAAAAGAATATTGGAGACTACTGTCAACTCATCAAGAAAGGACTGGTCCCTAAAATTAGATGATGCGTTATGGGCATATAGAACAGCATTCAAAATGCCAATTGGGATGTCTCCGTATCGTCTAGTTTATGGAAAAGCATGCCATTTACCTGTGGAGCTAGAGCATCGAGCTTACTGGGCAACTAGGTTGCTAAATTTCAATATGGAAGCTGCTGGGGAGAAAATGTTATTACAGCTTAATGAACTTGATGAGTTCCGCCTCCATGCATATGAAAATGCAAGAATTTACAAGGAGAGAATGAAAAGATGGCATGACAAACATATTGTGAGGCATGAATTCCAAGCAGGACAAAAGGTGTTGCTGTATAACTCTCGTCTAAAGCTATTTCCAGGCAAGCTCCGGTCTAGGTGGTCAGGTCCATTTGAGATTATACAAGTTTTTCCACATGGAGCTGTTGAGCTGAAGAGTGGTGATAGGACCTTCAAAGTCAATGGGCAAAGGTTGAAGGAATACATAGATGGAGGATTTGAGCAACCAAAAACCTCCATAGCACTGACATAATGCATTGGGATAGTCAAGCTAATGACTATAAACTAGCGCTTCTTGGGAGGCAACCCAAGCAATTTTTTTTTTATTTTTTTGAGTCAATTTTAATCCTCACTATATTTTAAGGTTTGAATGGACGTTGTTCACTTTTTGTAGGCACATTGAAGAAGATAAGAGAGATGAAATGACTGAGGACGAGTTGCAAACTCACACAAGCGCATAGGCACGCTACAAAGGGGAGTACCCCTAACCTTTAAGAATACCTTGCTATGATATGTATTGTGATGATGATCTTGTCATTGAGCATAATGTCCAATTCAGATTTGGGGATGCATTTGCATGAGCATTTCGTGTTAATAATATAGGATTGCCATTATGTTTGCATCTTTATCTTTATTTTTTAATAAAATTAAAAAAAAAAAAAATTGGAATGTTGATTCATTGATCACTTGTAAGGATATAGAGGGGGACAATTTTACTTTTGTATTATTGTTTGGCTATCTTAGCTTTAAATTTGGAAGTCAAATTCAGAGATTGACTGTTTTAAACTTGTAAATACTTAAATAAAATCTCGTATAGGAGATAGTTACTTTGCTTCGCCAATCCTATTTGTGAGCTTTGTTGCAATAAAATATAGACAATTTACTTGGGAGAAATGATATAGGCATTCCTTTGGCATATCCTTTTTGACCCCTTGTATTTTTTTTCATCCTATCTCATATCTACTGTTCATATTTTTTGAGAATAAATTGATTATAATGGTTAGAGCATACTGAATTTTTAGTTTTCCTTCCCTTCAAAAAAAAAAAAAAAAAGAAGAAGAAGAAGAAAAAAAAAAAAGCACAATCTACTCCGCTGTTTCAAGTTGCCTAGTAACTAGGAGCATTCATGAGCCCCATGTTTGCTTTTACGTCAAACAGTGACTTGAATTATGAGTATGCAAAGTACTTTGAGTATATGACTTGCTGAGTAATCGGGTACCTTCATCACCAATGTCGGTATTCGCGTAAAAAGGCAAATGATGACTTAAGGAAGAGTGCCAAAGTGTATAGGCTATTCTAAAAGTATAAAATAAAACAAATAAAGGAAGGGATGTAAAGCATAAGTAATTGAGTATGCTCTGATTTATTGTGGTTAATTTATTTTCACTTATGTGACCATAACCATCATTCTTGTTGCTTGCTTTCCATTTTTTTTACCCGAAAAAGTCCTATTGATCTCTTGAGTACGTTGTTTGCACTAGTCGAGATGGGCTGATAGGATTTTGCATTCAGGATTGATGTTTGAACCGAATTATTTTATTAAAACCTAAAGGAAGCAGGGTAGCTATTGATTGTGCGTAATTTTGTTTGAGTATGAATGAGTTTGGAATAGTTAGCTTGTCGGTTTGCCTTTCGGTTTTGAGTTGGGGTGGTTAAGCCATGGCATTTGGGTATTACTCTTTGTGTCTAGATGGATTTTGAGTATATTAATGTTAAATAAAGTTTTTAGCATTAATTTTTTTGAGATTCTCCATTTTTGATTTGGACTTTTCTTTTGCTTGGGGACAACCAAAAACTTAGGTTTGGGGGTATTTGATGTATTGCATTTTTATAGTAATTATTATTATTAGTTTTAATGATTTTGATGAAATTGATATAATAATTAACTAAATAAATGTAAGAACCTGATATGTTTTATGTCAATTGTAGTAATTGAGCCAGGTCACACCTAATTGGGCTTAACCATATTTTAAAGGTCAAATTAAGTGAAATTGGTTGAGTCCGATTCAGCAGGGTTTGTCATCCAGAGTTATCAGGTCTTGCATCAAAATCAGAGCCCACCTCAAAGCAGAATAACCAAATCAAGATATCAATGGACCCCACACCTTATCCTTTTTGGCATCATCAGCCAGAAAAAAAATTAGAGATGCAGAAAATAAATCAAGCAGTTAATCTCTCCCATCTAGTCAACCAATCTAAATTCTGGATATTTTGGTGTGAGACCCCTAAAAGGCAAGCTACAGGACCCAAATTGAGCAAGATTAGATTCTACAGAATTTTGAGAGAAGCAAGAAAGGAACATAATTTACAGAATTAAATTTGATTCCAGATGAGGTGGCTACAGTAGGTTGAAGTTGGTAACAATGTTGGACACAACAAGAAACACCCGATACACCCAGATTCTTCTTAGTTTTCTTGGCACAAAGATCTGATATGGCAACTAATTTTGGGTGGCAAAGAGCTATCTTGGAAAGAATTAAATGAAAGAAAATCAGAGTCCAAACTAATTCTGCATGAGGAGCAAACTGAGAAAGAATTGAAACTAATTCTTGAAAAACTTGATTTGGGCAGCCGAAACCTTACCTTGTTTTGCAGATTTTGTGGACCCAGAAAGGAAGAAATTCTTCTCCTCTAATTAACCATGCCTCCTTTCCTTCTTTTACTATGGAAATCATAATAAAATCAAAAATTTGGGCAGCATAAGGAGTAGATGGCTGGTGGTTGCTTAAAGCCTATCCAAAGGAGGAGAGATTCTATACCAAATAAAAAGAATGATATATAGAATAAAATCATGAGAAAAATACCACCTTAACCCTAGCCCTAGCCCTATTTAAGGATCCTAAAACACCAGCAGGAAGGAGGAGAATCATCTTTGAAAGCTAGAAATCAAGCAAGGAGAGTTTGGAGTATCTGGAAGATTTGAAGAGAAGATTCATTCGGCCTGCAATTCCTTCAGAGTTTTATTCTTTCTCTTGTTTACTTTGAATTTATTTTCTAGAACTCATTGTTAGGATGATTTTGGAGTTTTATTCAAGTAAACTTGAGTTTGATTTTGTTATGATGAAAAGCTAAATTTTAGCTAGGGTACCTGATGTAGCTTGAATTAAATTTCAATTCCAGAATCTTGTATTAATTTTCTTTGTTAATGCAATTGTTTGTTATTTGCCTTAATGCTTTTAAGTATTATTATCTTTGGTACTTGATTGATTTTGATTTATAATTGGTACTGGAAGGAAGATTATAAATTGGAGTTAATAACAAACATCATAGGAATAATAATTGAAGCGGGAGCAGAAGATTTGACCTGTGGATTTGAAAATAATCACTGTGCTTATTGAACTAATTGAAATCTATTTTACTATTGGAAGATAGATTATAGGTTTTAATTAGTATATTTAATAAGACTCGGAGAGATTATTAAATAATTTAGATTATTTATCCTTGCATTAATAATTAAATTTAGATTATTAATCGGAATAGCTGGAATTGATAATTGGTCCAAGTGAAATCAGATATACCCTAGTGCTTTATCAATCGAATTTTGATTCAGCTTTCATTGAGTTCTTTAGAGTTAATTTTATTTTCCATTATCATTCAGTTTCGATCGTTTAGATATTAGTAAAATTAGCATTCATTTTTGGTAATTAAACTCAGTCATCGTGGGAACGATCTCTTATTTATCATTATATTACTTGAGCGATTTCGTGCACTTGCGAAATAGGCTATCAGGATCGAACCTGAACATCATGTGTAATGCTAGCTAGATATAGTCAACTCTTCAATCTCGTTTGACTCAAAACTTAATTCTCAATCAAGTTAGTTTATATGTTTAATCAAGTCAAGCACTTTCAAATTAGACATATAAACATAGGCCAATACATTCTTACGCTGTCTGACTTGTGTGTGTGACTCCATAAGTTTAAACACTAAGCTGGTAGCACAGGAACCAATTCCTGCACTAAATGAAATACCATCTAGCAATGGCTTTTGATGTCTAGATAGGTCGAATTATCGTAAAAAAAAAATATTTCAGAATCCATACACATGATTATCGCATAATTCATCCTTTTGACCCTAAATGCTCTAGAATGGTCTCAGGCTAATTATCAATCGAGATTGCTTCATTCACATTATATTTCAACTTTTCAAATCCATCTCATGATTATCTTAGCCAAGGCTTTACTAAATTAAAATACAACGATACATCAACTCCAATAATCCGGAGGACTCAATTCCATCTTGATCCACACACAGACTTCGCAGGTACTTGACTGTATCCAGTAGCCTTCCGTCACTGCATTAAAAATTCAGATAGTCCGACACTAAAGCATAGTGAGTTGCTTGCAAGTCACTATGGTGATCTTAGGTCTGAAGAATACTTATACCCATGTGCTTCACGAGCAGCCTTAAACAGTAGAATGCTCAGCAGGTGAGTCACTTGTTCCGTGATGATGTACTCGTACATCTCATCTGTATGCCATACTAGTATCACCACACTCCTTGATTAAGAAGATAACCAACCCATATGGCACACAACGACCTCCACTCGATAAATGTCATCATCCTATAATGATGTATCATTTGATCGCGAACATATTTAAGAACTATACGATAAATCCTCTCTTTATCGTATACTAACATAGTTCTAAAGACTTCATCACAGCACAAAGAGTTCAAGAAAGATGTAACTTTGTGATAAAAAATATTGCCCAGCTATGCAACCCAAGAGGGGGGGTGAATTGGGTTTTTAAAATTTTAAGCTTAACTTATGACTTGTGAGAAATGTTTGACAAAGCTTAATAGATAGAGTGAGTAGAATTAATTCAAGGCTAATAGCAAGAGCAAGAATGCAAGAGAATAATGAAGAGATAAATAAGGAGCAATAGACACACACCAAACAAAAAGATTTATAGTGGTTCGGTGCCAACCTTGCACCTACGTCCACTCTCCCAAGCTCCTACTTGGGAATTTCAATCCACTAATCTTGTATTTAACCCGAATACAAATATCGAAAACTTCGACTCTAGCTATCCCAAGCTAGACCATTATTTTTCGGGGTACAAGCCAACCCAATACACTCTGATTCTAGGTTCGGATATCAACCTTCTCTTGTTTTGGAACCCCTCCAAAACAAAAACAATCACTCAAATCGAGTATAACAATTAATAGCATAAATAAGTACAAAGAAAAGCTCCTTTAATGAGCAAATATGACTTTAAATATACTATTACTCAAGAGAAGAAGATCCTTTTTAGATTTTCTCAGGTGGTTGGAGACTGAATGTGCACTTGAGGAGTTGGTGAGCTTGGATTAAAGGCTTCTTGAAAGCTTTGAATGAGCTCTTGCTTAGGGCTGAAAAGTTGGCTTGAAATTCTTTTTTCAAAATCTCTCTACTTGAATGCTCTTCTTGATTCTCACCTTTTGTCCCTTTTTATAGCTTTAAGAAATAGAGAAAATCATTCTAGACTGGAAAAAGAGCCGTTAGACTGCATTAAATGAGCATTAAAAGTATTTAAAATGGGTTAAAAAACTAGCCGTTGCAGAAAAAATTCCATCACAGAGGTCGACTCATGAGTCGACTCATGCCTGGGGTCGACTCATGGGTCGACCTCTGTGGAAAAATATCACAGAAGGGAACTGAATCCATGGTTCTGTAAAACTGGCAAAAAGACCTGCAGAGGTCGACTCATGAGTCGACACATGCCTTGGGGGTCGACTCATGGGTCGACTCACAGGTTGTGCCAAGTCTATGCCGGTCAGGAATTTCAGCGTGCCAGTCATCTCATGTGCCATGAGTCGACTCCATGGGTCGACTCATGATTTTCAATCATGCATATCTTTCAAAATACAAGTCCAAAATCAATAAAATTTTTACCATTGGATCACTAAATCTTTTGTTCTATCATTTGATACTATCAAATCAAGATTTTGATAAAATTACAATTTTTACTCTTGAAGAAGCAAAAAAGCTTTTTCAAGTGACAAATATTAGTACCCCTTCAACTGCTTTGTAATCATCAAAATCAATCTAGGAAGCAACAATCTCCCCCTTTTTGATGATGATAAAATATTTTGAACAAAAGCATTTATATGAATCAATGATCAATGAATTTCAAAAGAATGAAATGCATTAAGGTAGTTTTGAAGATAAATAGGAAATTTACTACCAACTTATAAGTGCATTTGCTTGAAAGAAGATTGATTCTTTTGGCATGTGAAACATGTGCCCATTAGCATAAATAATTTGCCCATTGCTTAATGATTTGAAAAATTTACTCATTTGATTATGTAATTTTGGTATCAGAGTAAAAAATTTATTTTTGTTATCAGAGCAAAGCAGATTTTACATTAGGATTAAAAATTGCGTGTTTGAAAATATCTCATTTGCTCATTTGCTTGTTTTTTCAAATTTCTTGAAAATTCGCTCATTCTCATTTGATTATTTAGTTTTAGTATCAGAGCATGTTTAACAATTAAGTGTATCAATGTATGCCTAAGAATTACTTTTTAAAGCATGTCTGAGCATGTCAGATTTTAAAATGTGTCAGAGCAGTCTAATTTTAAAGCATATCAGAGCATGTCTAAGAAGTAATTTAAAGATTGCTCATTTGCTTTGCTTAAGCAATTCATTCATTTTGTTAGCAATCTTGTTAATTTCTCCCAATTCACTCATTTTATTGTTAAGTTTGTATTTATCTTCCTTTTGATACTTTTGCTTAGCAATTTACCAGTCATTTAATAATCTTGCTTTTGATATTTTTTTAATTTTTCCCCTTTTTGACATCATCAAACATTGTTAACTCCCCCTCTTTTTGAATACATTTTCACTTTAGTGTTTCTTCAAACTTCTTGTGCTAATCATTAATGTTTGCTCCCCTGAATACAGCAATCATTAAACAAAAAGGCCATTGATACCATACATTAAAAGTCAAAGAGTAGAATATAATCAAA
>NC_025994.2:35024123-35104157 GCF_000442705.2 Elaeis guineensis
TTGCGAAATAGGCTATCAAGTTTTTGGCGCCGTTGCCGGGGACTGGTGCTTTAATATCAAGAATAGTTGATTTTACTAGTAATCTAGATATTTTATTTCTTAGATATTTAAAAAAAAAAATCACTGATTTCATAATGCTTAACTAATATAGTATAACCAAAAATATTAAAAAAAAAAAAATCAAACTTGATTGGACATCTTGTTTCTTTGCATTGCATCTCCATAATTAACTTTAAGGGCACTTAACCCATTAATCAGATAAGGTGGGGATTTGATCACCCTTCCTTAGCCCAAAAATCACATCCTTCATCCTGCATAACCTAGACCTTAATCTAAAATCAATTAAACGTTGGCCCTAGGATATTCGAGCTCAATAGGACAAGAAAGTCCTAAAGTTAGACCGGGTTCGAATTGATTAATTGCTCGGTGTCTAAGGCAAGTGGTTTAAGAAGTGGTTTTCAATTGGTTCCGTTGTCTGACCTGGCCAACTCAGTTGGTGTCTAAGGAAAGCAACAAGCAGGAGACCTCCACATCTTACACTTACTTGGTCGAGACAGTTAGTCAGTTTTGGGCTTGGAGTGCTTGAAGGCGATCTTGGAACAGTTAGGAGCTGTCCAATCTAGGTTAACCCTAGGATAGAAAGTCCATTTTGTGCTAACTTGTTTGCCATTAAATTTAAACCTAATTAAAACACTCTTCTCTTTCATCTCTAGATTTAGGACTCCTTAGGACTCATTTCTAGCACTCTTTTTCTCTCTCTTTCCTCTTCTCTCTTCTAAAAAAAAAAAAAAAAGATAATAATCTTTCAAATTACAACTTGGAAAAGAGAATCGGGTCGACTTGTGAGAATTGAATCAAACCCCATTTCAAGTCAAAAAATGAAACGCACTTGTAAACAAATATTAAAGCAGTCAGAGAAGGAAAGAAATCTGAGGCAAAAGTAGATCCAGAAATGGCGAAGATCCAAGGAGAAAGTAATCCTAGTAGGAATAATGAGGTTGCTAGAGAAGCAAACCCCAGGGCACTGCGGGATTATGCCATGCCTACCGTGAATGGAGCTTCATCTAGCATCACAAGACCACCTGTGCAAGCAAACAACTTTGAGATCAAGCCTGCTTTGATCCAAATGATCCAGACAACAGTTCAGTTTGGAGGATTGCCCAATGATGACCCTAATGCGCACATTGCAAACTTCTTGGAGATATGTGATACCCTTAAGCATAATGGAGTGTCAGATGATGCAATTCGGCTAAGATTGTTCTCGTTTTCACTTAGAGACAAAGCTAAAGCATGGTTACAGTCTCTTCCTGCTGGCTCGATCACCACTTGGAATGACTTAGCACAAAAATTTTTGGCAAAATTCTTTCCACCTGCTAAGACTGCCAAGTTGAGGACTGATATCCAAACCTTCGTACAATTTGACATGGAGACCTTATATGAAGCCTGGGAAAGGTTCAAGGATCTGCTTAGGAGGTGTTCACACCACGGGCTGCCTAAATGGTTGGTTGTGCAAACCTTCTACAATGGGCTGAACAACCATACCAGAATTAATATTGATGCTGCTGTTGGAGGTTCATTGATGGGGAAGTCGCTTGATGAGGCCTATGATCTTTTGGAGGAAATGGCCAACAACAATTATCAATGGCCCAATGAGAGAAACATGGCGAGGAAACCTGCTGGGGTTCATGAGATAGACGCTATTACTGCACTCAATGCAAAAGTAGACACTCTTTTCAAAAAATTAGATCATTTGTCTATTAATGCTATCAATACTTGTGTGCAGACCTGTGAGATGTGTACTGGGCAACATGCTACTCGAGATTACCCGATTGACAGCTCATTCATGCCTCCAGTACAAGAACAAGTGCAATATGTGGCAAACCAAGGAAGGCAACAGAACAATCCATACTCAAACACCTACACGCCTGTCTGGAAGAACCATCCAAATTTTTCTGGGGAAATCAACAGCAACAAAAAATTATCAGAATAGAGGACCACCTGATTTTCCACAGCAAGAAAAGAAGTCTAATCTGGAAGAATTGGTTGCAACTCTCACTAAGGCCACTACTGATTTCATGGGTGAGACTAAGGCAAACTTTCAAAACCAGCAAGCTGCCATTAAAAACTTGAAAATACAAATGGGACAGTTGGCCAACATGGTAGCTAACAGAACTCAAGGGTCATTGCCTAGCAATACTGAAACGAACCCGAAGGAGCATGTGAAGACAATTACCTTGAGGAGTGGAAAACAACTAGGGGAACAACAAGGGAAAGAGCCTGTTAAAGAACAAGTAAAGGAACAAACTCAAGAAGAGACTATGGTCAAAGAGAAGCTAAAAGAGAAAAAGGAAGAGCCAGTAAAGCCCTACAATCCACCAGTTCCTTTTCCTCAAAGGCTCAAGCAAAGTAAGGATGACAAAAACTTTCTGAAGTTTTTGGAGGTCTTCAAGAAACTACACATAAATATTCTATTTGCAGAGGCATTAGCTCAGATGCCTAGTTATGCCAAATTCTTGAAGGACATCCTTTCCAAAAAGAGAAGGCTAGAGGACCATGAGACAGTCATGCTCATCGAAGAGTGCAGTGCAATCATTCAGAACAAGTTGCTATCAAAATTAAAGGATCCAGGGAGTTTTACAATTCCATGCAATATTGGCAATATCGAATTCACTAAAGCATTGTGCGATTTAGGTGCTAGCATTAACTTAATGCCTTTATCTGTTTTTAGGAAGCTTGGACTAGGGGATGTGAAACCGACCAGTGTCTCATTACAACTAGCTGATCGATCGGTGACATATCCTAAAGGCATAGTGGAGGATGTATTAGTCAAGGTGGACAAATTTATCTTCCCAGTGGATTTCATTGTCTTGGATATGGAGGAAGATAGAGAGGTTCCTTTGATATTGGGGCATCCATTCCTTGCAACTGGCAAGGCACTTATAGATGTCCATGAGGGTAAGCTTACTTTAAGAGTGGGACAAGAAGAGATAATTTTTAACATGCTTAATTCTTCTAAATATCCTCTTGAGAATGATGAATATTTTAGATTAGATGTGATTAATAAATTTGTTAGTGAAATAATTGACAATTCTGAATATGACTTGATTGATGGTGTTAAAAATAAACAGCATGTTGATGTATTAAATGATGTTGAGAAAATACAGGATTCAGTAGAGGCTAAGCCAAACCCCAAGCTTGAGCTTAAGCAGCTCCTTCTCACTTAAGATATGCATTCTTGGGAGACTCATCTATTTTTTCTGTCATTATATCTGCTCATTTGTCTACTGAACAAGAGAAAAAATTATTGCATGTGTTGAAAAAGCATAAGAGAGCATTAGGCTGGTCTATTGATGATATTAAGGGAATTAGTCCCAGTATATGCATGCATAAAATTTTAATGAAAGAAAACTACAAACCTTCAATTGAGCATCAACGTAGGTTAAATCATAATATGAAGGAAGTAGTTAGAGCTGAAGTAATGAAATTACTTGATGCAGGAATTATCTACCCTATTTCTGATAGTAGTTGGGTGAGTCCTGTTCAAGTAGTTCCTAAGAAAGGAGGGATGACTGTTATTACAAATAATAAAAATGAGCTGATACCCACTAGAACAGTCACTGGTTGGCGTGTGTGTATTGATTATAGGAAGTTAAACAAAGCCACACGAAAGGACCATTTTCCTTTGCCTTTTATTGACCAGATGCTTGAGAGATTGTCCGGATATCCCTTCTACTATTTTTTAGATGGTTATTCAGGATATTTTCAAATTCTTATTGTACCTGAGGATCAAGAAAAAACTACATTTACTTGTCCATATGGAACATTTGCATATAGGAGAATGCCATTTGGGTTATGTAATGCACCTGCAACTTTTCAAAGATGTATGATGTCTATATTCTCTGATATGGTTGAAAAATTCATTGAAATCTTTATGGATGATTTTTTAGTTTTTGGTCCTTCTTTTGATATGTATTTGACTAACCTCTCCCAAGTTCTACAGCGTTGTGAAGAAACTAATCTTGTGTTGAACTGGGAGAAATTCATTTTATGGTGCAGGAAGGAGTAGTTTTAGGCCATAAGATTTCATCTAGAGGGATAGAAGTAGACAAAGCAAAGGTGGAGGTCATTGAAAAATTACCACCACCAACATCTGTTAAAGGAGTGAGGAGTTTCTTAGGGCATGCTGGCTTCTATAGAAGATTTATAAAAGACTTCTCTAAAATTATCAAACCTCTTTGTAATTTATTGATCAAGGATGCGCCTTTTAAAATTACTAATGAGTGTTTGTTTGCTTTTATCAGATTAAAGAGAGAATTAATCTCAGCTCCTATCATCACTGCACCTGACTGAAATCTACCATTTGAACTCATGTGTGATGTAAGCGACTATGCTATAAGAGCAGTCTTAGGACAAAGAAAGGAGAATAGACTTCATGTGGTGTACTATGCGAGTCGAACACTGAATAATGCACAGTTGAACTATGCCACCACAGAGAAAGAGTTGCTCGCCATTGTTTTTGCTTTTGATAAATTTAGGCCATATCTTATAGGAGCAAAAACAATAGTTTATACTGATCACTCAGCAATTAAATATTTACTTGAAAAGAAGGATGCGAAATCGAGACTAATTCGTTGGGTGCTCTTATTGCAGGAATTTGACTTGGAGATTAGGGATAAGAAAGGAGCAGAAAATCTTGTAGCATATCACTTGTCTCGATTAGAGTTAAGTAAAGAAATTGAGAACACTGAGGTACCCATTAATGAGTCATTCCCTGATGAGCAATTATTTACATTACTCACATCTAGTACACCCTGGTATGCTGATATTGTTAATTTTAAGGCATGTGATATTATTCCTCCGAAATTTAATTACCAGTAAAAAAAAAAAATTTTTACATGATGCAAAATATTATTTTTGGGAGGATCCATATTTATATAAGTATTGTCCAGATCAGCTTATTAGGAAATGTGTGCCTGATGATGAAATTAAAAATATTTTAAAATACTGTCATTCATTAGAGTGTGGAGGCCATTTTGGACCCAACAAAACAGCTGCTAAAGTATTACAGTGTGGTTTTTATTGGCCTAACCTGTTTAAAAATGCTATTGCTTTTGTTTCTTCTTGTGACCGATGTCAAAGAACTGGAAATATTTCTTTTAGACAGGAAATGCCACTAACCAATATCCTTAAAGTAAAACTGTTCGATGTGTGGGGATTAGATTTTATGGGGCCTTTTCCACCTTCTCATTCAAATCAATACATCCTGGTGGCGGTGGATTATGTATCCAAATGGATTGAGGCAGTAGCACTTCCCTCTAATGATGCCAAGAGTGTGCTCAAGTTCTTAAAGAAATACATATTCACACACTTTGGTATTCCAAGAGCTATCATCACGGATGGAGGTAAGCATTTTTGTAATCGTTATTTGGATTCTCTATTGATAAAATATGGTGTTACTCATCGTGTAGGAACACCATATCATCCTCAAACAAGTAGACAAGTAGAGATCTCCAACCGTGAAATTAAAAGAATATTGGAGACTACTGTCAACTCATCAAGAAAGGACTGGTCCCTAAAATTAGATGATGCGTTATGGGCATATAGAACAGCATTCAAAATGCCAATTGGGATGTCTCCGTATCGTCTAGTTTATGGAAAAGCATGCCATTTACCTGTGGAGCTAGAGCATCGAGCTTACTGGGCAACTAGGTTGCTAAATTTCAATATGGAAGCTGCTGGGGAGAAAATGTTATTACAGCTTAATGAACTTGATGAGTTCCGCCTCCATGCATATGAAAATGCAAGAATTTACAAGGAGAGAATGAAAAGATGGCATGACAAACATATTGTGAGGCATGAATTCCAAGCAGGACAAAAGGTGTTGCTGTATAACTCTCGTCTAAAGCTATTTCCAGGCAAGCTCCGGTCTAGGTGGTCAGGTCCATTTGAGATTATACAAGTTTTTCCACATGGAGCTGTTGAGCTGAAGAGTGGTGATAGGACCTTCAAAGTCAATGGGCAAAGGTTGAAGGAATACATAGATGGAGGATTTGAGCAACCAAAAACCTCCATAGCACTGACATAATGCATTGGGATAGTCAAGCTAATGACTATAAACTAGCGCTTCTTGGGAGGCAACCCAAGCAATTTTTTTTTTTATTTTTTTGAGTCAATTTTAATCCTCACTATATTTTTAAGGTTTGAATGGACGTTGTTCACTTTTTGTAGGCACATTGAAGAAGATAAGAGAGATGAAATGACTGAGGACGAGTTGCAAACTCACACAAGCGCATAGGCACGCTACAAAGGGGAGTACCCCTAACCTTTAAGAATACCTTGCTATGATATGTATTGTGATGATGATCTTGTCATTGAGCATAATGTCCAATTCAGATTTGGGATGCATTTGCATGAGCATTTCGTGTTAATAATATAGGATTGCCATTATGTTTGCATCTTTATCTTTATTTTTTAATAAAATTAAAAAAAAAAAAATTGGAATGTTGATTCATTGATCACTTGTAAGGATATAGAGGGGGACAATTTTACTTTTGTATTATTGTTTGGCTATCTTAGCTTTAAATTTGGAAGTCAAATTCAGAGATTGACTGTTTTAAACTTGTAAATACTTAAATAAAATCTCGTATAGGAGATAGTTACTTTGCTTCGCCAATCCTATTTGTGAGCTTTGTTGCAATAAAATATAGACAATTTACTTGGGAGAAATGATATAGGCATTCCTTTGGCATATCCTTTTTGACCCCTTGTATTTTTTTTCATCCTATCTCATATCTACTGTTCATATTTTTTGAGAATAAATTGATTATAATGGTTAGAGCATACTGAATTTTTAGTTTTCCTTCCCTTCAAAAAAAAAAAAAAAGAAGAAGAAGAAGAAGAAAAAAAAAAAAGCACAATCTACTCCGCTGTTTCAAGTTGCCTAGTAACTAGGAGCATTCATGAGCCCCATGTTTGCTTTTACGTCAAACAGTGACTTGAATTATGAGTATGCAAAGTACTTTGAGTATATGACTTGCTGAGTAATCGGGTACCTTCATCACCAATGTCGGTATTCGCGTAAAAAGGCAAATGATGACTTAAGGAAGAGTGCCAAAGTGTATAGGCTATTCTAAAAGTATAAAATAAAACAAATAAAGGAAGGGATGTAAAGCATAAGTAATTGAGTATGCTCTGATTTATTGTGGTTAATTTATTTTCACTTATGTGACCATAACCATCATTCTTGTTGCTTGCTTTCCATTTTTTTTACCCGAAAAAGTCCTATTGATCTCTTGAGTACGTTGTTTGCACTAGTCGAGATGGGCTGATAGGATTTTGCATTCAGGATTGAATGTTTGAACCGAATTATTTTATTAAAACCTAAAGGAAGCAGGGTAGCTATTGATTGTGCGTAATTTTGTTTGAGTATGAATGAGTTTGGAATAGTTAGCTTGTCGGTTTGCCTTTCGGTTTTGAGTTGGGGTGGTTAAGTCATGGCATTTGGGTATTACTCTTTTGTGTCTAGATGGATTTTGAGTATATTAATGTTAAATAAAGTTTTTAGCATTAATTTTTTTGAGATTCTCCATTTTTGATTTGGACTTTTCTTTTGCTTGGGGACAACCAAAAACTTAGGTTTGGGGGTATTTGATGTATTGCATTTTTATAGTAATTATTATTATTAGTTTTAATGATTTTGATGAAATTGATATAATAATTAACTAAATAAATGTAAGAACCTGATATGTTTTATGTCAATTGTAAGTAATTGAGCCAGGTCACACCTAATTGGGCTTAACCATATTTTAAAGGTCAAATTAAGTGAAATTGGTTGAGTCCGATTTAGCAGGGTTTGTCATCCAGAGTTATCAGGTCTTGCATCAAAATCAGAGCCCACCTCAAAGCAGAATAACCAAATCAAGATATCAATGGACCCCACACCTTATCCTTTTTGGCATCATCAGCCAGAAAAAAAATTAGAGATGCAGAAAATAAATCAAGCAGTTAATCTCTCCCATCTAGTCAACCAATCTAAATTCTGGATATTTTGGTGTGACGACCCCTAAAAGGAAAGCTACAGGATCCCAAATTGAGCAAGATTAGATTCTACAGAATTTTGAGAGAAGCAAGAAAGGAACATAATTTACAGAATTAAATTTAGATTCCAGATGAGGTGGCTACAGTAGGTTGAAGTTGGTAACAATGTTGGACACAACAAGAAACACCCGATACACCCAGATTCTTCTTAGTGTTTCTTGGCACAAAGATCTGATATGGCAACTAATTTTGGGTGGCAAAGAGCTATCTTGGAAATAATTAAATGAAAGAAAATCAGAGTCCAAACTAATTCTGCATGAGGAGCAAACTGAGAAAGAATTGAAACTAATTCTTGAAAAACTTGATTTGGGCAGCCGAAACCTTACCTTGTTTTGCAGATTTTATGGACCCAGAAAGGAAGAAATCTTCTCCTCTAATTAACCATGCCTCCTTTCTTTCTTTTACTATGGAAATCATAATAAAATTAGAAAATTTGGGTAGCATAAGGAGTAGATGGCTGGTGGTTGCTTAAAGCCTATCCAAAGGAGGAGAGATTCTATACCAAATAAAAAAAATGATATATAGAATAAAATTATGGGAAAAATACCACCTTAACCCTAGCCCTAGCCCTATTTAAGGATCCTAAAACACCAGCAGGAAGGAGAGGAGAATCATCTTTGAAAGCTAGAAATCAAGCAAGGAGAGTTTGGAGTATCTGGAAGATTTGAAGAGAGGATTCATTCAGCTCTGTAATTCCTTCAGAGTTTTTAATTCTTTCTCTTGTTTACTTTGCATTTATTTTCTAGAACTCATTGTTAGGATAATTTTGGAGTTTTATTCAAGTAAACTTGAGTTTGATTTTGATACGATGAAAAGCTAAATTTTTAGCTAGGGTACCTGATGTAGCTTGGATTTAATTTCAATTCCAGAATCTTGTATTAATTTTTTTTGTTAATGCAATTGTTTGTTATTTGCACTTAATGCTTTTAAGTATTATTATCTTTGGTACTTGATTGATTTTGATTTATAATTGGTACTGGAAAGGAAGATTATAAATTGGAGTTAATAACAACATCATAGGAATAATAATTGGAGCGGGAGCAGAAGATTTGACCTGTGAGATTTTGAAAATAATCACTGTGCTTATTGAACTAATTGAAATCTATTTTATTATTGGAAGATAGATTATAGATTTTAATTAGTATATTTAATAAGACTCGGGAGAGATTATTAAATAATTTAGGATTATTTATCCTTACATTAATAATTAAATTTAGATTATTAATCGGAATAGCTGGAATTAATAATTGGTCCAAGTGAAATCAGATATACCCTAGTGCTTTATCAATCGAATTTTGATTCAGCTTTCATTGAGTTCTTTAGAGTTAATTTTATTTTTCACTGTCATTTAGTTTCGATCGTTTAGATATTAGTAAAATTAGCATTCATTTTTGGTAATTAAACTCAATCTTCGTGGAAACGATCTCTTATTTATCATTATATTACTTGAGCGATTTCGTGCACTTGCGAAATAGGCTATCATCGTTCAGTCCCTTTTGACAAGGATCGATTTTTTACTTTCAACTTGATTTTCTCTCAAAAT
This sequence comes from Elaeis guineensis, assembly GCF_000442705.2. NCBI lineage: Eukaryota > Viridiplantae > Streptophyta > Magnoliopsida > Arecales > Arecaceae > Elaeis > Elaeis guineensis. Next base: position 35,033,764 of record NC_025994.2, read on the forward strand.
ATACATCCAAAAAATATGAAATTATCTTTAATAGATCACAAATCTTCTATTCTTGCTCTTGAGGCTTTCAAATCAGAACTTGATAAAATTATGAATTTTCTCCTAAAATATAATAAATCTTTTTTCAAGTCAAAATCACTAGTAACTCTCTCAAATATTTTGTAATCATCAAAATCAATTTATGGAGCAATAGTTCGTGTATCTGATGCACCAAAAGTCTGAAGCTTTTGAAAAGTTCATAGAATTCAAATATGAAGTAGAAAATAGATCAAAAAACTCATAAAAGTTCTTCCATCAGATCGAGGAGGAAAATATGTTAGTGAAGAATTTTGGACCTATCTCAAAGATAATGACATAGTCTCACAGTGGATACCTCCAGAGATGCCTCAGCTCAATGGAGCATCCAAAAGGAGGAATCGGACCCCTATTAGATATGGTCCGATCTATGATGAGCTTCACAGATCTTTCTGACTTTCTCTGGAGATATGCTTTGCTTTTTACAATTCATCTCTTGAATCGGGTTTCCTCTAAATTTGTTCCTACCACAACATATGAATTATGGCATGGTAAGAAGCCAACTCTTGGATACCTCAGGATTTGGAGATGTCCAACCCATGTCAAGTGACAGCAGATGGATAAGTTAGAGACTAGGTCCTTTAGGACTCATTTTATAGGATATCCTAAGAAAATTATGGGATACTACTTCTATCTTTTTGAGAATCACAATGTGATTGTGAGCTGTCATGCCATCTTCTTGAAAAAAGAGTTTATCCAAAATGAAGACAGTGGGAAGACAGTGGGAGGAAGATTGAACTCGAAGAGAAAGTTTTTAAAGAGAATCAAGTCCAAGGACCTGAACCTAATAATGAGCCAGTAAATGTGATACCTCCTCCACCTTATAAATCAAGTAGGATCTCCCGTCCTCATAAAAGATACTTAGGTATTCTTATAGAGGATTTAGAGAAAGAATTCCTTGTGGGAGATAAGGACATTAGGAATGATCTCAAAACCTACGATGAGGCAATGTTAGATGTAGACTCCGAGAAATGGATGGGTGCAATGAAGTCAGAAATTGACTCCATGCATTCCAACCAGATTTAATCCTTAGTAGATCCACCTGAAGGTATTGTATATATTGGGTGTAAATGGATTTACAAAAGGAAGATTAGGTCGGATGGTAAGGTAGAGACCTATAAGGCAAGGCTAGTCACGAAAGGTTATAGTCCATGCGAAGGCATCGACTATCATGAAACTTTTTTGCCCGTGGTCATATTAAAATCCATCCATACTCTGCTTGCCATAGCAGTATTTCATGATTATGAAATCTAATAGATGGATGTGAAGACTATCTTCCTAAATGGATATCTTGAAGAAGATATCTATATGGAGCAGTCTCTGAGTTTCACATCCAGTGATAGTGATCACAGAGTCTGCAAGCTGTAAAGGTCCATATATGGACTCAAGCAAGCATCTCGGAGTTGGAACACTCACTTCAATGATGTAATCAAAATATTTGATTTTATCAAACATGAAGAGGAGCCGTGTATGTATAAAAAGATTAGTGGGAGTACTGTCACATTCTTCGTATTGTACATGGATGACATCCTCCTGATTGAAAATGATATTCCCATACTGATGTTGGTCAAAGTATGGTTGTTGAAAGAGTTCGCCATGAAAGACCTAGGAGAAACTTTCTACATTCTTGGTATAAAGGTCTATAAAGATAGATCCAAGAGAATGATAGGACTCTCACAGCATATATACACAGAGGAGGTGTTGAAGAGGTTCAGCATGAAAAACTCCAAAAGGAGTCTTTTGCCCCTTAGACATGATATTTATCTCTCCAAGAAGATGTACCCTGACACATCTAAGGAGATCCAGCGCATGAGTAAGATCTCTTATGCTTCAGCAATAGGGAGTCTCATGTATGCCATACTATGTGCACACCCTGATATAGCACTTGTCATGATTGTCACAAGTAGATATCAGACGAATCCAAGTGAAGAACACTGGATTGCTGTTAAAAATATCTTTAAGTACTTGAGAAGGACTAAGGACTTGATGTTGGTCTTTAATGGAGGATCGGAGCTAAAAGTTGAGAAATACATCGATTCAGAGTTTATGACTGATGTCGATGATAGAACGTCTACATCATGGTGTATCTTCTTGTGTAATGGTGGTATGGTTAGCTGAAAAAATTTCAAGCAGCTGATCATTGTAGATTTGACCATAGAAGTCGAGTACATCATCGCCTCTGAAGCTGCTAAGGAAGTCTTTTGGTTCAAGAAGTTTGTTGCAGAACTGGGTGTGATGCCATCAGATGCCATTACACTATACTGCGACAATAATAGTGCCATAGCTCTCGCTAAGGAGCCTAGATCTCACCAGAAGTCTAAGCACATAGAGTGACAGTTTCACATCATACATGAATATCTTGAGAAGAAGTTCATCGAGGTGTAGAGAGTCGACTCCACGCTGAATGTGGGGGACCCACTGACCAAGCCTCTGAGCCAGTAGAAGACTGAAGCTCATCTTGAGAAGATGGATCTTAGGTATATAGCCAATTGGCTTTAGGTCAAGTGAGAGTTTGTTGGATTTGTGCCTTAGAAGTCAATTGTTGGCTGACACATTATGTAATTCTTAGGTCTATACTTATACTTGTAATTTTTTATTATCAATAAAGAGCTTTTTCTTTCCAATCAAGTTTATATATCCATAATTTATCCTAAAAATTAATAAAGATAATTTTTGTATAAGTTAAGAATTTGAGACATACATTAATTAGTGGTTAATTTTTAAATGCTCCCGATCAAAGGATCATCATGGAGGACAGTGATCAATCCATTTGAGATCGATGCATGGTTCACCTTTTTTGTGGGCAGATGAGTCTCAGATCTGTAGTTTAGAGACACTGGGATGAAGGTGTAGGTGGTTGTTAGAGAACAACTTGCACTAAGCGTGATCAATACGAGAACCACATGGATGTCTACTCACTCATCAGTGATCTTGTCGATGCTGTAGTGGTATGAGTAGTCCTTTAACCTGTAGTATCATTATCTATTCACAGCGAGACTATTGGATTTGACTACATATTTTCTTGATCCCTAGCCATTCGAATCTTTGCTGTGTATGTTGGCTTCGGTAGGTGCAGGTTCACTGTTTGGAATAGGATGCATCTAGATGGGATCTATTGATCTTGATCGAAAAAGAGAAGTCTTATGCAACTTGGGAGATTGAGTTCAGAAAGTCTTTGATCAAAACAAGTGTGAATACTGAAAAAAAATTTTACAGGATTCACAAATGAACTCAAATCGAACCAATCTAGCATATGACTGATGATGGGATCTGACGACCTCTCCATGACCTTCGTCAAATCGGAACTCATGATAGAAAGATTGAATCATACGATAACTGCATCTAGAGATTCTTACTTTTATCCTACTGGATGCCATTATATACTGCTAGGTGTTACTAGTGGATTTGAGACTCATCGAGTATTATCTTGATGATCGATGGCCCTTGAAAGATAGAATTGAAAATATTTTAATTCATCGAAAAGAGTTTCGATGATATTTTGATAAAGATCACAATATATCTCACTATCAGATAGAATGGAATCTATGGGGTCACATATTAACGGGTTTAATCTCGAATTTGTCAATTGAGCTTATGAAGTTTCAATTGGGTTAGAGTTTATTGAAATTCTATTAGGTTTATGAGAACCATACTAGCATATGGTTAAACCTAATTCTTCTCGGGACTTCAATTCGATCAAGTCCATAGTCTTGAACTTAACCTAAATCCATTTAGATTTAATTGGATTCTTAATTATGAGCCCAAGAAGATTTGATTAAGTCAATTAGTTAGCATAATTATCCTAACACTATCTCTTCTTTATCTCCTGATTATCTCTAAGTGTGCATGTGGAATAGATGAAAAATTAAATGGCACATCTTTTTTTTTTGAAAAGTTTTGGGCACCAAATCTTTGAGGGGCCCACCCCCTCTTATATGTCATGGCATGGAGGAGAGAGAGTGGGGCCCATGCCGCATCTCTTTTTGGCTAGAGATCTCTTTGTGGGATGTCAAGAGTTGGTGCCCCAACTACCTGACATATATTCTCATGATAACTCTTGTACATGCTTAAAGGGACTGATTAATTATCATTTATGTCTAGTTTTATTTGTCATAAATCAGATTAAAAAGGTAGAAGATTTTTATGAGATAAGAATCTATTTTTTTAAGATAATTGGATTTCTAATATGTGTCAGGACAGTGTCTATATATAAAGGGTGGTCTCTAGGATTTCAAATAATGAAATTTTGATCAACAAAAATCTCTCTCTCTCCATCTCCATGCTTTTTCTCATCATTTTCTTTCTTTCCATGCTCAAAAATTGGGTGCTCTCTCTCCCACATGCCTAGAAAAAGTTCTGGTGACTTAGAGATCAAAGATCGAGGAGAAGAAGAAGAAGACTGCAGATCAAGGAGTTGATCTTGCAGTTGAGATCAAAGGAGTTGATCAAAGTCTTCAAGACTAAGGTTCTTTTTAAGAAGAAAAATCTCATATGAGAAGAAAAAATTTGAGATCGATCTCCGTAGATACCTGTAGAGACCGAACACGTGTGCGGCTCAACCTTCTACGAATCCAAGATCATCAGAAGCGGTGAATATCTACCCTCGTCAAGGTAATGAAATCTGATCTCATAATTTTTTTTAAATTTTAGATTAATGATATGTGCTTTCTCTTAGGCTTGGGTAGGTTTAGATTTGATCTCTAGCATGTGGAGTTAAAGAATTTAACCCATTTTATTTTTCGCTACCTATTTTCAAAGTTTTGAAATTTACATATGCTGCCTATCTGATTTTCTAACTTTGGTAGCCTCTACCTACAATTCAAAAAATTACTTTAATTTCTTAGTGTTGGGAATAGTGTCCCAAAGCCAATCATCAGTCTGTTGATGGTTGTGCTCATTTTTTATATTTGTACATGAATTATGAATTAATAAAAAATTATTTTGGTATTTTTCATCACAAAATGTTTCATCTTCTAATGAACTCCTATGTTGTGGTAAAGTCCTTAGAACTATTTAGACTCGACAAAGGAGGATTTGTCATTTAGTCCTTAAATCTGTTCATGACCAAATGATACGTTATTACTAAGGATGACAATGTTTATCAAGCATAGGTCATTGTATGCCATATAGGTTGGTTGTCCTCTTAACCAATGAGTGTGGAGACACTGGTATGGCATACAGGTGAGATGTAAGGGTACATCTGCACTGAACGTGACCAACTTGGAGCTATTTTTGCTGTCAAAATTTGCTCCGATGGAATATGGGTATAAATATCCCTCCGACCTGAGACCACCACGGTAACTTGCAAGCAACTCACTGCACTTAGGCACTGGACTATCTGAATTTTTAATTCAGTGACGAAAGGTTACTGGGTGTAGTCAAGTACTTGACTTGTCGGTGCATGTGTCAAGATGGGATTGACCACTCTAGTTTAGGAGCTGTGTACAGTCGTGTTTCAATTTAGCAAAATCTTGGCCAGGGTAGTCCTTGTGAGGAGTCACAGGACTGTTTGAGTTGAGCACGATTCGGATGATCTGATCAGGGTTGACAGTTTAACCCTGAGTCGTCCTAAACACAGGGGTCAAAAGGATGAATTATACAGTAACCATATTCATGTAGGTTCAGTGGAGGCCAAAGCCTACTGATTAGGTTCTGGGGCAAAATCAATTACTAGAAGTTGTTTAGAGAAACAACTGGTTATGAACCTATAAATAGATGCACATGGGTTGACCAATCAAAGTTGGGCTCGTGTGTAGTCTGTGTGGATTCTAGTACCCACTAAGGAATTAAAGTAATTCCTCGAATTGGAGGTTGAGGCTACTAGTTCGTAAAAATACTGAGAGAAACTTTAGACTAAAGTCCAAGTCTTTAGTATTTATAATTTATGTACTAATAGAGGTTGATTTTTCTTTATGCAGCTATGGCCACTACCCTGTCGCTCCGATCATTATTAGATAATGACAAGCTCATGGGACTTAATTTCAATAGCTGATATCAAAAATTAAAAATCATCCTTGAGCATGAGCGGATCCTTTATGTAGTAACGGATCCGACACCTGAGGAACCAGCCCTGAACGTTAGAGGGACGATCCGAGACACTTATCAGAAGTGGCTCAACGACTACACCACCGTTCGGTGTATTATGCTGGCGGCAATGAATGATGAGTTCAGCCGTAGGTTCGAGAACGCCCAGCCACAGGAGATGCTTCAAATATTGAATGACTCTTTTGGCACGCTTGACGATGTTGAAAGGCATAAAACTAGTTGTACCATTTTAATGCTCGGATGAGAGATAGAGCCTCAGTCACTGATCATGTACTGTACATGATCGAAATGATTGAGTGCCTAAGTAAACTGGGCTTTCCCCTGCACGAGCAGCTCGGTAAGGATGCGATCCTTAATTCATTGCCCAAGTCCTTCCTCCCCTTCCTTACTCATTTTCGGATGACAAAGCCTGCAGTGAACTATCACGGCTTATTGGGATTGCTGCAGAACTTTGAGAAGGATCACCAGCTCCATAAGGAGTCGGTGAATGTTGTGGGAGGGTCTTCTTCTGGTCGTCGACCCTTTAAGAAAGGGAAGAAGAAGAACAAGAAGAAAAAAATAAGAAGGTGCAGCTGCATGCTGAGACGTCTGCACAGGGTCAGACCAAGAAGCGCAAGCCCGACCAGAGCCAGGCAGAGTGCTTCTTTTGTAAGAAGCAGGGGCACTGGAAGAGGAACTGTCCTCTATACATTGCCTCCCTGGACCCGAACAGGCTGAAGAAAAAGCAAGGTACTTATATGATAACACCTTGCAACTTTTTCATTTGTGATACTACTGCCTGGGTATTGGATACTGAAAGCCCTTATCATATTTGCAATACGATGCAGGGTCTGCAGGTTAGTAGGAGATTTGATGATGGCGAGAGATTCCTGAATGTTGGAGATGGAAGCAAAGTTTCAGTTCTAGCATTAGGAATCATGAACCTTGTAATCAATTCTCGAAACATAATTCTGAGTGAATGTCACTATTGTCCAAGCTTTTTATTAAATATTATTTCTGTAGACCTTTTGGCCATGAACGGTTATCAATTTTTAATAAAAGAAAATATTTGCAATATCATTTTGAATGGTATTACAATGTTTGTTGGACAACTTAATAATGGAATTTACTTTCTATCACAATCTGTTAATGTAGTTCAAACCTCCGGTAAACATCCTAGAATAGATAATGTGTCAGAAGTCTACCTTTGGCACTATAGACTAGGTCATATCAATAAGAACAGGACAAACAGAATGGCTCAAGAAGGAATTCTTGAAGTAGGTGATTGTGAATCACTTCCAACCTGTGAGTCCTGTCTTCTTGGTAAAATGACCAAATCACCTTTTACTGGAAAAGATGAGCGAGCCAGTGAACTCTTGGGTCTGGTACATTCTGATGTATGTGGATCCATGAGCTCAAGTGCAAGAGGTGGATATTTCTACTTTATAACCTTCACAGACGACCTATCGAGGTATGTGTATGTCTATTTAATGAAGCATAAATCGGAGTCGTTTGAAATGTTCAAACTATTCTGAAATGAGGTAGAAAAACAAACTGAGAAGTGTATTAAAACTCTTCGATTTGATCGAGGAGGTGAATATCTTTCCAATAATTTTTTGACATATCTTGGGGAGAATGGGATTCTCTCTCAGTGGACTCCTCCTGAAACACCACAACATAATGGTGTATCTGAAAGGAGGAATCGAATCTTATTGGATATGGTTCGATCCATGATGGGGTTTGCTGGTCTGTCGATCTTTCTCTGGGGATATGCGCTCGAATCGGCTTGTTACCTTCTAAATAGAGTTCCGAGTAAATCTGTAACCAAAATGCCATATGAGATATGAATAGGACGTAAGCCAGTACTCTCGCACCTTAGGATTTGGGAGTGTCCGGCTTATGTTAAACATTTAATTACGGACAAGCTTGGACCTAGGTCTGATAAGTATAATTTTATAGGGTACCCAAAAGAGACCAAAGGGTATTACTTCTACCTAGCTGATGAGCAAAAAGTATTTGTCAGCCTTAAGACAATCTTTTTAGAAAAGAAGTTCCTTGGTGAAGGGACTGTTGCCTCTAAGGTCGAATTTGACGAAGTTCGACAGGTGAAAAAACCGACACAAGTTGCTGAACCTGAACCGAATTTGGTTAGATCAGATCCGGAGCCCATTGTTCAAGCACCCTTAAGGTGATTTGGTAGAGTACCACGTCAACTGGATAGATACTATAGTTTCTTGATCCAAGACGACGATCCTATCGAACTTGATGAAAATGATGAGGATCCGATCACCTACATGGATGCAATGTAGAGATCCGACTCTGAGAAATGGCTAGAGGCCATGAAATCTGAAATAGAGTCCATGAAGGTCAACGATGTGTGGACATTGGTTGACCTACCCGAAGGAGTAAAATTCATAGGGTGTAAATGGATCTTCAAGAGGAAGAGAGGTACAGACGGAAAGGTGGAAACCTATAAAGCCCATCTGGTTGCCAAGGGATATCGTCAACGTTATGGTATAGACTATGACGAGATATTTTCTCCTGTGGCAATGCTCAAATCTATTTGGATTATGCTTGCGATAGCTGCCCATCTGGACTATGAAATCTGGCAGATGGATGTGAAGACAGCTTTTCTAAATGGAGAGCTGGATGAAGAGGTGTATATGATACAACCTGAAGGATTCACATCCACAGATGAGTCTAAGGTGTGTAGGCTACAGAGGTCCATTTATGGACTTAAGCAGGCATCACGGAGTTGGAACATACATTTTGATAAGACGATCAAGACATATGGCTTCGTTAAGAATGGACAAGAGCCCTGCATTTATAAGTGGGCTAATGGTCCAGTAGTAGTATTTCTTATGTTGTATGTGGATGACATTCTCTTAATTGGGAATGATGTCCCTACATTACAGGGAATAAAGATTTGACTGTCGTCACAGTTCTCCATGAAGGATCTGGGAGAAGCTTCCTACATCCTAGGGATGAGGATTTATAGAGATAGATCTAAAAGGTTGCTTGATTTATCTCAGTCCACGTACATTGATACTATGCTGAAGAGGTTCAGCATGGAGAATTCTAAGAAAGACTATCTTCTGATAGGCCATGGAATTTCTCTCTCGAAGAGGGATTGTCCGACAACACCTCAAGAGAGAGAGCGTATGGATAGGATTCCGTATGCTTCGACAGTGGGATCTATCATGTACGCCATGACATGTACACGACCAGATGTGGCATACTCACTAGGGGTAGTGAGTAGATACCAATCTGATATTGGGGAGAATCACTGGAAGGTTGTTCAAACCATCGTGAAGTATTTAAGAAATACTAAAGACCAGTGGCTTGTTTATGGTGAATCGGACTTGAGACTTACAGGGTTTACAGACTCTAGTTTCCATTCTGATCACGATGACAGCAAAAGTGTGTCGGGATTTATTTTTATCCTTAATGGTGGGGCTATCTGCTGGAAAAGTTCCAAGCAGCACACAGTGGCTGATTCAGTTTGCGAGGTGGAGTATGTCGCTGTATCAGATGCTGCCAAAGAAGCGGTGTGGCTGAGAAAATTCATCACCGAGCTCGGAGTAGCACTCTCCCTTGTTGGTCCAGTTCTGCTCTACTGTGATAGCTCTGGAGCCATTGCTCAGGCGAAGGAACCAAAGGCACACCAGCGGACGAAGCATATTCTACGCTGCTACCACCTCATCCGAAAATTATGGATTGAGATGACGTCGATCTTCAGAAGATCGACGAAAAGGAGAACTGGCTGATCCATTCACTAAAGCCATTGCGGTGAAGGAGTTCGACAACTATAAGTTGAAGATGTGTATTAGATACTGCACCGATTGGCTTTAGGCCAAGTGGGAGATTATTGAGAATAGTGTCCCAAAGTCAATCGTCAGTCTATTGACGATTGTGCTCATTTTTTGTATTTGTACATGAATTATGAATTAATAAAAAATTATTTTGATATTTTTCATCACAAAATGTTTCATCTTCTAATGAACTCCTATGTTGTGGTGAAGTCCTTAGGACTATTTAGACTCGACAAAGGAGGATTTGTTGTTTAGTCCTTAAATCTATTCGCGACCAAATGATACGTTGTTACTAAGGACGACAACGTTTATCAAACATAGGTCATTGTATGCCATATAGGTTGGTTGTCCTCTTAACCAATGAGTGTGGAGACACTGGTATGGCATACAGGTGAGATGTAAGGGTATATCTGCACTGAACGTGACCAACTCTGGAGCTATTTTTGCTGTCAAGATTTGCTCCGATGGAATATGAGTATAAATATCCCTCCGACCTGAAACTGCTATGGTGACTTGCAAGCAACTCACTGCACTTAGGCACTGGACTACCTGAATTTTTAATTCAGTGACGGAAGGTTGCTGGGTGTAGTCAAGTACTTGACTTATCAGTGCGTGTGTCAAGATGGGATTGACCACTCCAGTTTAGGAGCTGTGTACAGTCATATTTCAATTTAGTAAAACCTTGGCTAGGATAGTCCTTATGAGGAGTCACAGGACTGTTTGAGTTGAGCACGATTCGGATGATCTGATCAGGGTTGACAGTTTCATCCTAAGTCGTCCTAAACATAGGGGTCAAAGGATAAATTATACAGTAACCATATTCATGTAGGTTCTAAGTGTTGCGATTGCGACTCTTCGACCTATCCAGATATCGGGTACCATTGCTAGATGGTCACTTCGATTAGTACAGGAATTGGTTCCTGTGCTACCGGCTTAGGTTCGAACTTGCGGGGTCACACACATTAGAGATTCCTATCTGATCTGATGGTTGATGTAGAATCCTACATGTTTGCAACTCAGTGATCGAAAATTAGGATTCTCTGATCACGAGTTTCACACATTATGGGTACCGGGGTCAAGAGTCCCACTGGTTGGGACTTTTCGATCAGGGTTACATATCGATGAATTCTGATGCCTGATTGCCCATCGAATTTGTACAAAGTATTTATGAGAGATTTTATTAGTGATTTTATCACTAATTAACTCAATTTAATTGAGTAATTATTTTTTGAACAAGTCCAATTGAATTGGATTCAGTTGGGTTTGACCCGATTAGGTTAAGAGTTGACCTAATCGTCGAGATGGTTTGGTCCCTGATTTGATCAAGGGTTGGGCTTAGTCAATTCTGATTTGATTAGAATTTTATTGAGCCTAATTAAGCTTAATTAAGTTGGATTAAAATTAGTCTAATTGGACCTAACTTATTTGGTTCAATTAGGTTAGTTTAAATAATGAAACCACTTTGACCCAATCTCCATGCGCCACCTCAATTCCATTGCACCCATTTGAATTCATGAGAAGGAACTCCTCATGAATTTTTTCCTCACGCCAAGCCCTCTCTATGCCCCACTTTAATGTGCCAATTGAATGGATAAGGATGATTGGTTGGCCATTCAAATTCAAAATAAAGTTCGAATTTAAATGGGCAATCAATCTTTGCACCTTATCCCTTTTTTAACGCCCCATTTATTACATGAGAAAAATATTTCTCATGAAATCACTCCATGCATAATTTAAGCCATGCCTCACACCTTTAGTGGATAAGGGATGAGTTGGTGTCCATTTGAATTCAAATTTGATTTGAATTCAAATATATAATTACTCATCTTTATCCTTTCTTTTGGATAAGACGTTTGACGTTGTTATAAAAGGAGGAGAAGAGTGGGGGTGTAGGAAGAAGATTTTTTGAAAAAAATTTTGGGGCTGTTGCTCCTAGATTGATTTTGATGATTACAAAGCAGATTGAAGGGATATAAATATTTTTAGTTGAAAAAGTCTTTATGCTCTTCAGGGGCAAAATCATAATTTTACTAAAATCCTTGTGTTTGTGGTGTGCTTTATTGTTTCTCTTTATTTCTTTATTATATCCTTGCATTCTTGCTTTAGGTAATTAATCTTGATTTAAAGTCTTTCTTCTCATTCATCAAGCTTTTAACAAATACTTTTCATAAGCAATTAATTGAGCATAAAATTTTTAAAAATCCAATTCACCCTCCCTCTTGGGTTGCATAGCTGGGCAACAAGTGGTATCAGAGCCCGGTGCTCTAGCCCTTCTTTGATCTAACAATCAAAGAGCCAAAGATCTATGGCAACCCATGTCGAACTTCTCTAGCCGAGGGACAATCTACCAACCGACCTCCACTTTTCAATGGGTCTAATTACACCTATTGGAAAGCTCGGATGAAGATATTCATACAAGCACTCGACTATGATATGTGGAGTATCATAGTGAACGGTCCTCACACACCCACCAAGATTATAGATGGTGAGGAGTCAACCAAACCCGAGAAAGAATAGGATGAGGTTGATAAGAAATTGGCACAATTAAATGCTAAAGCTATGAATGTTCTTTATTGTGCACTTGATGCAAATGAATTTAATCGCATTTCTACTTGTGCATCTGCTAAAGAAATATGGGATAGGTTAGAAGTAACCCATGAGGGAACAAATCAAGTAAAAGAGTCTAAAATAAACATGCTTGTGCATAAATATGAATTGTTTAAAATGGAGCATGATGAGTCCATAACTGCTATGTTTACTCTTTTACTGATATAATTAATGGTTTGAAGAGTCTTGGCAAATCTTATACTAACAGTGAGCTTGTAAGGAAGATTCTCAGGTCATTGCCAAGAACTTGGGAAGCCAAGGTGACTGCCATCCAAGAAGCAAAGGACTTGAACACTCTACCTCTAGAAGAGCTTCTTGGATCCTTGATGACTCATGAACTTAGCATGAAGCAACATCAAGAGGATGAAGTCAAAAAGAAAAGAACCATTGCCCTCAAATCCACAGCTTTACCTGATGATGAAACGGATGACACTGAAGATGAAGAACAGGATGAAGAGATGGCACTCATCACTCGGAGATTTAAGAAGTTTCTAAGAAAAAAGAAACAGGGGATAAGAAAGAAGTCATTCACAAAAGGGAACAAAGCAAAGAAAAAGAGAAAGATCAACCCCTTATATGCTACGAGTGCAAGAAGTCGGGACATTTCAGATCTGAATGTCCACAACTGAAGAAAGATCCCAAAAAGTTCAAAAAGAAAGCAATGATGGCGACTTGGAGTGCGAGTGATGACTCAAGCTTCGATGAAAAAATCTCAACAGAACAAGCCAACCTGTGCCTTATGGCACACGAAAATGAGGTAACTTCTGAATCCCCTAGTGAATTTACTTTTGAAGAATTGCATGAAGCATTCTATGATTTAATTGATGAATTAAAAAAACTAGGGATGAAAAATAAAGAACTGAAATTAAAAAATCAGTCCTTAGTGAAATAAGCTGAAAATCTTTCAATTGAAAAATCCACCTTGATTCAAGAAAATCAAAGCTTAAAGAATGAAATTAACAAGCTGAAACCTATAGTAGATAAGTTCACCTTAAGTTCAAACAAACTAAATATGATTCTTGATAATCAAAAAGCTGTATATGATAAGGCTGGACTTGGCTACAACCCCTTGAAGAAACAAAAATTTCTGAAGAATATTTATGTAAATTATTCAAGTAACAAGTCTACAAATATTACTTGTTTCAAATGTGGTAGAATAGGACATAAATCATACACATGTCTTATTAACAAATCTGCAAACACAACTATAAAGAAAGTATGGGTTCCAAAAGGAACCATTATGACTAACCTAAAAGGACCCAAGAAAGCTTGGGTACCTAAGACAGAAACTTAACCTTTGCTTGCAGGTGTGTCTAGCATCCCAAGGAGGAAATAGGAAATGGTATCTTGACAGTGGATGCTCGAGACACATGACTGATGATGAATCACAATTCATCACGCTTGATGCTAAGGATGGAGGGATGGTCACCTTTGGAGATAATGGCAAAGAAAAGATCATCGGGATAGGTAACATTGGTATCACTCCCTCCAAATACATTGAAAATATTTTGTTAGTTAAAGGTTTAAAGCATAACTTACTTAGCATTAGTCAATTTTGTGATAAAGGGTATAAAGTTATTTTTGAATCATCTGTTTGCATTGTGACTAGTCCTATTAACGATGGTATTAAATTTATAGGACATAGGCATGGCAATGTTTATATGGTAGATTTGAATGATTTAGCCAAATTAGACATGCAATGCCTAGTATCCTTGAATGCTAAAGTTAATGAGACTAGTTGGCTGTGGCATCGTAGACTTGCACATATTAGCATGCATTCTCTTTCAAAATTAATTAAGAAAGAATTAGTTCTTGGTTTGCCAAAACTGAATTTTGAAAAGGATAGAATTTATGATGCATGCCAATTAGGTAAACAAACTAGAGTTTCATTTAAATCCAAAAATACTGTTTCAACTTCTAGACCTTTAGAGCTCTTACATATGGACTTATTTGGACCAACTAGAACCACTAGTCTAGGAGGAAAACGATATGGCTTTGTAATTATAGATGATTACTCTCGTTTTACTTGGATTTTCTTTTTGGCACACAAAAATGAAACTTTTCATATTTTCACTAAATTTCATCGAAAAATCACTAATGAAAAAGGGTTTTCAATTCAAAATATTAGAAGTGATCATGGAACTGAATTTGAAAATCAAGACTTTGAAAATTTTTGTGATGAAAATGGAATTGGCCATAACTTCTCTGCTCCTAGGACACCCCAACAGAATGGGATAGTTGAAAGGAAAAACAGAACTTAGAAGAAATGGCCCGTACCATGCTCTGTGAAAGCAACCTTCCAAGATATTTTTGAACGGAAGCAATTAACACAGCATGTTACATTTTAAATCGTGCTTTGATTAGACAATTTTTAAAGAAAACCCCCTATGAACTTTGGAAAGGAAGAAAATCAAATATTGCATATTTTCATGTTTTTGGTTGTCGATGTTTTGTATTAAATAATGGCAAAGAAAAACTTGGTAAATTTGATGCAAAATCAGATGAAGCAATCTTTCTAGGTTACTCCTCCACTAGTAAAGCATTTAGAGTTTTCAACAAAAGAACTTTAGTAGTTGAGGAGTCCATACATGTTGTTTTTGATGAATCTAACGATCTTCCTTCAAGGAAGAATGAGGGTGTTGATGATGCGATCCACTAATAGAAGGTATGAAGGAGATCACTCTGAAAGATTCAGCAACTCCAGAAGAAAGGATCAAGAAGACGAACAAGATGAGAGAGGTGAAAAAATTCAAGAACAACCTCAAGGTACAAATGACCTACCCAAGAAATGGAGGTATGTTCACAACCACCCTAAGGAGTTAATTATTGGTGATCCTATGCATGGGGTAAAAACCCGTTCTTCACTTAGAGATGTAATTAATCATTGTGCTTTTGTATCTCATCTTGAACCTAAAACTTTTGAAGAAGCTGAAAATGATCATAATTGGATTAATGCAATGCAAGAGGAACTTAATCAATTTGAAAGAAATAATGTTTGGACCTTAGTATCAAGACCTAAAAATTATTCAATAATTGGCACGAAATGGGTCTTTAGAAACAAATTAGATGAGCATGGAAATGTAATTAGAAATAAAGCAAGACTGGTTGCTAAGGGATATAATCAAGAAGAAGGAATTGATTTTGATGAAACCTTTGTACCTGTTGCTAGATTAGAAGCTATTAGACTTCTACTTGCATATGCTTGCTTTATGAAATTCAAATTATTTCAAATGGATGTTAAAAGTGCATTTTTAAATGGATATATTGCTGAAGAAGTATATGTAGAACAACCCCCTGGATTTGAAAATCATGCTTTTCCTAATCATGTTTTAGATTAAATAAAGCTTTATATGGATTAAAACAAGCACCTAGAGCATGGTATGATAGGCTAAGCAAATTTCTACTAAATAATGATTTTTCAAGAGGTAATGTAGATACAACCCTCTTTATTAAAAGAAATCAAAATGATATGCTAGTTATACAAATTTATGTTGATGACATAATTTTTGGGTCTACTAATGAATCCCTTTGTCAAGACTTTGCTAAGCTTATGCAGGGGAGTTCGAGATAAGCATGATGGGAGAACTCACCTTCTTCCTCGGACTCCAAATCAAACAATCAAAAGAAGGAATCTCCATCACCCAAAGCAAGTACACCAAGGAACTACTCAAAAGATTTGGAATGGAGAACTGCAAACCAATTGGCACACCAATGAGTCCCTCATGTAAGCTTGACAAGGATGATGAAGGTAAATGTGTAGACTTAAAATACTATAGAGGTATGATTGGCTCATTATTATATTTAACTGCAAGTAGGCCTGATATCATGTTTAGTGTTTGTTTATGTGCTAGATATCAATCTAATCCTAAAGAATCTCATTTGAATGCTGTTAAAAGAATCCTTAGATACTTAAATGGTACTCAAACTCTAGGGTTATGGTACTCTAAGGACTCACAAATTGATTTATTAGGATATTCAGATGCTGATTTTGCTGGATGTAAATTAGATAGAAAAAGTACAAGTGGAACTTGCCAATTTTTGGAGTTAACCTAATCTCATGGTTTAGCAAGAAACAAAATTCGGTGGCACTGTCTACGGCTGAGGCCGAATACATTGCAGCCGAAAGTTGTTATGCTCAAATCTTGTGGATTAAGCAACAACTCGAAGACTTTGGAATCAAACTTAATGAAACACCAATAAGATGTGACAACACAAGTGCCATAAATCTATCTAAAAATCCAATTCAACACTCAAGATCCAAACATATTGAAATAAGACATCATTTTATAAGAGAACATGTTCAAAACAAAAATATAATTCTTGAATATGTTTGCACTGAAAATCAATTAGCTGATATCTTTACAAAGGCCCTTAGTGAGGATAAATTCTGTGAAATTAGGAGAAATCTAGGAATTCTAGATCCATATGCCTAAATTTTTCTCAATTTCC
Source organism: Elaeis guineensis (assembly GCF_000442705.2). Taxonomy (NCBI): domain Eukaryota; kingdom Viridiplantae; phylum Streptophyta; class Magnoliopsida; order Arecales; family Arecaceae; genus Elaeis; species Elaeis guineensis. The sequence continues at coordinate 35,050,731 of NC_025994.2, forward strand.
AAGAACTGATGTCAAAAATTCTTAGAGCTCAATTTCCAACATCTATCCTGATCTCAAAAGCTTAAATTTATCATTTAAAAACTTATCTTTGAGCAAAACTCCTTCTCCCAAAATTTCAAATTTTTTTGGAATTTTTTCATATTTTTTCTGAATTTCTGAACTTCATGAGTCGACCCCCATGAGTCGACTCAATGGCAAACTTGTTATTTCCTCAAATTTCCCACAGGCTCATTGTTTTTATACGGGATTCTGTTCGTGAGACGACTCATCCTCTCATCTTCCTCCTTCCAAAAGCCGACTTCTCCAATTCCTTTTGCTCCAAATCCAAGGATCTAATTCGAGGCACTTCTCCCTCCTCCTCTCCACCAAAAATCGCCACCTTGGAAAGGGATTTTTTGTGCTTTCTCCCATTGTTTGGCACGGTTGGAGCGTGCCCTAGCACTCCACCGTTCTTCCCAAATCCACTTCTTTTCTTCACCAAAATCCCTCTTCACTCTCTTGTGATCCCTCCTCCACTCATTCACTTGTTCCTCCAAGTCTCCTTGCCTGCTACTGTAGTGAATATGGCTCCGAAGATGAAGCTTCCCCAAAGAAGAAAGTCAGTCCGTGAGCCTGAAGAAATTGTCCGAAAGAAAAGGCAAGCTGGTCAGTCTTCCACTGCTCCCACTCCAGCTTCAGTATCTGCTCAAGGTCTCCCTCAATCCTCCCTAAGCCCCAGTAAGAATCCTCTATCTGATAGAAAAGTTGAAACCGGGAAGAATATAGATTTTCGGTTCTTTGAAAAAGAGGGTTTTACATTTGCAACTAAGATTAAAAACCAAGGATGGGGTTTCTACTGCTCCTTTAAGGAAGTCACCTATGTTGACCTAGTTAGAGAATTCTACCAGAATCTACATTATGGAAATGGGTCAGTGACTTCAACAGTCAAGGGTATTGATATTTGCTTGGATTCTAGTATATTGGGAGAAATTCTTCAGTTGCCTAGTGAGGGTTACTCTTATATGGAACTCCCAGTAAAAGAAGAGGGATCAGAGTTATTTTAGGGGGAACTTACTCAGGAAGTTTAAACAAATTGGAAGCAAAGATTTTGTCCATTGAAATGAGGATCCTACATCAGATGGTAACGAAGCTCTTCTTTCCTAGGAGTGGTAGGCATGATTTGCTTTCCAGCAGAGATGTTTGTATCATGTTCCATGTCATCACTCAGACCCCCCTGAACCTCCCTGCACTTATGATAGAGGCCATGAGAGAGATTTTGAACAGATCCAAGGCACACTTGCCTTTTGGTATGGCCCTTACTCGAGTATTTAGGAGGTTTGGAGTTAGCTGTGAGGGGGAGGCTTCTACTAAGCTCTCTCATGTGGACACTTTCAACCAACACACCCTGCACCGAATGGGATTTACAAAGACAGATGGTGGTTGGATCAAGAGATCTGAGGAGAGAGCTGAGGAGAGAGCTGGGGAGAGAACTGAAGATAGAGCTAAAGACAGAATTGAAGACAGAGCTGAAGAAGAAGGTCCATCATCTCCTGTCCATGACTTCAGGGCAGCATCACCAAATATCCAGTTCATTCCTGATACAGAGGCTGGCCCTTCAGAGTTTACTAGGATGCCCACACCAGTGTATCAGCCAGAGAGCAGAGCACCTCAATCAGAGTTCAGACTGGCTGACGATCAGATCGAACAGATATCACAGCGTGTGGCTTCTTTGCTATCTAGTCAGTGGAGTAGTACTACTTTTGTACCTGGAGCCACTTCTTCTGATCAGACTATGACTCTCCACATATCCACTGTGTTTCAGATGATATCAGATCAGTCCATCCGGATTCAGCAGCTTGAGGACACAGTCTGGAGACTGACTGGCAGAGTTCTTGACTTGCAGGGGCAAGTCCTTGCTTTGGCCCATCCTAAGCCACAGGAGTCCACTATTGAGGTCACAGACCTCACTGCAGAGGCTGGCAGGCTCAGAGGAGCACTAGAGGGTGGATATGAGTTACTGAGGAAAGAGATCCGAGGATCAAGTGAGCATGCAACCACTCAGTTCACTGCTCTACTTCAGTCTGTTTCCAGAGCACTGAACGTACTTGATTCCATCAGACTCACTCTTTCTGTTCAGTCCTTAGCCTCTCAGCGTTCTCAGCCTCCCAGTTCATCTCGCTCTCCTGCTCGTGCCAGAGGCAGACGGGGTAGAGGACGCACTTCTGATCCATCAGCTTCTCATCCCATATCTGATGACTCCGATCCATGACTTCTCATGATCATTACTAGATCCTAGGTGTTAGTGTCTTGTTCTAGGATCTGTATTTTGGGGCCATGTATTGACAATTAGCTGGTTGACTTTTATATTAAGAACTATGTATTGAAACAATTATGGTTTTATGGAATCATCTTTTACTTATATTTCTACCTTTTGTAATGATGTCGATCATATTTTGGTTATATATATTCTCCTTGTTGAAATATTGTCTTCTCTTTGTTGTTGTTTGCTGTTAATAATTGCTATATTAAGGGGAGCAAACATCTGTGATAAACTCTAAAGAGGGAGAAATTAAAGAATGTTTCAGAAAAAGGAGGAGTTAACCATGTTTGATGATGTCAGAAAGGGAGAGAAATTAAACAAAAATTAAAGAAAAAGCAATCCATCAAAAGCAAAACCTTATGAGCAATTAAGCAATCCATCAAAAGCAAAACCTTATGAGCAATTAAGCAATCCATCAAAAGCAAAACCTTATGAGCAATTAAAGAAAAAGCAACCCATCAAAAGCAAAACTACAAATTATGAGAAATTAATGAATGAATTGGAGAATTTAAAGAACAATATCAAAAATACAATGCTAAGTACAATGCAAATAAGTAACTTTTAAATTACTTCTTTACATATGCTCTGATTTGCTTTAAAAAAATTTAAATATGCTCTGATATACTTCAAAATTCTAACTTGCTCTGATATATCTTTTGAAATTTATTTATCTTGATACATCTTAAGAAATTTAACTTACTCTGATACATCTTAAAATTTTTTTTTTAACTTGCTCTGATACATTGTAAAATTTTCTCTGATACATGATAAAATTTTTTCTAATAACATTGTAAAATTATTTTTCTTGCTCTGATACATTGCAAAATTTATTTTTCTCTTGCTCTGATACATCTTAAACTCAAAATGATTTAATACACTTTCCAAATCAACTCTTAAACATGCTTTGGCACACATAATTATTTTTTGTATCAAAAGCAATTAAAGCACATAATTATTTTTTTTCTCTGATGCTAAAACTAAAATCAAATGAGAATGAGCAAATTTTCAAAAAACAGCTTGCTCTGATAATAAAAACAAGTTTTCTGCTCTAACACCAAAATCACATAATCCAATGAGCATATCTTCAAATCTTTAAGAAAATAGAAAAACTATTTTTGTATATGACCATTTATATTATATGCCAAAAGAATCATACTCTTTTCAAGCATATAAATCTATAATGCATTCACATAAATGCTTTTGTTCAAGTGTTTTGTCATCATCAAAAAGGGGGAGATTGTTGCTCCTAGATTGATTTTGATGATTACAAAGCAGATTGAAGGGATACAAATATTTTTAGTTGAAAAAGTCTTTATGCTCTTCAGGGGCAAAATCATAATTTTACTAAAATCCTTGTGTTTGTGGTGTGCTTTATTGTTTCTCTTTATTTCTTTATTATATCCTTGCATTCTTGCTTTAGGTAATTAATCTTGATTTAAAGTCTTTCTTCTCATTCATCAAGCTTTTAACAAATACTTTTCATAAGCAATTAATTGAGCATAAAATTTTTAAAAACCCAATTCACCCCCCCTCTTGGGTTGCATAGCTGGGCAACAGGGGCATGAGGAAGTCTTGTGCATGAGAAAGAAGTCCATATCCTTCCAAAAGAAAAAGAAAAAAAAGAAAGAAAAGTGAGTGCAAGGTTTTCGGTGAGTTTCCTAGAGTTTTAGCTTGAGGTTCGAAAAGTGAGAAAGTGAGCTACGAATGTCGTGAACCCACAAAATCTCAAGAAGATCTTCAACATTCTCTCAAGCACGTTTGTTGATGATCGAAGCATCCAAAGAATCGACAGACATTGATCGAAGGAGTTCGATCAGCATCGACCGTCAAAAGGGCTCTACAACGAGCTAGCTCTCGTGAGGAGTCGATCAGATCGAAAACTTTGTGTAGATGATTCGTAGAGGTCAGACATGCTGTGTGACTGTATCACGATGATCAGACTCTTCCAATAATGATCAGATTGTGACGATCTACTATCCGCACAAAGGTATTGTGTTCTGAACACATTACAGTAAAGTGTTTACTGTTCGAATTTGAATTTCAAATTTAAATGAATGCATGCTATATATCATATTTAGATCCTAGTGTAGGATAAATTTATGTTAATTAATTAGATTAATTAATATTTTTTCATTGTAAAATCATAATTTTTAAAAAATTTTAAAATTATCATTTTACCCCTTCACTGAATTTTCCCACACTTAGTGGATACTAGAATTCACACAGACTGCATTCAGGTCTGAATGTGGCTCGACCAACTCTAGTGCATCCATGGATAAGTTTTTAACCAATTATTTTTCTAAATAATTTTTAGCAATCAGATTTTACCCCAGGTATCTCTTCAGCAGGCGTGTGGCGCCTCCACTGAAAAACTCGATTAGGTCCAACCCTTAACATGACTACATCAAGTGCATCCAAGACCCAAGAGTAGCTCGATCAACCTGACCATTGATCTGAAGGACACAACAAGATGGTCATATGATGAATGATAATTTTAATATCTATTAGATACTAGGTGTGTGGCACCTCCAATGCCTATTTAGAATATTGGACACATTATCATGCACCTTAATGGGTTGCTATGATCTAGTTATCCCCATAACTAGCTCATTTTATGGATCTAATAATTTAAAAAATTTGATTAATATATTTTATAAATAATTAATTGACCTGCAAGTCATAAATCTTCCCATCGACTTCACCAAATCATAAAAAAGATTAGAGACTAGCTGGTCTAACTGACAAATCGTAAATCCTCCCACTGACTTCATCAAGTCATGAGAAAGATTAGAGATAAGTCGGTCCAAAATACCTAAATCAGTCATACTGATTAACCTTAACGACATGGATCAACTCGAGTCACTTAGTAATCTAATCAGTCCAATGACTCAGGCTCAACCTTTAAGCCATAATCAAGGTCCATTTGGCTTAATCAGAGACATGGACTCGACCTTCTACAACTATTGTGTTTGATCTAGAGTATCCTTGACCTAATTTAATTTAACTATTGGTTAAATTTGATCCATTACTCTTTTTAGTCCATTAAGTTTTTGATTCTAACCTTAGGTCTAATCCAATTAAAAGGATTTGATTTGAGCTAAACTATGCCCCATGTTTTATGCAATATCATTAGATCTTTAATCACAATTCTAGATCTAAAATATATTTCTTAATTCTTAATTAAGTATCATATTAACATGGATTAAGATTATTAATTGAAACTATTTCAATTTTATAAAATAATTTTATATTATTTTTATGTAAAATTTTTTATTCTGAAAATTAAGTCGGCTCATCCCTAAATTGAGTCGGCTCACTTCAGTGGGTCGATCAAGTCTGATACTTGATCATAATTGATCATGAATAGTAATCATTACTGTTCGGTCTGAGACAACTAGATCGGATTAGTCAACACTGAGCCAACTAAATCAGGAGACTAGGTTGACTCAGTTTAAAACTGAGTCGGCTTAGTTGGCACGTTAATAGGTATCATATAGTTTCAGATCTAAAAATTTTTGCATAAACTGAAATAAAATCAATCATAACAAACTTTTAGATCACATCTAAATATTTTATGATTCTAAATTTTATTTTTTATGATTAAATAATTTTAATTATATTGATTAGATATTTTATTTTTCATACAATTCAAGCATTGTATCACATACAACAACTCCTAGGATTTCAACATCTAAGATTTTGTAAAAAAATAAGTTCTTCCTTTCACATTCTTCTTCATGGGATTAAATCATATGAAACTTCTACACGCCATAAGAGCATCCTATCGAATAGGAAAAGAGTGCCTTTAAACCCTTTTTGCTCCTATGATCGGGCAACCTAGTGATTAATTCAATCTAAGTACTTGCTAATCAGAACATCTAATCTACTCACATATCATATATGCAAAAATTTAGATTTAATCTAAATTATATCAGATTTGATTTTTATATTAGATCATCTCTAAAATCAGATCATAACACATCTCATATATTACTAAATTTAGATTTCAACTCTACATGCATATATGTTCATGTCATAATGAACTTTCGCTCTGATACCAGTCGAAGAGAAGGGTGGCAGTTTTGTGTATGTATTTTTTAAATTTTACAGTAAAATATATATAGATTAAATAATTTAATCTATAATATATGCATAAGTCAAATCTAAAACTACCATATAGGATCTATGATATGAACTAATATGCATAAATATAAATCTGAAATCTAATATTCAGCAAACATAGATCACATCTATATCAAATTAGATCATATTTGAATTATAAATTGAGTTCAAAACTCTATACCTGAGGGTAGCAGATCACTGCATCTAAAATCTATGATAGTTGGTTCTTCATGATGCACAGCAGCTGCACACGCATCCGACCTCTATGGGTATCCACATGAAGTCTTTATGCTGATCAGTCTCCCTAGAAGTGCTAGCTTCCGACGATACCATGCTATTCGCTAATTTAAGAGGAACATGAAGAAGATGAAGAACAAGGAGATCCTCTCCTTTTCTTTCTAGATCCATGCATCAGATTTCTACGATAGAGATCAAGAGAAGAATATTTTCTTCTCAATTCTCTCACATACAAGAGAGAACCTTTCTCTCTTCCTTTCATCCTTTTAAGAAGAACTTTTTTTCTTTAATTTTTCATGATAAAAATTAAATCTAATCTATTTTTTTATACAAAAAAATATATGAAATCCTAAGCTCTAGAAGAATCCAAAAGAGAGACCCAAGAAGAGAACCATTTTTCTCTTTTCTTCTCCCTTTTTCTCCTTGATCAAGATCCCTAGGAAGCTCCAAACATCCAACCAGATTTTTTTCATATTTCTTCTCTAAATCTTTATATTAAAAATTAGATCTAATCTAATTTTTATATTAAAAAAAAATTAAAAAAAATCTGAAAGAAGAACTCCTTCTCCAAGGCTGTGCATAAGAAAGAACATCTTTCTTCTTTCTTTTCTTTCTTTCGTTAGGAAGAACTTTTTTTTCTCCAATTTTATACTGTAAAATCAATAGAAGAGCCTTTTTTTGATGTCTAAGAACTAACAGTAAAAGCTTCACAAAATCCCTTCAAAAGGGGTTGGGAAGAAGGCTTAGACGTGTGGAGTTTGGGGCATCCAACTCTTGGATGCCCCCTCTATTCTTTTTGGTGACAACATAGGAGGGAGAGGCATCTTATTTTCTCATGGAAGAGAGTGGGGGTGTGGCACATTACGTGGGGCATGGATACTCATGGTGGGAAGAGATGGAGTGTGAAGAATATATAAGCATATGGATTTAGGGAGTTGGTTAAGTCCTACTCCAAATAGGACTCAAAAATCTTGTTTCAACTCTAACTAGTTCTTGGATTTAATCCTAACTAACTTAGAAATTAGTTATAACAAACTAACTAATTAGATCCTAGTCCAATTATAAAATTAATTAGATCCTAATTCAATTAGAAAATTAGTTAGATTAAAAACCTTATCAATCCAGGGATAGATTCTTGGATATAAGATCATATCATAATCAGTAGGATTTGATCCAATCAAGCCTATTATCCAATAGGATTTGATCCAATCAAATTTAAATCAAATTAAATCTTTTTCATCCCTAAGATCAATTGGAACAAGCCCTGTTATGCATTAGGGATGTATCCAATCAATCCAAAGTAAACCTAATTGAATCCAATTCAATTAGATCTGATCCAATCCCCATTGCTCAATCAAATTGAGCAAATAATAATCAAATTACTGATTAATTATTTTTCTAATTTATCAACTATTAGTAAATAATTTATTGCAACCTTAGCATAGGATTAATTATCAATCACATTGATAATTAGACCCTTCAATAATTCATAATCGTCGATCAGTTATTTGATCAGACATGTACTTTTATGTGTGTGATCCCATAGGTTCAAAACTAAGCCGGTAGTATAAGAATACTTTCTATATTAATCGATGTAACCATTTAGCAATGAAACACGACATCCAGATAGGTCGAATGTATATCCAACAATACTCAAAAACCTACGTGGATATAGTTACCATATAATTCATCCCTTTGACTCTTGATACTCAAAGATGACTTAGGGTTAAACTGTCAACTTAGGATGAGTGGTCCATATTGTATCTCAACCTTAAAAATCCTATGACTCATCACTAGGATTACTTTGGTCAAAATTTTATTTAATTGAAACATAGTGATGCATCATCTCCAACTTTACTTAGAGCGATCAATCCCATCTTGACTCACACTCAGATTTCATAAGTACTTAACTGTACCCAAAAATCTTCCATCATCGAATTAGAAATTCACGTAGTCCGGTACCAAAGCATAATAAGTTGCTTACAAGTCACCAAGATAGTCTCAAGTTAGAGAGACACTTATACCTATATCCCATCAGAGCAATCCTTGACAGTAGAGTACTCCAAAGTTGGTCACGCTCAATGAAACATACTCCTACATTTCACTCGTATGCCATACCTCTGTCACCATATATCTTGATTAAGAGGACAACCAACTAATATGGCACACAATAACCTATACTCGATACAATTGTCGTCCTTATAATAATTGTATCATTTGATCGCAAGCAGGATTTAAGAACTATATGATAAATCTACCTTTATCGTTTTGGAAGTAGCTTTAAGAACTTCATCATAACATATGAGTTCTATTTAGAAGATATATTCCTTATGATGAATCTGTCAGATAATATTTATCAATTTATAATTCATATACATGTACGAAGCACAATCATCTACAATCTAGATGATTGGCTTAGGATATATTTTTCAATAAATAAGGCTTCTAATCATGATCTAACTTCATCGCAAACCATAGGAAGATTACTTAACTAGACATAATTTAATTTAAAGCTCTAAAGTTAATTAAAAAAATATAAAATAATAATTATTTTAATTGTAGAAATTTAATGTGTAAGAATTTTAAGGATTGTAAAAATTAAATAAAAAAAATAAATACAAAAAAATTATACTATCCTAGTGCTGAAATTAAAGATATGTATAAATTAAATTAAAAAAATTAATTTATTGTTGGAATAAAAATTCTGATACAAAACTCTTAACTTCTAAGCCATCAGAAGAGCTTGGAGTTAAAAACAAAAATTAAAATAAAAAAATTCTAAATTAAATTTTTTTCTATGATCTTTCTCTGCATAGTCTTCTGATTCTTGCATCTTTTCTAGCTAACTCTTTTTTTCGTATATTGAAAAGGTGAAAGAAAGTGAAAACAAGACTAAAGAATTAAAAAGATAGATATTTCTATCTGTCATATGGACCCGGTATAGTATGGAGAGAGATATTTTAAAATAGAGATATTGAGACTTTTTTTTATAAGTATAGATAAAAAATATATATTTTTAAATATAAAATTAAAAAAAATATATTTATTTTATTTTAAAAATTCCTCTGCTGTCTCGTCGCTCATCTCATGCCTGCACTTAAATCGCTTGCGAGAGCTGCATAAAATCCAACCAGTGTCCATATTTTTTTTCGCGCGCGATCACGTTCGTAGATCCGTGCTCAGGCCTACCATCCCACTCTCTGTTTTCTTCTTTGCCCTTGCTTTCACGGTCGTACATTCCCCTCTTTGAAAGGAATCAAACTCCTATTCATTTCAACCGCGCATCCCGCTGTGATGTGAGCCACATGAAGAAAATTCGCAGAATGCTCCCCTATTATGAGCCACTTCACTTATTTGAATTGTCCCAATTAAAGCCTCTGGACCCCACTTGCATTTAATTCACTGTGTGAACGGGTTCTCTTTGGGCCGCGTTAAATTTCCTTGCGAAGAAAAGCTATGGACCCCTTTCTATGCCTCCATGGACCCACTGTTTCCACATGCTTGCAAGCGGTGTGCCCAAGCCGCATGCCACATAGCCAGCACCCGCTTGATTCTTGGACCCACAGGCTGAATCACTTCCAGCGCCGTTCCCCATGCACATCTTGATCTTGTAGGCATCCAAAGGAGTCTTCGTGCCATCTCAACCATTGGATCTCCATATCATGTGATTAAGTCTTCAGCCCTTTAATTTTTTGAATTTGACATTGAGTTGCTAATTGATCCATAATTTTTAAAATAATTATAAAAAATATTAAATTTTAAATAATATATAATAATTATCAAAGATTTTAATATTTTTTATGTTATATTTTTGTACTTATCAATTGATTAAAGCAAGCTTCTCAGAGTTGGAATCTTCATTTTGATGATGCAATCAAATCATTTGATTTCACAAAAATGAGAAGGAACTCTGTGTATACAAAAGGATCAGTGGGAGCACAATAACATTCTTCGTATGGTACGTAGATGATATCCTCCTTATTGAAAATGATATTTTCTTACTGACCTCGATCAAAAGATGGTTGTCCAAGAAATTCTCCGTGAAAGCTGAAGAAAAGTATCTTATATTCTTGGAATAAAGGTCAATAGGGATAGACCTAAGAGGTTGCTATGCCTGTCACAAAAGTTATATATAAAGAAAGTATTGAAAATGTTCAGTATGAAAAACTCTAAAGGGAGACTTCTACCCCTAAGGTATGGTATTCATCTTTCCAAGACGATATGTCCGATTACATCTGAGGAAGTTCAATATATGAGTAGGATTTCTTATGTCTCGACCATAAGGAGCCTCATATATATCATGCTATGTACTCGACTTGATATTATCCTTACTGTAAGTGTCACGAGCATGTATCAGTTAAATTCAGACGAGAAGCACTAGATAGCTATGAAGAACATCCTTAAGTACTTGAGAAGAACTAAGGATTTTGTTGGGTATAAAATACCCCCCCGACCGAAGTTTGTAAAAGACCGACCCTTTCAGGACTTTTTCGGCTTCCGACCTTATGTGGCGTCTCTCTGAACCCCCTCGATCGTCCGGACTTCTCCGACAATGAGCTTCTCCATTCATCTACCGGACTGCTCCAAGGGCTCTCTGGGCCTCACTATCAGCCGACCCTCTACAGTGATCGACTATTCTCCGAATCCCTTCCGAACTTCTTTCGACCGCGGACGGCCCTACTCCGAACTTCTTCCGGACTTCGTCAATATCCGAGCTTCTCTGACAGCAAGATTTCTACAGTAACCGGACTCCATCCAAGTTTCTACGGCGGTTGATCGCCTTCCGAATTCCAACCGAACTCCTGCGAGAGCCGAACTCCTACTGCAGGCGGTCTACTCTGATATCTACAGTAAGCGAATTTCATTCGAGCCTCTACTGTAAACAAATTTTTTCCAAACTTCTATTACAGGCAGACTTCAGCCGAGCTCCTACAGTGGATGGATCCCAAACGAGCTTCTACGATGGGATAGGATCCACCGACCAGGTCACTACTCCGAGCTCCCATGACAACCGATCTTCGACCGAGCTTCTACAATAAGTGGCCTCCTTTCAGTCTTCTACAAGAACCAGACTTCGTCCGAACTTTCATAGCAGATGGATATCGGACGAGCTTCTACAACGGATGGGTTCCAGCAGTCGGATTTCTACAACGGCCGATCGTCTCCGGTGTCTGCCGAACCTCCCCAGCCATCAGCCTTCAATAGTATCAGTCGGACTGCCACAACGCCATCCAGACTTTCACATGATCCCCAGACTCCTCCAATGGACGAACCTCCCCAATGCCATCCGAAGTCCACCGCCGGCCGATCCTCCACCAGATTCTTCATGAAACTGGACTTCTCCGATGGATAATCTTCAAACGAACTTCTATATTAGGCAAATTCCAGACGGACTTCTCTAGCAATCGGACTCCTACCGGACTTCACCAACAGAAAGTCTCCATCCAAGCTTTTATAGCAGATGACTCCCGCTGTAGCATCAGCGCCCGAGGTATCTGACAACAGTAGACTCGCCAGCAACCTCGAAAACATCCAAACTTCTCTTAGATCAATGGGACAGAGAGCCATTCCGCTCCATCAGACATCCCGACCGAGCTCCAACCGACAGATCCGAACTCTCTGGCAAGTCACGATAATGGCCACTACCCTACTCCACTCTCTACAATAGATTCTGCGTGGCTCCACCACTCTCTGGTAAGTCACGACAACGGACACCACTCCACTCTCCGTAACAAACTCTACGTGGCCTTGAACGACCCCTGATGCCACTACTCTCCGTAATAAACTCCACGCGGCTCTAAACGGCCCACTACCAGGCGGTTACAGACGTCACTGTCAACCAGTTACGCTCTCCGTCTATAAAAAGGGATCTCCAGATACGTTCTTCTCTAAGCTCTAAACTCTATCTCGAAACTCTGCTAAAATTTTCACTCGAGCACTCCATTTCTGTTGAAGCAGAGTACTGACTTGAGCGTCAGAGGTCTTGCCGGAGCACCCCCAACTCTGGTTTAGACTTTCCTTGTAGGTCCTGATGACGGCCACGGTCATTTCGACTCCAGCAACTCTGACTTCGACGGAATTCTGCACCAACAGAATTGGCGCTAGAGGAAGGGCTGTGTCTTCGCAGTACCCTTATTCTTAAAGGAGTGCTCAACGGGACTGCCTCCGATCATCTTCTCCGACATCCTCTTCTCCTTCTCCTACTAGATCTCCACCTGATGCCTCCCTGAAAGGCATCCACCAGACGATCCACGGCCTCCACGGCCAGATCTTAGGCTCCGGCCTCGCCTTTAGTTTTCCAAGCTCCTCCTCCTCCTCCGACAATGACGATCGGCATGGAGCAGTTCGACCTGCTAGTTCAGCAGGTCAGAGGCCTCACCGAAGCAGTGCAGGCCATGCAGCAGCAGCAGCAACAGCCGCAGGCGTCAGTGTGGTTGGAAAGAGCATCTCCGGAGTTTCAAAATCCGGCAGTAGGGTGGGCCACTTGGGCCAGTCGCCCTGTCTTCCTCGGAAAGGGGAATCCGAGGGTGGAGAGCCCTCAGTCTGATCACGATTCCATTCCCGGAGGATCCCTACCTCCACTCTGCCAGAAGATCCTCGAGACTCGCAGTCGAGAGGACCTCCTGGATCGAAGGCTCCAGGAGATGAACCGACAAATCGAAGAGCTCCGCCACGCTCCCCCTGCTTATGGTGAGGATATCTGTACTGATCCTCCTTTCTCTCAAATGATCATGTAGGAACCGATTCCGCCAAACATCAAGCTCCTCCAATTCGAAAGCTACGATGGGACCTCGGATCCGGTTGACCATCTGGAGGCCTTTCGGACAATGATGCTGCTCCATGGTGCGTCAGACGCCATCCTGTGTCGAGCTTTCCCATCTATCTTGAAGGGAGTAGCAAGGAACTGGTACTCAGCGCTGAAGCTGGGTACTATCTTCTCCTTTGATCAGATGAGCCACCAGTTTGCGGCTCATTTTGTTAGCAGCCGGCATCTTCGAAGAGGTTCGGAGTCCCTTATCAACATCAAGCAGAAGGAGGGAGAATCCATCTGAGCTTACGTCAATCATTTTAACGTCGCCACGTTGGAGGTCCAAAACTTGGACCAATCGGTAGCGATGGCCGTCCTGAAGGACGGTCTTCAAAAGAACGATCTTCTATTTTTTCTGGAAAAGAAATATCCCAGGAACTTTGCTGATTTGCTGACTCGGGCCGAAGGATATGTCCGAGTAGAAGAAGCCTTCAAGATGAAGGACGAGGAGGCCGCAAAGGAGCGACAGGCGGGGGACTCCAGCAAGCCCGTAGTTGAAAAAGGGCCGAGTGAAACTCGGCCACGTTCTCGAACTCCCTCCTCGACCACGTTCTCAAACTCCCTCCGAACACAAGCGTGTCCAGACTCCTCCCCGGGCTCGTAGGCAGAGGAGCCCGGACCACAGAGTTCGACGGAGCTCTCCTCCGGGAAGATTCCACAGCTACGCCCCTCTCAACACATTGAAAACTCAAGTGCTGATGGAGGTTAGGGAGCAGCTGCCAAGGCCGGAAAGGATGCGCACACACCCCGAAAAGTGCAATCCTAATAAGTTCTGCCTCTATCATCGTGACCACGGTCACGACACGGAGGAGTATATTCAGCTCCGAGACGAGATCGAGGAGCTCATCAGATGAGGTCGGCTCGACAGATTCATTCGATGCCGACCTGAAGGTAGGAAAGACCGACCTAGGGCCCTGCCGCAGCCGGAGCTGCCTAGGAGGGAGGAGCAGCTTGAAGATCGACCTCCGATTGGGATTATCAACTCCATCTCAGGAGGACCCCGATGGAGAGCAGACCTTCCGTGGCTATAGGATTCGAAAAATCTGCGAATGTATTACCAATAGCTTTGCCTTAAATAAAAATTTTATATTTGCATATTTATCTTTTTAGTATGAGCTTATAACGATAGGAAGTAACTCCCTCATTCAGTCGAAATTAAGCGTGTTAGGAACAGGAGGAAAACCTCGTCCTAACATGAACAAAGTCGAAGGCCCGGTTACTTAAAGACCGGATGGGAGGAAAGGCCCTCGCAACGGTCCTTATGTGCCCCCACGGCCTTGTTAGGAACAGGAGGAGAACCTCGTCCTAACATGAGCGAAGTCGAAGGCTCGGTTACTTAAAGATCGGATGGGGAGAGGGCCCTCACAACGGCCCTTATGTGCCCCCACAGCCTTGTTAGGAACAGGAGGAGAACCTCGTCCTAATATGAGCGAAGTCGAAGGCCCGGTTACTTAAAGATCGGATGGGGAGAGAGACTCTCGCAACGGCCCTTATGTGCCCCCACAACCTTGTTAGGAACAGGAGGAGAACCTCGTCCTAACATGAGCAAAGTCGAAGGCCCGATTACTTAAAGATCGGATGGGGGAGAGGCCCTCACAATGGCCCTTATGTGCCCCCACAGCCCTATTAGGAACAGGAGGAGAACCTCATCCTAACATGAGCAAACTTGAAGGTCCAGTTACTTAGAGATCGAATGGGAGGAGAGGCCCTTGCAGCGGCCCTTACGTGCCCCCACAGCCCTGTTAGGAACAGAAGGAGAACCTCGTCCTAACATGAGCTGAAATTGACTGTCGGGAATAAGAGGAGAACCTCGTCTTGACGCAAATAAAAGCCCAATCGATCAAGACCGGACGAGGAGAAAAGCCTCCTCAACGGCTCCTCTACGCTCTCACAACCCCGTTAAGAGCAGAGGGAAAACCCTCACTCGAACATAAAAAAAAGGAGGAGATGAAAAGAGAAAGCGACGAACTACACCAGCGATAAGTGAAAAACAAACTACATCAAAGACCTAAGGGACCTCGTCTCAACGAGGAAAGATACTCCTATCCAAAAACCCTCAGTCCCTAAGAGAGAACTCAACACAGGCCGAGGAGAAATCGACTTCCTCAAAGTAACGAGAAGTTCGTGTTTCCAAGCTCGAGCACTGGGAGGAAGCATCAAACTCAAATGGCCTGAAAAGACCTACGATCATAAACAAAAAAGGCAAATCAACATGGCGGCGATCGGGAACCTTCAAACAATGATGGTGTCGAACAAGACAAAAGATAAAAGAAGTTCGGTAAATGATAATTCAATACCAGAACGGACAAGGTAATAAAAAATTTTCTTTTCATTTCATTAGTGAAGAGGTCCCATCTGGAGGAGGACCGACAGTGGCTTCGGATGGTCCGACTTCATCATCGGACGTCTCATCCAGGAAGTCGAGATCCAGTTTGGGAAACCTTCCAGCCATCTTCTCTTGGCAGAGTTCGAAACCCTTGATGAAGGCTTCCTGGCCGAACTGGACTTGTAGATCCTCCATCCCGGAGGAGGCCTTGAACTCCTCCACTGCTCGGGCCCCTGCCTCCGAGACCAGGGACGGGATCCGCACTTTCAGCTCGAAAACCTGCGCCTTCAACTCAAAAACTTGCACCTTCAGTTCGGAGACCTCGGCCTCAGTCTTCTTTCTCTTCTCCTCCAAGGCGGTCCTCAGATCGGATGAGGTTTGTCCCTCCTTTTTCAGTGCCTCCTGGAGGCTTAGGACCTCGACGATCTTCTCCTCGAGGCGGGCGGCCCCAGCCAGGCGACCTTCCTCCGCCTGAGCTGCCTTCCTCTTGGCAATCTTCACCGTCTCGATGTTGGCGACAAGCTGGTGTCCAATCTGCAAGAGAGGCTGGGGAGTCAATAAAAAGGCTAAGGAATAAATTCAGTAAAGAAGCAAGAAGGAGAAAAAAGTGAATTAACCAACTTTGAGGGAAGATCCCAGAGAGTCCCAGATCCGCAGCTCGGGATCAGCAAGGACGATCCTCTGGATGACCTCGGGTAGAATGCACCCTTCGACCAGCCTCTTTATTAAATCTTTGTTGTTGAAGGAATTTTTCCCCAAATCTTTCTCGGAGCCGCCGGCCCCCTCGACGGCAGCCTTGTGACTGCGGCTCCTCCGGGCCAGGGTCTTCTTTCTCCTCCTCCCTTCGGCCCTGGGTGCCCCCTCGGGACGAGCCTCTGGAGTGGGATCCTCGACCGGGGGGCTCCTTGAAAGGGCTCGGGGGACTTCGGGTTCGACGTCGGAAGGGACATCGATGGCAACGGCTACCTGAGTAGGCACGACCGAGCTTGTCCCTTCTGTCCTGACTTTCTTCACTGACCCCAAAGTCGAGGCATCTTTTCTCTTATGGGTCTTGAGACCCTGGGCTAACCTCCGAGCCACGTCTACGTCCATGTCTGCAATAAAAGAAGATCAACACGGCTCAGAGATGGAATAAGAGAAAGGAAAAGCAGCAAAAAAAAAATGGTACCGGCAGGGTTAAGAGGACTTAGACCGACGTTGAACAACAGTTGTTCCTTCAGAAGTTCGGAGAGGAGGGGGGCTTGATAGGCCTCGAGCTTTTTGGAGGCTTCGAGGTCGTCCCTTTTCAGGCTAGAAGTCCGACGGATGGAATCCCTCAGAGAACCCCAAGAGGGTAATCCTAGCTCCAAGGTCGGACATCGGACATAGAAGAACCTCTTCTTCCAGTTGTGGATAGAAGAGGGAGCGCCTTTCAGCAACCCCTTTCTTCCGAACTGAGGGGAGAAGTACCACCAGTCTTTTATCGAGGGATTCTCTCAGGCAAAGTGAAACCTCTGAAGGAAGAGGACGTGTTTAAATAGACCTCGGGGTCCGATGCAATAATGACTGTGGATCTTCTCTAGCCGACCTACGCTCGCTGCGTGTCCCACTCACCATGATAGGTGGCTGAAAATGGCTGACAGCTGACAAAATCATTATTGCATCGTACCTAGAGCCACACCCTAGTGGGAATTTCGAAAAAATCTTTTTGGATCGCTTTGATTTGAAAAGACTCCGACACCAGCACGCCAAGTGCCAAAATATCTGGCAACCACCGAGTGCGAAAATCGAGGGGGACAACTTCGACCGTGAGAATTTCTCTGTACTTCCTTCATTTGGAACCAGAACTCGAAAGTAGGGGGACTGGTGTTGGGTATAAAATACCCCCTGATCGAAGTTTGTAAAAGACCGACCCTTCCAGGACTTTTTCGACTTCCGACCTTATGTGGCGTCTCTCTGAACCCCCTCGATCATCCAGACTTCTCCGACAATGAGCTTCTCCATTCATCTACCGGACCGCTCCAAGGGCTCTCTGGGCCTCACTATCAGCCGACCCTCTACAGTGATCGACTATTCTCCGAATCTCTTCCAGACTTCTTCCGACCGCGGACGGCCCTACTCCGAACTTCTTCGAACTTCGTCAATATCCGAGCTTCTCTGACAGCGAGATTTCTACAGTAACTAGACTCCATCCAAGTTTCTATGGCAGTCGACCACCTTCTGGATTCCAACCGAGCTCCTGCGAGAGTCGAACTCCTACTACAGGTGGTCTACTCTGGATATCTACTGTAAGTGAATTCCATTCGAGCCTCTACTATGAATAAATTTTTTTGAAACTTCTATTACAGGCAGACTTCAGCTGAGCTCCTACAGTGGACGGATCCCAAACGAGCTTCTACGATGGGATAGGATCCACCGGCCAGGTCACTACTCCGAACTCTCATGACAACCGATCTTCGATCGAGTTTCTACAATAAGCGGCCTCCTTTCAGCCTTCTACAAGAACCAAACTCCATCCAAACTTTCATAGCGGATGGATATCGGACGAGCTTCTACAACGGACGGGCTCCAGCAGTTGGATTTCTACAACGGTCGATCGCCTTCGGTGTCTGCCAAACCTCCCCAGCCATCAGCCTTCAATAGTGTCAGCTGGACTGCCACAACGCCATCCAGACTTCCACAGGATCCCCAGACTCCTCCAGCGGATGAACCTCCCCAACACCATCCGAAGTCCACTGCCGGCCGACCCTCCGCCAGATTCTTCATAAAACTGGACTTCTCCGATGGATAATCTTCAGACGAGCTTCCACATTAGGCAAATCTCAGATGGATTTCTCTAGCAATTGGACTCCTACCGGACTTCACCAACAGAAAATCTCCATCCGAGCTTCTACAGCAGATGACTCCCGCCTGTAGCATCAATGCCCGAGGCATCCGACAACAGTAGACTCGCCAGCAACCTCAGAAACATTCAAGCTTCTCCTAGATCAATCGGATAGAGAGCCATTCCGCTCCATCAGATATCCCAGTCGAGCTCCAACCGACAGATCCGAACTCTCCGACAAGTCACGACAATGGCCACTACCCTACTCCACTCTCTGCAACAGATTCTGTGTGGCTCCACCACTCTCTGGTAAGTCACGACAACGGACACCACTTCACTCTCCGTAACAAACTCTACGTGGCCCTGAACGACCCCTGACGCCACTACTCTCCGTAATAAACTCCGCGCGGCTCTGAACGGCCCACTACTAGGCGGTTACAGACGTCGCTGTCAACCAGTTACGCTCTTCATCTATAAAAAGGGATCCCCAGATACGTTCTTCTCTAAGCTCTAAACTCTATCTCGAAACTCTGCTAAAATTTTTACTCGAGTACTTCATTTCTGTTGAAGCAGAGTACTGACTTGAGTATCGGAGGGTCTTGTCGGAGCACCTCCAACTTTGATTTAGACTTTCCTTGCAGGTCCCGACGACGGCCACGATCATCTCGACTCCAGCAACTCCGACTTTGACAGAATTCTGTACCAACAGATTTGTTCTTGATCTTTGGAGGAGGGTTTGAGTTGTGAGTCAAGGATTTTACAGATTCAGACTTTCTAATCCTGATGATAGAAAGTCTATGTCAGTATATATGTTCGTATGTAATGGTAGCGCAATCAGCTAGAAGAGTTTCAAGCAACCCATCATAGCAGATTTGACCACAGAAGCTGAATATATCACTACTCAAATACTACAAAAAAGGGCTTCTGGTTCAAAAAATTCATTGCAGAGCTTGGAATAATGACATCAGATATCATACCATTGTATTACAATAACAATGAAGCCATAGCACTTGCTAAAAAGTCTAAGTCTTATCAAAAATTAAAGTACGTCGAGCGGTGGTTCCACATCATGCGCAACTATCTCGAAAAAAATATGTTGAGGTGTGAAGAGTAAACTCCATGGATAATGTGGTAGACCCACTGACAAAGTAATTAAGCCAGCCAAAGATGAAAGTCCACCTTAAAAAGATGGGATTTAGATTAATGGCCAATTGACTTTAGTCCAAGTGGAAGATTGTTGGATGTATGTCCTAGAAGCCAATATGGCTGACATACTGTAATACTCTAGGATATAAATTTATTCTTAAAATATTAATTTGATCAATAAATAGATAAATTTTATTCTCATTCAACTGTGTTGTGTCCTTGAATCATCCATAAAATTAATGCTTACGATACATATTCTCAAGATGTTGAACTAGAGGCACGTATAAGTAATTTCTAAATTACTCCGGTCATAGTATCATTATGAGGATGGTGATCGATTTGGATAGATGGCACATAGATCACTTTCTTTGGGATAGATGAGTCTCTAGTCTACAGCGTAGAAATACTAAGCGATAAGTATGGATACTTGTTAGAAAATAACTAGTACTGAGCGTGACCATACGAGAGATCATATAGATTTGTATTCAATCGTCAGTGATTATCTCGATGCTGCAGTTGTGTGAATGATCTTTTGACCTACGATGACATGATTGCTTATAGTGAGGCTGTTGGAGTTTGACTGCATAGAAATATAGCCTCTTTGAGTCCTCATAGTGTATGTTGGCAATAGTTGGTCCACTGTAGGAGCAAGGTACATACCTAAAAAGAATCTATCGATCTTGATAGAAATGAGTGATCCTATGAGATTTGACGATTAAATTCATAAGTCTGTGATCATAGCAGTGTGATTGATAGAAAAGAGTAAAAAAATTATGCCCTACAAGCCAACGCAAATGGGATGTGATGGGGTGTTTTTCTATTTTTTATCTTTCAAACTCATGTACTTAACATTTTGAATTAATGAAATAGACTTTTCGATTCATTATATGCTGCATCTTATTATTGAATCCCATAGGTCTGAGCAATGGTTTTAAGGGCCGTGATAAGATCATACTAGTGAGACCTAAATCTTTGATAGCTTTGATCTAAAATATTCTCAATCATTGATTCATTGAGTTGAGAATCAATGATATCGATAAGACTGATACATCTTACGTATGCTCACTGGTGAGAGTGGTTGATCTCACAACCACTTGTAGGAGACACTAATTTAAGGATATAGATATTTATTAGAGAATGAGTTCACTGAATTGACCTATGAAAGAATATCTGATGGAGTTTTATTTATATGTCAGTTGATTGTTCTCTAATGGGAGTTGTGCAAGTGATCTTTTGACCTGAGATCACCATGGTGCCTTATGTACATAAATTCATATTTTAGTTTACTTCCTAACTTGATTCTTTGATCTTTGTATGGGGTGTTCTGGATATGGTGAAGTATGTATGGAGGTTGTGAGTGGTCAATAAGAGATCGATCACTCCTAATAAGGAGAGCAAATATCTTATGTGATCTCATAGGTTGATAATTCTGAAAGTCTTTGACCAAAATAGGATGATAATTAAAAAGTGATTTCTAATATATTATCAACTGAATCATCATCTTCTGATCGAGATATATTTAGATAAATAATTGAGCTTGACATGATTTCATGCCTAGAGCTCATCTGGGGTATTGTTTGACTGAAGGATTAAATTGCATGGTAACTTATCCTTGAAGGATATTTTGATAATTTTGATCAAATTTTATCTCTTTCGGATAGTCATGATACGTTGCTGGATATTAATCTTGACTTGTGGACTCATAAGAATTAAAAAAATTTAATTTGAGAATTAATTAAGAAAAGTCCTAGTTAATTGGGGCACTTGAACTGACTAATCTAATTGGGTTAAGGTTTGGTTAAGAGCTTGAGTCCACTGCTGGCTAGATTTAAAATTCAATGGATTATATACTTTAAAATTTGATCTTAATCTGATTTAATTAAAATTTATTATAAATTTTAAATATTAATTTGATATGCTAGCATATTGTTTTAACTTAAGTTCCCAATTAGGTTAAGTTCAAAGTGTTCTGAGCTAAACTAAGCCTGTTGCCTTTGACCTGATTGGATTAGATCTAATTTATTTGGTTTCCTATCTAACTTGGAAGTGTTTCAAGTGTGGAAGGACTCCTTCATGCCACCTAGTGTCCATGCCAAAATAAATGCTGCCCACTCCTTTTGTGTGTTAAGGAAGATGGAGAGTCCTTCTTCTTTAAGACTCTTGACATCTCTTCATTTTTCACTGATTATCTTAATTATCACATGCCAAAATTTAATATAAAAATTATAAGATGTAGAAGAGAAGAAGTCCTTCTATGTGAAGGCTCTTCTGTGCCACTTAATTCATCAAAAAATTTATTTCTCCATATGAGCAAGTGGAGCACTAAGATTTGACACCCCTTGGGACTCCTTGCCACCTCTTCATTACCTATTTAAATGAGACACCCCTTATGGGATAAGGGTTGAGAATTGGTGAAAAATCAGAGGCTTAAGCATATGATAAGAGAGGAAAAAGTCTGAAAAAAATCAGAAAGAAAGATAAGAAAAAGAGTGAAGAAAAATAGAAAGAAGAGAGATAAAGAAAAAAGGCAAGTATGGTGTGCTTGTCCTAGGATTTAATTTTTTTATATATTGAAGTACAAAATCAAATCTTAGGTTGTGAGATTTCTGGAGAGAATTCTCTTGGCATGATCTTAGTTGAGGAATCAAAGACTGAAGTACATTGGTGCGATTGTTCTTTGAGAAAGAAGCCGGTAGTGTTCTTGTGTCGAAAAGGCTGCGGTGCTGTACCGGTTGGGAAGGATCTTGATCATCTTCTATGTGGATTACTATTGGAGGACTTCTACTTTGGAGTCTTATGGAGATCACCTTCTTACCATATTTTTCATTTTAGCAAGTGTAAGTTTCTAACTCTTTGCATGATTGATTTTGGTTTATTCGACATCTACAAGGTGATTCTAGGGTTTGAATTTTGGTTCGACAGTTTTAATCATTAAAGCTTTCGATTTGCATGTTAAAATTTTTTAAAATTCATATTTTATTGTGTGTCCGAAATTTAACAGTGGTATCAGAGCTACCCTTGTTAGATTCAATTAAATAAGTGCCTAAGTTGTAGTATAGATTTAATCTGATTTATATTTTGCCAATTTGCTGTATCGATTTTAAGCATTGATCTTAAAATTAAAAATTATTTTTGACTTTATTTGAACCATGAATTTAAATTTTAGTTATTAAATTTGAAATTTGTAATAATGTGAAATTTAATGGTTCATGGTTGTTTGATGCTTAAATCATTTTGATTATGGGTGTTTTATATTTACATGCCTAATTCGATTAGGATTTTGTTACTTGACTGAACTTGTTATATGTTAAGTCAAAAATTATTAGTACACCCTTTTGTGATTATAGTAATCATTTTTGGTATAATAATATGAATGATATTATAACTTGAAAAAGCATATTGTATAGCTTGAAATGTAATATATATGTTACATATTATGTAGAAGTTAGGATGTGCTGAGACCAGTCTAAAGATCCTCTATAAAATTAAATTAAGTTGTAGTGTTGGGATTCACTTACAAATCGAATGTTGAATTCATTTGATCAATTGGTATATAGATAAGTGTTAAATATGGTTATCTAATTAGATTCGTATGCTGGCTTGGCTAACTATGTTGGTGTCTAAGAAAAGCTATGAGGAGCCTCTCACCTACTTACCTAATCAATTTGGTCTAATTGAGTTTCGTTCTTACATTAATTAGTGATGTAGACACTACAAAAATCTTTCTTCATGCTTAGTCAATAGAGTATGTCAAGATCTTAGTGAGCTTGTTGTGCTATCCACAAGACTTACTATAGAAATTGATATGATATTGACTAAGTACATACTGATGCTCATGACATATTTGAATAGTATTGCTTTGTTGTGCTATCCACAAGGACAGCATTGTTTGAGTATGACCATATGAAAATGAAGGGTTATTAACTAGAATACTATAGTTTGTTGTGCTATCCACAAAACTATGAAATGATCTAGAGACAAGAAAAATATTGAGAATTGTATGAATTACAAATGGTAAAGAGTTACTTACTCTTGAACTCATGAATGCTTATTGTGTTATCCACAAGGTGTTTGTAAGAAAAAAGAATCTCAATCCCACTTAAAAATATGATGATGTTTCTCATTTTTTATACTTGAGGGCTATGAAATTTATTAAAATAATGAGAGACTAATTAGACAAAAGTCTTAATCTAGTTGTATATGTCATCATTAGTTGTCTGCTTGTACAGTATTCTTATTATTGTAGATTAACTGCATAAATGGTATCCTCACTATCACTTTGAGGCATACTAGATGCAAAAAAATTGATCAGACCAAATTATATAAACTGATCGAGAAACTTAAGAATAGTTCTCACACAGAAGAAAGTCTCCTATATACTAGATATCTCTGCACCCGATACGATCAGAGAAGATGTATTCGAGGAGGAAAGAGCCACATACAAAATGTGGAAGGATAACAGTATGACTGTCAAATGTATTATACTTTCCTTCATGAACAATGAGCTTCAAAGATAGCATGAAGGCATGGATGTTCCTTCTATACTCTTAATTTAAAAGAATTATATGGAGAACAAAATTGAATTGCTAGATATGAGATATCTAAGCAGTTATTCCATGTCAGGATGAGTGCAGGCACGTCTGTGCAAACTCATATCCTTAAAATGATTGATCTGATCACTCATCTGGGATAATTGGATTTCGTCATGGATGGTAAGCTTAGTCAGGATTTGATCCTACAATCACTCTTCGATTTCTTCTCACAGTTTGTCATTAACTACTATATGAATAAACTGAATATTAACTTACCTGAACTATTGAATATGCTCAAAATAACAGAGAGCTATTTCAAAGGTGAAAAGGTTCTAGTTCTTCTTGCAGATAAGATCTCTAAGAAGAAAGGTAAGAAAGATTTTAAGAAGAAGATGAACCCTAGGGCTAGCATCTTGAAGAAGAAGGTGAAGAAGATCTCTGCCAAGGGTGCTTACTATCATTGCGGCAAGGACGGACACTAGAAGAGGAATTGCAAGGAATACCTTATAACTTTGAAGCACAAGGAAGCAAACATTGCTAAAAGTTTGTATATGATACAAATAAACTTATCATTAAGTACTTTAACTTCAGATTCTTGGATATTGGTACTGTCTGTGGCTCACAGTTTTACAAATCGTTACAGGATCTGGAGAAAAGAAGAAGTCTGAATAAAGTGACTTCGTGCTGTTCGGTGCTAATGAAAAGTCTATCCAGGCTGAAGCTGTAGGAACCAAGATGTTGAAGTTGCTTTCGGACAAAATTTTGAAATTGAAGATCTGTTATTATATTTTAAAAATTATTAGAAATATTATTTTTGTACCAGTTATTAGAACAAGATTTTGAAATATAAGCTAAGAACAATGATTGTTCTGTTTATTTTTCTAATAAATTTTATGAAAATGCTTACATTAATAATGATTTTTTATTCTTATCACTTAGTGATAATGTATTTTATGTTGATAATATATATAAAAAAAAGAGAAGATATGAATGTCTGATAGATGCAATATTATGACATAAGAAGTATTAAAATTTTTAATAATTAATCTCTACTTGTTTAGACTTTGATGCTTCTTATTCTTTTTTTTAAAAAATGTATTAGGAGAACTAATTATGTAATTAGAAGCAGATGAAGTCACAAACTTGAAGCCTCTCGTTTTTTAAGGCAGCCCACAACTCATGTACCTTGAAGACTAGTTTGAATTGGATTCAAGCCTAAAAAAAATAACCAGAAGATTTGGACCCAAGCAGCGCCCATATGCCATCTATCTAAGAAGAATGCATGTGGCATTTGGAAGAAAAGAAGAGGGCATATGTGGCATGAAATGGGCTTTGGCATGACATTTAAGAGGAGGACCATGTTGGCTTTTAAAGAAAAAAATTCAAAGAGGGATCTTTGGGACGCTGCACGTTGGAGTGATGCAGGGCTTGTACGTGGAAGAAGTGGGAGCAATTGATGCTGAACACCTGAATGGGCTTGGGGCGCGTGAACAGGGGAAGTGGTCGCTGGGTGTGAGAAGATTTTTGATGCGGTTCAAAAGGCTGAACGTAGGAAGAAGGCTGGGAGCGTGATATTTTTTTGATGGGACCCAACAGGAGCAGGCAGCAAGCGGGCACGATTTGAATGAGGCGCACGTTGCGGTATTGAGCGGCCTGGTGTGAGGCCGACGTGGTGACGCACTTGGAACATGAAAAGATTTTCTTTTTAAGGTGCGGTTCTGCATGGGTCCAAGGGTGTGCGTGATACGAAGTCATGGAAAGCGGATTTTGAGATATAAAGATGAACACGTGAGATTAGTCCAACATCGTAAAAAAAAAAAAAAAAAAAAAAAAAAAAAAAAAAAAAAAAAAAAAAAAAAAAAAAAAAAAAAAAAAGCCAATATCTCTATTTTTAAAGATATCTCTTTTTTCATATTATTATTCTTATAAAGAATCCGTGTGATAGACAGATATATCCATCTTTTAAATTTTTTCAGCTATCTTGTTCTCACTTTTTTTCATCCTTCCAACACACGAAAAGGAGTCAGCCAGAAAAAAGTTGGTCCCAAGCCAAAAGAGGGAGAGAAGTCAGGTTATGTGAGAGAGTTTTATTTTATTTTTATTTTTTGTTCCAACTTCAAGCCTCGTTAATGGCTTAAAAGTTAAAAATTTTTGTATCAAAATTTTTATTCAAAAATAAATTATTTTTTTTTAAATTGTAATATTTTTAATTTCTACAATAGAGTAGTTTAAATTTTTGCATATTTTAATTCTGTATTTTTAATTTTCGCAAGTTAAATTCCAGCAAGTAACATAAGATTTTATTTTATTTTATTTTATTTTGGGTTTCAAATCAAACTATGTCTGGCTAAATAATTTTTCTGGGATTTGCGATGAAGCTAGGCCATGAATAGAAGTCTTTTTTTTTGAATTTTTCTTTTCAAACTTTTAATTTTTAGAATCCTTCTCCCTTCATCTCACTTGTCAAGAGACTTGATAGGCTATCATTGGGTCAGAGTCTCTTCATAATCCATGCTTGATCGGTGTAAAAGGAGATAATTGGTAGAAGGCTCATAAATCTCTAAATCCTTTTTTTTCTTTCTTTATTGAAATTTTGATGGGTTAAAGTTGAGTTTGAACTTCTTTATAGTCTATATTTGGATAACACAAGAGAAAAAGAAGAAAGAAAAAGTCTCTTAATTAAGGTGAAAGCAAAATGCTTGATAAATCATAGTTGAGTTAAATCTCTTCATGATCCATGCTTGTTCATATTTTACACCTTAATCAAGAGACATTACAAGAGAAATTATAGGAAGGCTCTCTAATTCATTAGTCTGATGGATTCAAAAATCCTAGATCTTTTAGATTATTTATCTTTATAAATAACTAATTTACTGTTTTGATAGTTAATCCAACAAACAATCTCTCCTCTTTATCTTTAAAGCTCATCTGAGCAAGTATTTGAACATACTTTAAAAATATAGTTTCTTATGGGATCAATTCGTACTCGTTGGATGTGTTGGTGAACATAAGTGATTTCATGCATATATTTCAAAATTTTTTTGAATAAATTACAGTGAAAGATAATTAGATTAATCAAATTAATCTAACATGCATATGATTTAATCATCAAATCAATCTACTCTAGGATCTATGACATGATATATTGCATATAAAATCTGAAAAATACTGAAGATAAAACAGCATGTATGCATATGAGCAGTAGATCATATCTACTTCTAATCTGAGTTCAGAACTTAATACTTTTGCACGGATCGATGATCACCTTTATTGAGAGACATGGTGAAGGAGATCCTTGCAGGTTGTTCACAGCCGTACACGCATTCAGCCTTACGGAAAATCTACTCGAAGCCTTGATCTGATCGATTTTCTTGAGAGTGCTAGCTCACATGAAGATCTTCTTCTTGACTGATCTGGATCTTTTTTTTAAATCTTTAAAATTTTTTCAAAGATTAAAGATGGACTTCTGAAGGAGATAAAGAGGTGAAAGAAAGATGGAGAGAAAAATAATTTTCTCTCTTCCCAAACCCTAAGGACCAAAATCCTAAAAATCTGATTTTTTTCGCACACCCCAAGAGAAGAAGACTCTCCTCTTCTTTCTCATCATAAAACCACACCCAAGACCCCTCTCAATGTGAAGGCCTCTCTCTCAGATCTCTTACACATACAAGAATGAAATAAAACTCCTTTTATTTCAATGTATAAGGAGGTGGGGTGAAGAGTCCTAGAGATCATGGACTCTTGATGTGTTGTCGCCCCTACTCAAAAATTCATGCCAAAATATGTCAAAAAAAATATGAGATAAGCCTTCCCATATTTTTTTACAGTAAATCAGTTCTCCAAGTAATTTTTTATAAAAAATCTCCTCAAAATGTCACACATATAAGGAGAAAAAAATAAGTTGACTGTAAGGTCTTAGAGATAATGTCAAATATTATCTACATGGTATCTTATTTCAAATCAGATTTGAACATACCATTTAAAATTTGATCCTATCCATATTTTGACATGAGATAGAGAAGGGAAAGAACTCTTTGGCATAAAAAAATCTCATGCAAAAACTATTTGTACGTGAGGATATATGGCATCAAAGTGGAAGGCATATGGAAGAAGAGTCCTATTCCAATAAGGACTCTTAATTTCTTTATTTGAATCCAAACCAAATCACATCTAGTTTATCCAAAATAAAATATATAAAATTTAATCTAATTAGATTTATAAATTTTTAATCAAATTTTAATCAAATTAAAAATTGATTGAACTAAAATCTTGATCAAATCAGGAACAATTCTTTCTTGACGATTAGGTCATCTCATAATCTAATCGGATCAAACCTAATTGAATCTAATTCAATTAGATTTTATTTAATCTTCTTTGCTCAATCTAATCAGCAATCTAATTACTAATTAATCTTCTATTAATTTACTAATACTTGATGAATAAATTTATTATAATTTTGTATAAGGTTAATCATCAATCGAATTAACGATTAAGTCCTTAAACGATTCTCAATCGTGGATCAACCACATGATCAGTCAGAAATTTTTTTTGAGTGTGACTTTATAGGTTTAAACCTAAGTTGATAGTACAGAAATAACTTTCTGAATCAATTGATGTAACCATCTAGCAATGATGATCCGACATTCAGATAGGTCAAATGAAGATGAAGCAACATTCAAGAACCTACTGGTGTATGGTTATCGTATAATTTATTCCTTTAACCCTAATATCGAAGATGACCTAGGATTTAACTGTCAATCCTAAATAAGTCATCCACATTGTATTTCAATTTTTTCTAAATCAATCACATGGATTATTTGAGCTCAGATTTTGCTAAATTGAAATACATTGATACATTAACTCCTACTAATTCGGATGGATCAATCCTATCTTGACTCACGCACTGATTTGACAAGTACTTGACTGTACCCAAAATCTTTCATCACTAAATTAAAAATTCAGTTAGTTCGACACCAAAGTACAGTGAGTTGCTTGCAAGTCACTGTGGTGATCTCAGATTGGAAGGACACTTATACCCATATCCTTCGCGAGCTGCCCTTGACAGTAGAATGCTCCGCAGTTGGTCACGTTCCGTGATAATATACTCCTACATCTCATCTACATGCCATACCAGTATCTCCACATCATTTGATTATGAGGACAACCAACACATATGGCACACAACGACCTACACTTGATATCGCTATCATCCTAGTAATAGCATATCGTTTGGTTGTGAACCAATTTAAGAATTATGTGATAAATTCTTCTTTATCAATCAAAGTAATCCTAAGGACTTCAATACAACATAGTAGTTTATTAGAAGTTGTAACCTTATGATGAATAAGGCAAATAATTTTTATTATTTATCAATTCATATACATTATAATTAGCACAATTGTTAAACGATTGGCTTTAAGATATTTTTTAATAACTCCCACTTGAACTAAAGCCAATCAGTATAGTATCATATACCCTGTAGGGAATTGTGTCCTAAAATCAATCGTGTGACGATTGAGTTTATCCTTGTATATGAATTATTGATTATTGAATAAAAATTATTTTGATATTTTTCATCACAAAGTAATATCTTCCTTGAATTCTTATGTTGTAATGAAGTCCTTAGAACAACGCTAGTGTGCTATAAAGAGAGGATTTATCATATAGTTCTTAAACATGTTCACGATCAAATGATACATCATTACAGAATGATGACATTTATCGAGTAGAGATCGTTGTGTACCATATAGGTTGGTTGTCCTCTTAACCAAAGAGTGTGGTAACACTGGTATGGCATACAAGTGAGATATAGGGGTACATCATCACTGAACAAGTGACTCACCTGCTGAGCATTCTGCTATCAATAGCTACTTGCGAAAAATATAGATATAAGTATCTTTCAGACCTGAGATCACCATAGTGACCTGCAAGTAACTCACTATGCTTTGGTATCGGACTATCTGGATTTCTATTGCAATAATAGAAGGCTACTACGTACAGTCAAGTACTTGCAAAGTCTATATGTGAATCAAGATGGAATTGATCCCTCTAGATTATTAGAGTTGATGTATCACTGTATTTTAATTTAGTAAAGTCTTGGTCAGGATAATCCATAAGATAAATTTGAAAGGTTGAAATACAATACGGATGAAGTAATCTCGATTGACAGTTAATCTGAGACCATCATAGAGCATTCAGAGTCAAAAAGATTAATTATGCGGTAACTATGTGTATGGATTTTGAAATATTCTTTTGTGATAATTCTACCTATCTGGATGTCAGAAACCATTACTAGATGGTATCTCGATTAGTGTAGGGATTGGATCCTATGCTATCGGCTTAGTGTTTGAACATATAGAGTCATGCACACAAATCAGATAAGTAGAAAGAAATTGACGTATATTTATATGTCCAATTTGAAAGTACTTGACTTGATTGAACATATAAGCTAACTTGATTTAAAATTAAGTTATGGGTCAAACGAGATTGAAGAGTTGACTATGTCTAGCTAGCACTACACATGAGGTTTAGATTCGATCCTGGGGATGAACAGTTTCTGATCTATGATCTATAGAGCATATGAAAGATTGAATTTAAGTACTAGTTAATTTTAGATTAGATCTAAATAAATTAATCTTAATTGGGTCCAAAATCTAAGTTAAACTTGGTACAAAAGTCCTAAAGAGTTTAGGATTAACAGCCTTTCAAAATTATTTCGAACCAGCTTCGAATTGGATTCAAATCAGATCCATTTTTTGATGAGATATGAGTATTCTCACTTACACTGAGATTTTTCTCTATTATGGGCTGACCAACACCTAGAGTTTTGCACATTTGGGACATCCCATGTGGATGAGAAAGTGGGTCCAAATTGGTTGTCATATGCGATGGCAATTCTATCTCATATAGGAATCCTTCTTTTATGTGTATTGGACTGATTTAAATTAGATTTGAGTTAAAACTCTTATACTTATTGGATCATAAAAATCATCTATAAATAGAGAGGGTCTCTACATATAGACGCATAGCAAACAAATCAGATTGAGAGAAGAGAGAAAGAGAGAGAGGCATGAGAAGAGAGAGAGGTCCCTTCTTCTCCCTTGCCCTCTCCTCTTATTGCCGCCCCTCTTCCCTTGGACGTGAATCCATCTTGGATGTCTCACCTACTGGTGTGAGGTATCACACTAGCATATCTCATCCCTCAATTGATTGAGTTATGAAGGTAATTGAATTAGAGTTCATCCTGCTTTCCTACAGTGTCTGACGTGCATGCGAAGTAGAGGATCTGCACATCCAGACCTCTGTGAAGGTATATATCAGATAATTTAAGATTTAATCTTTAATTTTATAGCTAATTAGGTAAGAATTTAATCTTTAATCATGTAGATAAATAAAAAAAAATTTAGATGCAACCTGGGCCTTTCGAGGAGAAACAGTTTCTTTCCCTTCAATTGGTCTCAGAGCAGACCTAAAATATATGTATGCATTATAAATTTTTTTGAAATTAATCACAAAAGTTTTAATTAAGATTTTTAATGAAATATTAAATCTAATTTAAATCTATTTATATAAAATTTTTGATCTAATTTTGATCAGATTAGAGGTGCCTAATCAATGGTTGATTGAGGTTGTTATAAGTTTGTTATAACAGAATTCTGTTGTTGCTGAATTTTGAAAGGAAGGGAACAGTTTTCCTCTAGAATGCCCAGGTTGCATCTAAATTTTTTTTTAATGTTCTACTTGTTTAAGGATCAAATCTTTATATGAATCACAATGGAACCAGAGATCAAATCCCAAATTATCTGATATAAACCTTCACAGAGGTCTGGATATGTAGACCCTCTACTTCGCATGCACGTCAGATGCTGCAGGTGTTGGAAATAGTATCCCAAAGTCAATCGTCAGCCTGTTGATGATTGTGCTCATTTTTATATATGTACATAAATTATAAATTAATAAAAATTATTTTAGCATTTTTTATCACAAAATATTTCATCTTCTAATGAACTCCTATGTTGTGGTGAAGTCCTTAGGACTATTTAGACTCGACAAAGGAGGATTTGTCGTTTAGTTCTTAAATCTGTTCGCGACCAAATAATATGTTGTTACTAAGAACGACAACGTTTATCAAGCATAGGTCGTTGTATGCCATATAGGTTGGTTATCCTCTTAACCAATGAGTGTGGAGACACTGGTATGGCATACAGGTGAGATATAAGGGTACATTTGCACTGAACGTGACTAACTCCAGAGCTATTTCTGCTGTCAAGATTTGCTCTGATAGAATATGGATATAAATATCCCTCCGACCTGAGACCGCCACGGTGACTTGCAAGCAACTCACTGTACTTAGGCACTGGACTACCTGAATTTTTAATTCAGTGACGGAAGGCTGCTGGGTGTAGTCAAGTACTTGACTTGTCGGTGCGTGTGTCAAGATGGGATTGACCACTCTAGTTTAAGAGCTGTGTACAATCGTATTTCAATTTAACAAAACTTGGCCAGGGTAGTCCTTGTGAGAAGTCACTGGACTGTTTGAGTTGAGCACGATTCGGATGATCTGATCAGGATTGACAGTTTAACCCTGAGTCGTCCTAAACACAGGGGTCAAAAGGATGAATTATACAGTAACCATATTCATGTAGATTCTGAGTGTTGCGATTGTGACTCTTCGATCTATCCGGACGTCGGGTACCATTGCTAGATGGTCACTTCGATTAGTACAGGAATTGGTTCCTGTGCTACCAGCTTAGGTTCGAACCTGCGGGGTCACACACATTAGAGGTTCCTATCTGATCTGATGGCTGGTATAGAATCCTACATGTTTGGAACTCAGTGATCGAGAATCAGGATTCTCTGATCACGAGTTCCACACATTATGGGTACTGGGGTCAAGAGTCCCACTGGTTGGGACTTTTCGATCAAGGTTATATATCGATGAATTCTGATGCCCGATTGCCCATCGAATTTATAAAAGTATTTATGAGAGGTTTTATTAGTGATTTGATTACTAATTAACTCAATTTGATTGAGTAATTATTTTTAGATCAAGTCCAATTGAATTGGATTCAGTTGGGTTTGACCCGATTAGGTTAAGAGTTGACCTAATCATCGAGATGGTTTGATCCCTAATTTGATCAAGGGTTGGGCTTAGTCAATTCCTGATTTGATTAAGATTTTATTGAGCCTAATTAAGCCTAATTAAGTTAGATTTAAATTAGTCTAATTGGACCTAACTTATTTGGTTCAATTAGGTTGGTTTAAATAATGAAACCACCTTGACCCAATCTCCATGCGCCACCTCACTTCCATTGCACCCATTTGAATTCATGAGAAGGAACTTCTCATGATTTTTTTTCTCACGCCAAGCCCTCTCCACACCCCACTTTAATGTACCAATTGAATGGATAAGGATGATTGGTTGGCCGTTCAAATTCAAAATAAAGTTTGAATTTGAATGGGCAATCAATCTTTGTGCCTTATCCCTTTTTTAACACCCCATTTATTACATGAAAAAAATATTTCTCATGAAATCATTTCATGCATAATTTAAGCCACACCTCACGCCTTTAATAGATAAGGGATGAGTTGGTATCCATTTGAATTCAAATTTGATTTGAATTCAAATGTGTAATTACTCATCTTTATCCTTTCTTTTGGATAAGACGTTTGACGTTGTTA
The DNA here is from genome assembly GCF_000442705.2 of Elaeis guineensis. Classification (NCBI taxonomy): domain Eukaryota; kingdom Viridiplantae; phylum Streptophyta; class Magnoliopsida; order Arecales; family Arecaceae; genus Elaeis; species Elaeis guineensis. The sequence goes on from NC_025994.2 coordinate 35,084,685, forward strand.
TAAAAGGAGGAGGAGAGTGGGGCGTGTAGCAAGAGAAGATTTTTTGAAGAAAAATTTTAGGGTGTGAGGAAGTCTTGTGCGTGAGAAGAAAGTCCATATCCTTCCAAGAGAAAAAGAAAGAAAAGTGGGTGCAAGATTTTCGGTGAGTTTCCTAGAGTTTTAGCCTGAGATTCGGAAAGTGAGAAAGTGAGCTACGAATATCGTGAGCCCATAAAATCTCAAAAAGATCTTCAACATCCTCTCAAGCATGTCTGTTGATGATCCAGAGTATCCGAAGAATCGACAGACATCGATCGAAGGAGTTCGATCAGCATCAACTATCAAAAGGGCTCTACAACGAGCTAGCACTCGTGAGGAGTCGATCAGATCGAAAACTTTATGTGAATGATCCGTAGAGATCAGACATGCTGTATGGCTGCATCGTGATGATCAGACTCTCCCAACGATGATCAGATTGCGGCGATCTACTACCCGCATAAAGGTATTGTGTTCTGAACACATTACAGTAAAGTGTTTACTGTTCGAATTCAAATTTCAAATTTAAATGAATGCATGCTATATATCATATTTAGATCCTAGTGTAGGGTAAATTCATGTTAATTAATATTTTTTCATTGTAAAATCATAATTTTGAAAAAGTTTTAAAATTACCATTTTACCCCTGCACTGAATTTTCCCACAGCAAGAAAGCAGGATGAACTCCAATCCAATTAGCTTCATATACACAATCAATTGAGGGATGAGATGTGATGATGTGATACCTCATACTAGTAGGTAATATGTCCAAGAAGGATCCACACCCAAGGAGAGGAGGCGGCAATAAAGGGAGAGATGTAGAAGATGAAGGACCTCTCTCTTCACATGCCTGTCTCTCTCTCTTTTTCTCTTCTCTCAATTTGATTTATTTGCTATTCTATTTTTTTTTTCATCCATAGGTAGAGACTCTCTCTATTTATAGATGATTCTCATGATCCAATGAGAGGAGGACTCTTTATTCAAATCTGATTTGAATTGGTCCAATACTCATGAAAGAAGGACTCCTACGTGAGATATAATGTCATCACTTATGACATCCACTTTGCACATACTCCCACACCCACTTGGGATGCCCCAAATAAGTACCAAACTAATTTTTGATCATGCTTCATGAGTGGATATTCTCAGTACAAGTAGGAATACTCATATCTCATCCAAAACAGGTCCGATTCGAATCTGATTCGAAGTCGGTTTGAAACAATTTCGAAAGATTGTTAATCCTAAACTCTTTAAGACTTTTGTACCCAGTCTAACTTAGATTTTAGATTTATTTCAGTTTAATTAATTCAGATCTAATCTAAAATTAATTAGTACTTAAATTCAATCTTTCATGTGTTCCATGGATCATAGATAGAAATTGTTCATCTCCGGGATTGAACCTGAATCTCATGTGTAATACTTGCTAGACATAGTCAACTCTTCAATCCTGTTTGATCCATAACTTAATTCTCAATCAAATTAGCTTATATGTTGAATCAAGTCAAGTAGTTCTAGATTAGACATATAAACATAGGTCAATTCCTTCCTACTTTGTCTACCTTGTGTGAGTGACTCCATAGGTTCAAACACTAAGTTGGTAGCATAGGAATCAATTTCTGCACTAATCGAGATACCATCTAACAATGATTTTCGACATTCAGATAGGTTGAATTATTGTAAAGAAATATTTCAGAATCCATACTCATGGTTAACGCATAATTCATCCTTTTGATCCTGGATGCTCTAGGATGGTCTCACGTTAACTGTTAACCGAGATTGCTTCATCCACATTGTATTTCTACCTTTCCAATCCATCTCATAGATTATCCTGGCCAAATTTTACTAAATTGAAATACAACAATACATCAACTTCAATAATCCGGAGGGATCAATCCCATCTTGATCCACACACAGACTTCATAAGTACTTGACTGTACCCAGTAGCCTTCCATCACTGCATTAAAAATTCAGGTAGTTTGGCACCAAAGCACAGTGAGTTGCTTGCAAGTCACTATGGTGATCTCAGGTCTGAAAGATATTTATACATATGTGTTTTACGAGCAGCTCTTGACAGTAGAACGCTCAGCAGATGAGTCACTTATTCAATGATGATGTACCTTTATATCTCATCTATATGCCATACCAGTATCACCACACTCCTTAGTTAAGAGGACAACCAACCCATATGGTACACAACGATCTTCATTCGATAAACATCATCATCTCATAATGACGTATCATTTGGTGGCAAACTTATTTAAGAACTATACGATAAATCTTTTCTTTATAGTACACTAGCATAGTTCTAAGGACTTCATCACAGTACAAGAGTTCAAGGAAGATGTCACTTTGTGATGAAAAATATTAGAATAATTATTATTCAATAATCAATAATTCATATACAAGGATGAACTCAATCGTCACATGATTAATTTTAGGATACAATTCCCAACAACTCTCACTTGGACTAAAGTCAATCGGGGCAGTATCTTATACCCATCTTTTATTTGAAGTCATCGAACTCTTTGATCCCGAAAGCTTTAGTGAAGGGGTCGGTTAGGTTCTCTTTTTCATCGATCTTCTGAAGCTCGATGTCACCTCGATTTATGATCTCTCGTACTAAGTGATAGCGGCACAGAATATGTTTAGTGCGATGGTGTGACTTAGGTTCTTTCGTCTGAGCTATGGCACTGGAGCTATCACAATATAGCAGAATAGGACCATCAATGAAAGGTATAACTCTCAGCTCGATAATAAACTTTCACAACCATACCACCTCCTTTGTAGCATCTGATGCAGCAATGTATTCCACTTCGCATACAGAATCGGCCATAGTATGTTGTTTGAAACTTTTCCAGCAAACAGCTCCTCCATTCAAGGTAAATATATAGCCTGATACGCTTTTGCTGTCATCACAATCTGACTGAAAACTGAAATCAGTATATCCCACAAGTTTCAGATCAAAGTCTCCATAGATAAGCCATTGGTCTTTAGTATTTCTCAAATACTTAAGAATTGCTTTTGCAATCTTTCAATGCTTCTCATCCAGATCTGACTGGTACCTACTCACTACCCCTAGTGAATAGGCCACATCTGGCCTCATACATGTCATAACGTACATGATAGATCCCACTGTCGAAGTATATGATATTCTACTCATACACTCTCTCTCCTCCGGAGATGTCGGACAATCCTTCTTGAAAAGAGTAATTTCATGGCCTATTAGAAGATAGCTTTTCTTAAAATTTTCATGTTGAATCGCTTCAACGAGGTGTCAATGTATGTGGATTGAAATAATCCAAGCAACCTTCTAGATCAATCCCTATAGATCTTCATCCCTAGGATGTAGGATGCTTCTCTTAAGTCCTTCATGGAGAACTGTGATGATAACCATAGCTTCACACTCTACAAAGTCGGGATGTCATTTTCTAGTAACAGTATTGTTGGGTATAAAATACCCCCCGATCGAAGTTTGTAAAAGACCGACCCTTCTAGGGCTTTACCGGCTTCCGACCTTGTGCGACATCTTTCTGAACTCCCTCGACCATCGGATTTCTCTGACAAAGAGCTTCTCCATTCATCTATCGGGCCGCTCCAAAAGCTCTCTGGGCTTCACTATCAGCCGATCTTCTACAGTGATCAACTATTCTCCGAATCCCTTCCAGACTTCTTCTGGCCACGGACGACCCGACTCTGAATTTCTTCCGGATTCGTCAATATCCGAGCTTCTCCGACGGTGAGATTTCTACAGTAACCAGACTCCATCCAAGTTTCTACGACGGTCGACTGCCTTCCGGATTCCATCCGAGCTCCTGCGAGAGCTGAACTACTGTAGCAAGCAGTCTACTCTGAACTCCTACTACAGCAAGTAGTCTACTCCCAACTCCTACTGTAGGCGGTCTACTCCGGATCTCTACTGTAAATAAATTCTATCCGAGCTTCTACTGTAAACAAATTTCTTTCGAACTTCTATTATAGGCAGACTTCAGCCGAGCTCCTATGGTGGACGGATCTCAGATGAGCTTCTACAATGGGATAGGCTCCACCGGTCAGGTCACTACTCCGAGCTCCCACGATAATCGATCTTCGATCGAGCTTCTGCAATAAGCGGTCTCCTTTCAGCCTTCTACATGAATCGACTTTGTCCGAACTTCCATAGCGGATGGATATCGGATGAACTTCTATGACAAACAGGCTCCAGCAATTGGATTTCTACAACAGCCGACCGTCTCCGGTGTCTGCCAAACCTCCCCAGCCATCAACCTTTAATAGCGTCAGTCGGACTTCAACAATGCCATCCGAACTTTCATGGGATCTCCCAGACTCCTCCAGTGGACGAACCTCCCCAACGCTATTCGAAGTCCACCGTCGGTCGACCCTCTGCCAGATTCCTCATGAAATCGAACTTCTCCGATGGATAATCTCCAGACGAGCTTCCACATCAGGCAAATCCCAGATGGACTTCTCTAGCAATCGGACTCCTACCGAACTTCACCAACAGAAAGTCTCCATCCGAGCTTCTACAGTAGATGACTCCCGCCTGTAGCATCAGCGTCCGAGGCATCCGATAACAGTAGACTCATCAGCAACATCGAAAATATCCGAGCTTCTCCTAGATTGACGGGATAGAGAGCCATTCCGCTCCATTAGACGTTCCAGCCGAGCTTCAGCCGACAGGCCTGAACTCTCTGGCAAGTCACGACAATGGCTACTATCCCACTCCACTCTCTGTAGCAGATTCCACGTGGTTCCATCACTCTCTGACAAGTCGCAACAACGGACACCACTCCACTCTCCGCAACAAACTCTGAACGGCCTACTGACGCCACTACTCTCCGCAACAAACTCTGAACGGGCCACTGACGCCACTACTCTCCATAGCAAACTCTGAACGGTCCACTACCAGGCGGTTACAGACGTCGCTGTCAATCAGTTACGCTCCCCCATCTATAAAAGGGATCCTCCAGATATGTTATTCTCTAAGCTCAAAACTCTATCTTGAAACTCTGCTAAAATTTCCACTCGAGCACTCCATTTCTATTGAAGTAGAGTACTGACTTGAGTGTCGAAGGGTCTTGCCGGAGTACCTCCAACTCCGATTTAGACTTCCCTTGCAGGTCCCGACGGCGGCCGCGGTCATCTCAACTCCAGGTTCTCCAGCTTTGGCCGAATTCTGCACCAACAGAATTGACGCTAGAGGAAGGAGATCGTGTCTTTGCAGTACCTTTGTTCTTAAAGGAGTGCTTAATGGGACTGTTTCCAGTCATCTTCTCCAACATCCTCTTCTCCTTCTCCTACTAGATCTCCACCTGATGCCTCCTTGAAAGGCATCCATCAGGCGATCCATAGCCTCTGCGGCCAAATCTCAACGAGCTCCACAAGATCCGACCTCGTCTCCAGTTTCTCAGGCTCCTCCTCCTCCTCCGACAACGGCAGTCAACATAGAGCAGTTCGACCTACTGGTTCAGCAGGTCAGAGGCCTCACCGAAGCAGTGCAGGCCATGCAGCAGCAGCAGCAATAGCCACAGACGTCAGTGCGGTTGAAAAGAGCATCGCCGGAGTTTCAAAATCTGGCGGTAGGGTGGGCCACTTGGGCCAATCGCCCTGTCTTCCCCGAAAAGAAAATCCGAGGGTGGAGAGCCCTCAGTCTAATCACGATTCCACCCTCAGAGGATCCCTACCTCCATTCTGCCAGAAGACCCTTGAGACTCGCGGTCAAGAGGACCTCCTGGATTAAAGGCTCCAAGAGATGAACCGATGGATCGAAGAGCTCCGCCACGCTCCTCCTGCTTATGGTGAGGACATCTGTACTGACCCTCATTTCTCTCAAATGATCATGCAGGAACCAATCCTGCCAAACTTCAAGCTCCCCCAATTCGAAAGCTACGATGGGACCTCGGATTCGGTTGACCACCTGGAGGCCTTCCGGACAATGATGCTGCTCCATGGCATGCCAGACGCCATCCTGTGCTGAGCTTTTCTGTCAACCTTGAAGGGAGCAGCAAGAAATTGGTACTCAACACTGAAGCCGGGTACTATCTTCTTTTTTGATCAGATGAGCCACCAGTTTGTTGCTTATTTCGTCAGCAGCCGGCGTCTCCGGAGAGGTTCGGAGTCTCTCATCAACATCAAGCAAAAGGAAGGAGAATCCATCCGAGCTTATGTCAACCATTTTAACGTCGCTGCGTTGGAGGTCTGGAACTTGGACCAATCGATCGCGATGGCCGTCCTGAAGGGCGGTCTTCAAAAGAACAATCTTCTGTTTTCCCTAAAAAAAAAGTATCCTAGAGACTTTGCTGATTTGCTGGCTCGAGCCGAAGGATATACCCGAACAGAAGAAGTCTTCAAAATGAAGGACGAGGAGGCCGCGAAGGAGCGGCAGGCGGGAGACTCCAGTAAGCCCACAGTTGAACAAGGGCCGAGTGAAGCTCGGCCACATTCTCAAACTCCCTCCGGACACAAGCGGATCCAGACTCCTCCCTAGGCGTATAGGCAGAGAAGCTCGGACCGCAGAGTTCGGTGGGGCTCTTCTCCGGAAAGATTCCACAGCTACGCCCCTCTCAATGCTTCAAAAATCCAAGTGCTGATGGAGGTTAGGGAGCAGTTGCCAAGGTCAGAAAGGATGCACACACACCCCGAGAAGCACAACCCTAACAAGTTCTGCCTATATCATCGTGACCACGGCCACGACACGGAGGAGTGTATTTATCTCTGAGACAAAATTGAGGAGCTATCAGACGAGGTCGGCTCGACCGATTCATTCGATGCTGACTTGAAGGTAGGAAAGATCGACCGAGGGCCCTACCATAACCGAAGCCGCCAAGGAGGGAGAAGCAGCCTGAAGATCGGCCTCCAATTGAGATTATCAACTCCATCTCAGGAGGACTCCGACGGGGAGCAGACCTTCCGCAGCTATGAGATTCGAAAAATCTATGGATGTATTACCAATAACTTTACTTTAAATAAAAGTTTCTTTTATATTTGCATATCTTTTCTTTTGGCATGAGCTCATGACGATAGGAAGTAGCTCTTTCTGACAATCAAAACTAAGCATGTTAGGAACAGGAGGAGAACCTCATCCTAATATGAGCAAAGTCGAAGATCGGTTACTTAAAGATCGGATGAAGGGAGAAGCCCTTATAACGGTCCTTATGTGCCCCCACAGCCTTGTTAGGAATAGGAGGAGAACCTCATCCTAACATGAGCAAAGTCGAAGGCCCAGTTACTTAAAGACTGGATGGAGGGAGAGGCCCTTACAATGGCCCTTATATGCCCCCACAGTCTTGTTAGGAACAGGAGGAGAACCTCGTCCTAACATGAGCAAAGTCGAAGGCCCGATTACTTAAAGACCGGATGGAAGGAGAGGCCCTTACAATGGCCCTTAGGTACCCCCACAGCCTTGTTGGGAACAGGAGGAGAACCTCTCCTAACATGAGCAAAGTCGAAGGCCCAGTTACTTAAAGATCGGATGGAGGGAGAGACTCTTACAACGGCCCTTATGTGCCCCCACCGCCTTGTTAGGAACAGGAGGAGAACCTCATCCTAACATGAGCAAAGTCGAAGGCTCGGTTACTTAAAGACTGGATAGGGGGAGAGGCCCTTGCAATGGCCCTTATGTGCCCCCATAGTCTTGTTAGGAATAGGAGGAGGATCTCGTCCTAGCATGAGCTGAAATTGACTATGTCGGAGATAGGAGGAGAACCTTGCCCTAATACAAACAAAGACCTAGTCGATCAAGATCGAATGAGGAGAAAAGCCTCCTTAGCGGCTCCTCTATATCCCCACAACCCCGCTAAGAGCAGAGGAAAAACCCTCACCTAAAGGGAAAATCCTCGCCCAAATAAAAAGAAAAAGAGAGATAAAAAGGGAAGGCGATGAACTACACCAGCGATAAGTGAAAAACAAACTACATCAAAGACGCAAGGGACCTCATCTCAATGAGGAAGGATACTCCTATCAACAACCCTCTGTCGCTAAGAGGGAACTCAACACAGGTCGAGGAGAAATCGACTTCCTCAAAGTAACGAGAAGTTTGGATCCCCAAGCTCAAGCACCAGGAGGAAGCATCAAACTCAAATGGCCTCGAAGCGACCTACGGTCACGAACAAAAAGGGGCAAATCAATACGATGGCGATCAGAAACCTTCAAACAACATCAACATCGAACAAGACAAAAGACAAAAGAAGTTCGGTAAACGACAACTTAATATAAGAATGGATAAGGTAATGAAAAATTTTCTTTTCATTTCGTTAGTGAAGTGTACATTACAAAGCCTTGAAGGCCAAAAAAGAAAAATGACAGGAAAAGAATACATGGAAGGATGAAAGATAAAAAAAAGGGGGCTCTAAGGAAGCTCAGCTTCTTCCGACTTCGAGCTCTCGGTTCCGGTCCTTATTAGGGATTGCTTTAAGTTTTCAACTTCTTCCTCTAGTTCCATCTTTCTCAGAAACATATCCCGGTACATCTGGTGGAACCGCCGGCTCTCGTCCTCTGACTCTCGAAGCCTCTTCCTCAGGACCTCGGACTCCACCTCGACATCTTTGACCGTCTGCTGCTCGTGGACCAGCTGAATCTTCAGTCGCTACAGTTCGACCTCCTCCTGCCCAAGGGCCACAGACAATCTGCCATGGTCCCCCTCAAGGAGCGGAGCTCGTCGGAGCCCTGTGTAGAGGCAAGCTAGACTCTCTCAGACAACTGCCTTTGAAGGCGGGCAACTTCATCGATCGTCGTCTGGAGCTTCCTTCGGTAGTCCTTTACTTGCTCGCTCCAACTGACTCGGTAGGCGTTGTAGTTCGTCTCGACGTCCTGCAGCTACTTTTGAAGGTTGGAGAACTTCTTCGACCAGTCTCAATCACGGTCGGCTTGGATTGTGAGCTAGGACGAGCTTCCTTCCAACTGGTCGATCTTCTCCCGTGCAGCCACCAGCTCAACTTCAAGGGAGCTGATCTTGGAAGCCTGAGTCCAAGATCGATCGCTGGCATGTTTCTGGAGTTCCTCCAGCTCTGTCATGAGGTCAGCCTTTCTCCAGATATAGTCCATAAGATCCTTTCTGTGGAGGTCCTGAAAATGAATAGCCTCCGCAGTGACTTCCAAATGGCTCTTCCTCAGCCGGTGAAGTTCATCTTCCAACTTCTTGGATTTCTTCATCAACTGACGAACTTCTCTTCTGAGGTCTCGAATCATCGACTTCAGAGGAATCCCCTGTGGCAGGGGAAGAGCTTCGACAGGGCACTGTCGTTGGGAGACAAAAGCGCCATGACTCAAATTAGTACAAGAAGACAAAAGAGAAGGAAAAGAATGCAGAAAAAAAAAGGGGGGGCTCTCTGTAAAGAAGAATCCGATTTTATTGATTAAATAATTTTCAAGTATAAGAGAACGAAAAAAAGTCACCACAAAAGAAAAATATAAAACTAAAGGTTTCAGACCTCTGGGGCAGAAGTGAAGGGGCTTGGCATCCCCGGAAGATCGACAACGACGGCCGCAGCAATCGATGAGGTCCCGATTAGAGGAGGACCAGCAGCGGCTTTGGATGGTCCGGCTTCATCGTCGGACACCTCATCTAGGAAGCCGAGGTCCAGTTCGGGAAACCTGCCAGCCACCTTCTCTTGGCAGAGTTCGAAACCCTTGATGAAGGTGTCCTGGTCGAACTGGACCTGTAGATCCTTCATCTCGGAGGAGGCCTTGAACTCCTCCACTACTCGGGCCCCTGCCTCCGAGACCAGGGACGGGATTCGTGCTTTCAGCTCGAAAATCTGTGCCTTCAGTTCGGAGACCTTGGCCTCAGCCTTCTTTCTCTCCTCCTCCAAGGTGGTCCTCAGATCAGATGAGGTTTGTCCCTCCTTTTTCAGTGTCTCTTGAAGACTTATGACCTCGACGATCTTCTCCTCAAGGCGGGCGGCCTCGGCCAGGCGACCTTCCTTCGCCCGAGTTGCCTCCCTCTTGGCGATCTTCACCATCTCGACATTGGTGACAAGCTGGTGCACAATCTGCAAGAGAGGCCGGAGAGTCAATATAAAGGCTAAGGAATAAATTAAGCACAGAAGCAAGAAAGAGAAAAAAGTGAATTAACCTACTTCGAGAAAAGATCCAAGAGAGTCCCAGACCCACAGCTCAGGATCCGTAAGGACAATCCTCTGGATGACCTCGGGCAGAATGCACCCTTCGATCGGTCTCTTTATTAAATCCCTGTTGTTGAAGAAATTTTTTTCCAGGTCTTCCTCGGAGCCGCTGGCCCCCTTGATGGCAGCCTTGAGACTGCGGCTCTTTCGGGCCAGGGTCTTCTTTCTCCTCCTCCCTTTGGCCCCAGGTGCTCCCTCGGGACGAGCCTCTGGAGCAGGATCCTCGGTCGAGGGGCTCCTTGAAAGGGCTCGGGGGACTTCAGGTTCGACGTCGGAAGGGACGTCGATGGCAACGGCCACCTGAGCAGGCGTGGCCGAGCTTGTCCCTTCTGTCCTGGCTTTCTTCACCGATCCCAAAGTCGAGGCACCTTTTCTCTTGTGGGTCTTGAGACTCTGGGCTAACCTCCGAGCCACACCTGCATCCATGTCTGTAATAAAAGAAGATCAACACAGCTCAGAAATGGAATAAGAGAAAGGAGAAGCAGTAAAAAAAAAAAATGGTACCGACAGGGTTAAGAGGACTCAGGCCGACGTTGAACAAGAGTTGTTCCTTCAGAAGTTCGGAGGAGGGGGGCTTGATAGGCCTCGAGCTTTTTGGAGGCTTCGAGGTCGTCCCTTTTCAGGCTAGAAGTCTGACGGACAGAATCCCTTAGAAAGCCCTAAGGGGGTAATCCCAGCTCCAAGATCGGGCATCGGACATAGAAGAACCTCTCCTTCCAGTTGTGGATAAAAGAGGGGGCACCTTTTAGTAACCCCTTTCTACCGAACTGGGGGGAGAAGTACCACCAGTTCTTTATCGAGGGGTGACATTTGAAGGTGTAGAAATACCTAAATAAAGAAAGGGTTGGCCGAACTTCAGCTAAACTACAAAGGAAAAGAAATCCTATCAAAAATCTAAAGGAGTTCGGTGCTACTGATGTTGGGAATAGTGTCCCAAAGCCAATCGTCAGCCTGTTGACGGTTGTGCTCATTTTTGTATATGTACATGAATTATGAATTAATAAAAATTATTTCAATATTTTTCATCACAAAATATTTCATCTTCTAATGAACTCATATGTTGTGGTGAAGTCCTTAGGACTATTTAGACTCGACAAAGGAGGATTTGTCATTTAGTCCTTAAATCTGTTCGCGACCAAATGATACGTTGTTACCAAGGATGACAACGTTTATCAAGCATAGGTCGTTGTGTGCCATATAGGTTGGTTATCCTCTTAACCAATGAGTGTGGAGACACTGGTATGGCATACAGGTGAGATTTAAGGGTACATCTGTACTGAATGTGACCGACTCTGGAGCTATTTCTGCTGTCAAGATTTGCTCTGATGAAATATGGGTATAAATGTCCCTCCGATCTGAGACCGCCACGATAACTTGCAAGCAACTCACTGCACTTAGGCACTGGACTACCTGAATTTCTAATTCAGTGATGGAAGGCTGCTGGGTGTAGTCAAGTACTTGACTTGTCAGTGCGTGTGTCAAGATGGGATTGACCACTCCAGTTTAGGAGCTGTGTACAATCGTGTTTCAATTTAGCAAAACCTTGGCCATGGTAGTCTTTGTGAGGAGTCACAAGACTGTTTGAGTTGAGCACGATTCGGATGATCTAATCAGGGTGGACAGTTTAACCCTGAGTCATCCTAAACACAGAGATGAAAAGGATGAATTATACAGTAACCATATTCACATAGGTTCTGAGTATTCCGATTATGACTATTCGATCTATCCGATCATCGGATACCATTGCTAGATGGTCACTTTGATTAATACAGAAATTGGTTCCTGTGCTACCGGCCTAGGTTCGAACCTGCGGAGTCACACACAATAGAGGTTCCTATCTGATCTGATGGCTGATGAAGAGTCCTAATGCTCGTGGACTATGAGTTCTATGTGTCTGAGACTCTGTGATCGAGAATCAGGATTCTCTGATCACGAGTCCCACACATTTTGGGTATCGGGTCAAGAGTCCCACTGGTTTGGGACTCTTCGATCAGGGTTACATATCGATGAATTCTGATACCCGATTACCCATCGGATTTGGACTCAATATTTATGAGAAATTTAATTAGTGATTTGATCACTAATTAACTCAATTTGATGGAATAATTATTTTTGGATCAAGTCCAATTGAATTGGATTCAGTTGGGTTGGACCCAATTAGGTTAAGAGTTGACCTAATCGTCGAGATGGTTTGGTTCCTGATTTGATCAGTGGTTGGGCTTAATCAATTCTTGATTTGATTAAGATTTTATTGAGCTTAATTAAGTCTAATTAAGTTGGGTTTAAATTAGTCTAATTGGGCCTAACTTATTTGGTTTAATTAGGTTGGTTTAAATAATGAAACCACCTTGACCCATTCTCCCTGTGCCACCTTACTTCCACTGCACCCATTTGAATTCACGAGAAGGAAGTTCTCATGAATTTTTTCTCATGCAAAGCCCTCCTCATGCCCTACTTTAATGCACCAAATGAGTGGATAAGGATGATTGGTTGGCCATTCAAATTCAAAACAAAGTTTGAATTTGAATGAGCAACCAATCTTAGCGCCTTGACCTTATCCTCTTTTAGCACCCCATTTATTACACGAGAAAATATTTCTCATGAAATCACTCATGTACAAATTAAGCCATGCCCTCCTCTTCTCACTCCCTTAGTGGATAGGGATAAATTGGTTTCCATTTGAATTCAAAATTTGATTTGAATTCAAATGTGCAATTACTCATCTTTATCCTCTCACGTGGATAAGATGTTTGACATTGTTTTAAAAGGAGGAGAAGAGTGGGGCGTGTGCAAGAAAATTTTTGGAGAGAAAATCTGGGCGTGAGGAATCCTTGTGTGCAAGATGAAGGTCTATATCATTCTAAGAGAAAAAGAAAGAAAAGAAAGAAAAAATGTGCGCAGGGTTTCAGTGAGTTCTTCAGGGTTACAGCCTGAAGTTCGGGAAGTGAGAAAGTAAGCTACGAGTGTCGTGAGCCCACCAAATTTTAGGGAGATCTTCAACATCCTCTCAAGCATATCTGTTGATAATCCAGAGCATCCAAAGAATAGGTAGTCATCGATCGAAGGAGTTCGATCAGCATCGACCATCGAAAGGGCTCTATAACGAGCTAGCACTCGTGTGAAGTTGATCAGACCGGAAGCTTCGTGTGGATGATTCGCAGAGGCCAGACATATTGTATGGCTGCATCACGATGATCAGACTCTTCTGATGGTGATCAGATTGCGGTGATCTACTATTCGCACAAAGGTATTGTGTTCTGAACACATTACAGTAAAGTGTTTACTATTCAAATTTGAATTTCAAATTTAAATGCATGCATGCTATATATCATATTTAGATTCTAGTGTAGGATAAATTTTTATTAATTAATTAGATTAATTAATAATTTTTACTATAAAATAATAATTTTGAAAAAGTTTTAAAATTATCAACTTACCCCTGCACTGAATTTTCTCCACAAATGGTATCAGAGCGGGTTCTTAGATATGATATATATATTTGCATGCGTAGATTAAGTTATAATCTAAAAGTTTAAATTTAAAATTTGAAATTTAAAATTTAAAATTTGAATTTTGAAAGTTGTTCGAAATTCAAAATTTCAAAAATTTAAAATTCAAAATTTGAAATTAGAAATTCAAAATTTAAAAATTTGAAATTCAAAAATTTAAAATTTGAAATTTGGTTGAAATTTCAAATTTGAAATTCAAAATTTAAAATTCAAAATTTGAAATTCAAAATTTGAAATTCAAAAATTTAAAATTTATTTAAAATTTGAAATTCAAAATTTAAAATTTAAAATTTAAAATTTGAAATTTAAAATTTAAATTTTAAAATTGGTATATTTAGATATACTTGATCTAAGTAGCAAGTAATCGAATTGGATTGGTTGCCATGGCCGTCCGTCATAGGAGAAAAGTAGGATTTAAAGGCCCTCTCCTTCCATTCGATGGGGTCTCTTATGGCGGTAGGGGTGCCGCTGCAATTATATCCCATGCAGATGAAGCAGCGAAAGAAATTAATTGTATAGATTCAATCGTGAAATTTATCGTGAATGTGTTAAATTAGATCTACAAGAATATTCATGATTTATTTTGATTGAGTTATTTTCTGTTATGTAATTAGCAATAGGATTGTTATTTATAAAATATGCTGATCTATTTGTGAAATGAGTCAACATATTTGGTGAACAGAAAATAAAACCTTTCAAATTTAAAAATTATTTTAGAAATGCCAAACCCTGACCCATCAGCCCAAATACTTAATTAAAAGAATTAAGTGTTGTCTAGTAGGTCTAGAATTATGAATTAAGACCTAAGATAATTACATAAACTTGTGGGTCAATGGGCTAGATGGATTAGGTCCATAATTGGGTTAGACCTAAGGTTAGCTTAAAGAAATGGACTAAATTAGAGTAATTAGTCAAATCTAATCAAAAGTTGAATTAGATTAGGTCAAGGATACTCTAGACTCAACTCCAATAGTTGTAGTTGAATGAGTCCATGTCTTTAATTAGACCAAGATGGACTTAATTCATGACTACACGGTGGAACCCTATTTACTAAGTTGATCAAATTAAAACTAATGAACCGGTTGGTGTCTAAGGTAAGTTTGGCAGTTTGATCAGTGGTTTTTAAGCGGGAGCTACTCGCAGTGATTCGATCTCTGACGAGTTAATGGCTTATCCCCACCACTGATCTCACTTACCTGGCCAACCTGGTGAACTAGATTTTGATTAGATCACTTGGTGATTAGGGCTCGCCCATGTCATTAGGTAAATCAGTTTGATTGATTTAGGTGCTCCTAATGCTAGCTTTAAGTAAATCCTTTTTAATCTGACTTGGTGAAGTCAGTGGGAGGATTGAAATTGGTTGGATATTTTCTTCTCATCTATTCTTTAATAAAATCCTCAAAAAAATTATTAAGTCCTAAAAATGATTAAGTTATATTGATAACTAAGTCATAGCCTCCCATTAAGTGAGTGATAATGAGTCCATTAGTTTAATAATCATTGGAGGCCCAAAGGCCTGGTGCTTATTGACTAATGAAATTATCATTCATAGTATAATAATTTGGTTTGAGTCTTTCTGATGGTGGTTAGGTTGGCCGACCAAAGTCGGGCTTGATCATTTATTGATCTGATTCATCAAATCAAATCATGTTAATGGTTGGACCTAACCAGATTTTTTTTTTCAATGGAGGCCAAAGCCTACTGATTAGGTTCTGGGGTAAAATTAATTACTAGAAGTTGTTTAGAGAAACAACTGGTTATGAACCTACCCATAGATGCACATGGGTTGACCAACCAAAGTTGGACTCGTGTGTAGTCTGTGTGGATTCTAGTACCCACTAAGGAATTAAAGTAATTTCTCGAATTGAGGTTGAGGCTACCAATTCGTAAAAATACTGGGAGAAACTTTAGACTAAAGTTCAAATCTTTTGTATTAATAATTTATGTACTAATATAGGTCTGGTTTTTCTTTATGCAGCTATGGCCACTATCCTTTCACTTCGGTCATTATTAGATAATGACAAGCTCATGAGACCTAATTTCGATAGTTGGTATCGAAAATTAAAAATATCCTTGAGCATGAGCGGATCCTTTATGTAGTAACGGATCCAGCACCTGAGGAGCCATCCCCGAATGCTAGAGGGGTGGTCCGAGACACTTACCAGAAGTGGCTCAACGACCGCACTACCGTTTGGTGCATTATGCTGGCGGCAATGAATGATGAGTTCAGCCGTAGGTTTGAAAACACCCAACCACAAGAGATGCTTCAAATGTTGAATGACTCCTTTGGCATGCCTGACGATGTTGAAAGGCACAAAACTAGTTGTGCCATTTTCAATGCTCGGATGAGGGATGGAGCCTCAGTCACTGATCATGTACTGTACATGATCGAAATGATTGAGGGCCTAAGTAAACTGAGTTTTCTCCTGCACGAGCAGCTCGGTAAGGATGCGATCCTTAATTCTCTATCCAAGTCCTTCCTTTCCTTCCTTACTTATTTTCGAATGACAAAGCCTGCAGTGAACTACCACGGCTTGTTGGGGTTGTTGCAGAACTTTGAGAAGGATCATCAGCTCCATAAGGAGTCGGTGAATGTTGTGGGAGGGTCTTCTTCTGGTCATCGACCCTTTAAGAAAGGGAAGAAGAACGAGAAGAAGAAGAATAAGAAGGTGCAGCTGCATGCTGGGACGTCTACATAGGGTCAGACCAAGAAGCGCAAGCCTGACCAGAGTCAGGCGGAGTGCTTCTTTTGCAAGAAGCAGGGGCACTGGAAGAGAAACTGTCCTCTATACATTGCCTCACTGGACCTGAACAGGCCAAAGAAGAAGCAAGGTACTTATATGATAACACCTTGCAACTTTTTCATTTGTGATACTACTGCCTGGGTATTGGATACCGGAAGCCCTTATCATATTTGCAATTCGATGCAGGATCTGCAGGTCAGTAGGAGATTTGATGAAGGCAAGAGGTTCCTGAACGTTGGAGATGGAAGCAAAGTTTCAGTTCTAGCATTAGGAATCATGAACCTTGTAATCAATTCTTGAAATATAATTCTAAGTGAATGTCACTATTGTCCAAGCTATTTATTAAATATTATTTTTGTAGGCCTTTTGGTCATGAACGGTTATCAATTTTTAATAAAAGAAAATATTTGCAATATCATTTTGAATGGTGTTACAATATTTATTGGACAACTTTATAATGAAATTTATTTTCTATCATAACCTGTTAATGTGGTTCAAACCTCTGGTAAATATCCTAGAATAGATAATGTGTCAGAAGTCTACCTTTGGCACTGTAGGCTAGGTCACATCAATAAGAATAGGATAAATAGGTTGGCTCAAGAAGGAATTCTTGAAGTAGGTGATTGTGAATCACTTCCAACCTGTGAGTCCTGTCTTCTTGGTAAACTGACCAAGTCACTTTTTACTGGAAAAAGTGAGCGAGCCAGTGAACTCTTGGGTCTGGTATATTCTGATGTATGTGGACCCATGAGTTCAAATGCAAGAGGTAGATATTTCTACTTCATAACCTTCACAGACGACCTATCGAGGTATGGGTATGTCTATTTAATGAAGTATAAGTCAGAGTCGTTTGAAATATTCAAATTATTTTGAAATGAGGTAGAAAAACAAACTGAAAAATGTATTAAAACTCTTCGATCTGATCGAGGAGGTGAATACCTTTCCAATGAGTTTCTGACATATCTTGGAGAGAATGGGATTCTCTCTCAATGGACTCCTCTTGGAACACCACAGCATAATGATGTATCTGAAAGGAGGAATCGGACCTTGTTGGACATGGTTTGATCCATGATGGGGTTTGCTGGTCTGCCGATCTTCCTCTGGAGATATGCGCTCGAATCGGCTTGTTACCTTCTAAATAGAGTTTCGAGTAAGTCTGTAATCAAAATGCCATATGAGATATGGATAGGACGTAAGCCAGTACTCTCGCACCTTAGGGTTTGGGGGTGTCCGGCTTATGTTAAACGTTTAATTACGGACAAGCTAGGACCTAAGTCTAACAAATGTAATTTTATATCATACACAAAAGAGACCAAAGGATATTATTTCTATCTGGCTGATGAGCAAAAGATGTTTGTCAGACTTAAGGCAATCTTTTTAGAAAAAGAGTTCCTTGATGAAGGGACTGTTGCCTCTAAGGTCGAACTTGACGAAGTTCGACAGGTGGAAAAACTGACACAAGTTGCTGAACCTGAACCGAATTTGATTAGATCAGATCCAGAGCCCATTGTTCAAGCACCTTTAAGGCGATCTGGTAGAGTACCATGTCAACCGGACAGATACTATGGTTTCTTGGTCCGGGACGACGATCCTATCAAACTTGATGAAAACGATGAAGATCCGTCACCTACATGGATGCAATGCAGAGACCCGACTCTGAGAAATGGCTAGAGGCCATGAAATTCGAAATGGAGTCCATGAAGGTCAACGATGTGTGGACATTAGTTGACCCACCCGAAGGAGTAAAACCCATAGGGTGTAAGTGGGTCTTCAAGAGGAAGAGGGGCGCAGACGGAAAGATGAAAACCTATAAAGCCCATCTGGTTGCCAAGGGATATCGTCAATGTTATGGTATAGACTATGACGAGATGTTTTCTCCTGTGGCAATGCTCAAATCCATTCGGATTAAGCTTGCGATAGCTATCTATCTGGACTATGAAATCTGGCAGATGGATGTGAAGACAGCTTTCCTAAATGGAGAGTTGGATGAAGAGGTGTATATGATACAACCTGAAGGATTCACATCCACTGATGAGTCTAAGGTGTGCAGACTACAGAGGTCCATTTATGGACTTAAGCAGGCATCCCGGAGTTGGAACATACGTTTTGATAGGACGATCAAAATGTATGGCTTCGTTAAGAATGGAGAAGAGCCCTGCATTTATAAGTGGGCTAATGGTCCAGTAGTGGTATTTCTTGTATTGTATGTGGATGATATTCTCTTAATCGAGAATGATGTCCCTGTATTACAGGGAATAAAGATTTGGCTGTCGTCATAGTTCTCCATGAAGGATTTAGAAGAAGCTTCCTACATCCTAGGGATGAGGATCTATAGGGATAGATCTAAAAGGTTGCTTAGTTTATCTCAGTCTACATACATAGATACTATGCTGAAGAGGTTCAGCATGGAGAATTTCAAGAAAGGCTATCTACCGATAGGCCATGAAATTTCTCTCTTGAAGAGGGATTGTCTGACAACACCTCAAGAGAGAGAGCATATGGGTAGGATTCTATATGCTTCGGCAGTGGATCTATCATGTATGCCATGATATGTACACGATCAGATGTGGCATACTCACTAGGGGTAGTAAGTAGATTCCAATATGATCCAAGGGAGAATCAGTGGAAGGTTGTTAAAACCATCCTGAAGTATTTAAGAAATACTAAGGACCAGTGGCTTGTTTATGGTGAATCAGACTTGAGACTGATAGGGTTTACAGACTCTAGTTTTCAGTCTGATCACGATGACAGCAAAAGTGTGTCGGAATTTATTTTTACCCTTAATGGTGGGGCTATCTGCTGGAAGAGTTCCAAACAACACACAGTGGCTGATTCAGTTTGTGAGGCAGAGTATGTCGCTGCATCAGATACTGCCAAAGAAGCGGTGTGGCTGAAGAAATTCATCACCGAGCTCAGAGTAGCACCCTCCCTTGTTGGTCCAGTTCTGCTCTACTGTGACAGCTTTGGAGCCATTGCTCAGGTGAAGGAACCCAAGGCACATCAACGGACGAAGCATATTCTGTGCCGCTACCATCTCATCCGGAAATATGGATTGAGTGACGTCATCTTGAACGACGAAAGGAGAAC
>NC_025994.2:35104257-35148910 GCF_000442705.2 Elaeis guineensis
CCGGGCTCCATCCGCCGACATCAACTACAGACAGCTCCGCCCGGACTCCTACGGGAGCCGGGCTCCGCCGCCGACATCAACTACAGACAGCTCCGCCCGGACTCCTACGGGAGCCGGCTCCGCCGCCGACATCAACTACAGAACAGCTCCGCCCGGACTCCTACGGGAGCCGGGCTCCGCCGCCGACATCAACTACAGAACAGCTCCGCCCGGACTCCTACGGGAGCCGGGCTCCGCCGCCGACATCAACTACAGAACAGCTCCGCCCGGACTCCTACGGGAGCCGGGCTCCGCCGCCGACATCAACTACAGAACAGCTCCGCCCGGACTCCTACGGGAGCCGGCTCCCCGCATCCCAGCCCCCGGACTCCGACCGCTCCGACATCAACTACAGAACAGCTCCGCCCGGACTCCTACGGGAGCCCGGCTCCGCCGCCGACATCAACTACAGAACGGCTCCGCCCGGACTCCTACGGAGCCGAGCTCCGCCGCCGACATCAACTACAGCACAGCCCCGCCCGGACTCCTACGGGAGCGGGCTCCGCTCTCGGTATCAACTGCTGGTAAGCTCCGTCCGGACTCCTACGGGAGCCGGACTTCACCTTTAACCTTGATTGCAGAACAGCTCCGCCCGACTCCTACGGGAGCCAGGCTCCGCCGCCGACATCAACTACAGCACAGCCCCGCCCGGACTCCTACGGGAGCCGGGCTCCGCTCTCGGTATCAACTGCTGGTAAGCTCCGTCCGGACTCCTACGGGAGCCGGACTTCACCTTTAACCTTGATTGCAGAACAGCTCCGCCCGGACTCCTACGGGAGCCAGGCTCCGCCGCTGACATCAACTACAGCACAGCTCCGCCCGGACTCCTACGGGAGTCAGGCTCCGCCGCCGACATCAACTACAGCACAGCTCCGCCCGGACTCCTACGGGAGCCGGGCTCCACCGCCGACATCAACTACAGAACAGCTCCGCCCGGACTCCTACGGGAGCCAGGCTCCGCCGCCGACATCAACTACAGAACAGCTCCGCCCGGACTCCTACGGGAGCCGGGCTCCACCGCCGACATCAACTACAGAACAGCTCCGCCCGGACTCCTACGGGAGCCGGGCTCCGCCACCGACATCAACTACAGAACAGCTCCGCCCGGACTCCTATGGGAGCCGGACTCCACCGCCGACATCAACTACAGAACGGCTCCGCCCGGACTCCTACCGGAGCCGGACTCCCCGCCGACATCAACTACAGCACAGCCCCGCCCGGACTCCTACGGGAGCCGGGCTCCGCTCTCGGTATCAACTGCTGGTAAGCTCCGTCCGGACTCCTACGGGAGTCGGACTTCACCTTTAACCTTGATTGCAGAACAGCTCCGCCCGGACTCCTACGGGAGCCAGGCTCCGCCGCCGACATCAACTACAGCACAGCTCCGCCCGGACTCCTACGGGAGCAGGCTCCACCGCCGACATCAACTACAGCACAGCTCCACCCAGACTCCTACGGGAGCCGGGCTCCGCCACCGACATCAACTACAGAACAGCTCCACCCGGACTCCTACGGGAGCCGGGCTCCACCGCCGACATCAATTACAGAACAGCTCCGCCCGGACTCCGACGGGAGCCGGGCTCCCCGCCGACATCAACTACAGAACAGCTCCGCCCGGACTCCTACGGGAGCCGGGCTCCGCCGCCGACATCAACTACAGAACAGCTCCGCCCGGACTCCTACGGAGCGGGCTCCGCCGCCGACATCAACTATAGCACAGCTCCGCCCGGACTCCTACGGGAGCCGGGCTCCGCCGCGACATCAACTACAGCACAGCCCCGCCCGGACTCCTACGGGAGCCGGGCTCCGCTCTCGGTATCAACTGCTGGTAAGCTCCATCTGGACTCCTACGGGAGCCGGACTTCACCTTTAACCTTGATTGCAGAGGACTCCGCCCGGACTCCTACGGGAGCCGGACTCCGCCAACAACTTCAACAGCAGGTAGACTCCACCTGGACTCCTACGACAGCCAGACTTCGTCAACAACTTTAATTGCAGGAAGACTTCGTCCGAGCTCCTACTAGAGCCAACTCCATCCTCAACTTCGACGGTTACAGACAGACTGCGTTCGGACTCCGTCCGGACCCCCACGGGACCCGAGCTCCACCCATGACCCCAATCGCAAGGAGGACTCCGCCCGGATCCCTACGGGGGCCGAACTCCAACCGCTGTCGAGCTTTAGCCAGCAGATCGGCACTCCCAGGCCACAATCACGGCCACGATCCTGCTCCACTCACTGCGGCGGACTCCGCGCAGCTCCATCACTCCCTGATAGGCCGCGGTAACGGTCGCAACACTGCTCCACTCTCTGCGGCGGATCCCGCGCCCACGCGGCTCCATTACTGCCTAACAGGCCACGATAAACGGTCGCGATCCTGCTCCACCTCCTGCAGCAGATATCGCACGATTCTCCCATCCACTGGGAAGACGCCGCAGCATCTGCATCCCACTTCCCACGGCAGATTCCACGTGACACGCCCCAGTGATGGCCACGGCTCCGCTCCACTACTCTTCGCAGTAGATTCCTCCTGACTAAGGGCGGCCCACTACCTGACGGTTACGAATGTCGCCATCAATCTGTTACCTCCCCCGCCTATAAAAGAGGGACCCAGATACGTTATTCTCTAAGTTCATTTCTTATCCCAAAACTCTGCTAAATTCTCCGTTCGAGCACTCCATTCTTGTTGAGGCAGAGAACTGACTTGAGCGTCGGAGGGTCTTGCCGGAGCAACCCCACCTCCGGTTTAGACTTCCTTTGCAGGTCCCGGTGGTGACCGCGGCTTCTCCGACTCCAGCTTCTCCGGCGCAAGCAGATTTTTGCACCAACAGGATTGGCGCTAGAGGAAGGGGCCTGAACCTTCGCAGCACCCTTGTTCTTAAAGGAGTGTTCAACGGAGCCGTCTCCGACTGTCTCTCTATCACCCACTCCGAATCTTCCCCCGCGAGATTGACACTCGATGCCTCCGGCAAGGCATCCACCCGGCGATCCACGGCCTCCGCGGCCAGATCTCAGGCTCCGGCCTCCCCTCCAGTCTCTCAGCCTCCTCCTCCTCCCCCTCCGGCGGCGGCGGTCGGTGCAGAGCAATTTGACCTGCTGGCACAGCAGGTCAAAGGCCTCGTCGAAGCCGTACAAGCAATGCAGCAGCAGCAACCGCAGGCGTCGTGCATCCGAAAAGGGCATCTCCGGAATGCCAGAACCCGACGGCGGGGCGGGCCACCTGGGCCAGCCGCCCCGTCCTTCCCGAGAAAATAAATCCGAGGGTAGAGAGCCCTCAATCGGATCACGACTCCACCCCTGGAAGATCCCTGCCCCCGTTCTACCAAAGGACCCTCGAGACTTGAAGTCGAGAGGATTTTCTAGACCGGAGGCTCCAGGAGATGAACCGACGGATTGAAGAACTCCGCCACGCGCCTCCCGCTTATGGTGAGGATATTTGCACTGACCCTCCCTTCTCTCAAATGATCATGCAGGAACCGATCCCGCCAAACTTCAAGCTTCCCCAGTTCGAAAGCTACGACGGGACTTCGGACCCGGTTGATCATCTGGAGGCCTTCCGGACGATGATGCTGCTTCACGGTGCTCCTGATGCCATCTTATGTCGGGCTTTCCCGTCTACTTTGAAGGGAGCAGCGAGGAACTGGTACTCGGCTTTGAAGTCGGGTACCATCTTTTCCTTCGATCAAATGAGCCACCAATTTGTGGCCCATTTTGTCAGCAGTCGGCGTCCCCGAAAGGGTTCAGAGTTCCTCATCAACATCAAGCAGAGGGAAGGGGAGTCCATACGGGCCTACGTCAACCACTTTAACATCGCGGCGTTGAAAGTCCGGAACTTGGACCAGTCAGTTGCCATGGCCGCCCTGAAAGGTGGCCTTCAGAAGAATGATCTTTTGTACTCCCTGGAGAAGAAGTATCCCAGGGATTTTGCCGATTTACTGGCTCGGGCTAAAGGATACGCCCGAGCGGAAGAAGCCTTCAAAATGAAGGACGAAGAGACAGCAAGGGAGCGTCAAGCGGGAGATTCGAGTAAGCCCGCAGTTGAGAAAAGGCCAAAGGAAGCCCGATCGCATTCTCGATCCCCTCCTGGACATAAGCGCGCCCATACTCCTCTCCGGGCAAGCAGGCAGAGAAGCTCGGACCACGGGGTTCGACGGGGCTCCCCACCAGGAAGATTTCGCAACTACGCCCCCCTCAACGCCTCGAAGGCCCAGGTATTGATGGAGGTCAGGGAGCAGCTCCCTAGACCGGAGAGGATGCACACACATCCCAGGAAGCGCAACCCCAATAAGTTCTGCCTCTACCACCGCGACCACGGCCACGACACCGAAGAATGCATCCAGCTCCAGGACGAGATCGAGGAGCTCATTCGGCGAGGTTGACTCGACAGATTCATCCGCCGCAGGCCTGAGGGTAGAGGAGACCGGCCAAGAGCCCTCCCACAGCCTGAACCGCAGAAAAGGGAGGAGCAACCCGGGGACCGGCCTCCCATCGGGACCATCGACTCCATCACCGGAGGGCCTCAAGGAGGAGCGGAAAAATTGTAAATGTATCACTTACGATTTTGTCTTGAATCTAATTTTCTTTCTACCTAACGTGCTCTTCCCACCTGGCATGGATTCGTTACGACTGGATACGACCCTCCAAAAACCACAGCCATGTCAGGAACAGGAGGAGAACCTCGTCCTGACATGAGCGAAGTCAAAGGCCCGGTTCTTTTAGATCGGACGGGGGGAGAGGCCTCACAATGCCCTAATGTGCCCCCACAGTCCTGTTAGGGATAGGAGGAGAACCTCGTCCTAACTTGAACAAAGTCAAAGGCCCGATTCTTTTAGACCGGATGGGGGAGAGGCCTTACAATGCCCTAATGTGCCCCCACAGCCCTGTTAGGGACAGGAGGAAAACCTCGCCCTAACTTGAGCAAAGTCAAAAGCCCAGTTCTTTTAGACCGGATGGGGGAGAGGCCTTACAACGCCCTAATGTGCCCCCACAGCCCTGTTAGGGACAGGAAAAAATCTCGCCCTAACTTGAGCAAAGTCAAAGGCCCGATTCTTTTAGACCGGATGGGGGGAGAGGCCTTATAATGCCCTAATGTGCCCCCACAGCCATGTCAGAAACAGGAGGAGAATCTCGTCCTGACATGAGCAAAGTCGAAGGCCCGGTTCTTTTAGACCGGATGGGGGAGAGGCCTTACAGTGCCCTAACGCACCCCCACAAGCCAGGCTGGTAACGAGAGGAGAACCTCACATCGACTCGAGCAAAATGGAAGGCCCAGACTCCTACGGGAGCCGGGTTCCGACTACAAGGAAGACTTCACCCGGACTCCTACGGGAGTCGGGTTCCGACTACAAGGACGACTCCACCCGGACTCCTACGGGAGCCGGGTTCCAACGCCAAGGAAGACTTCACCCGGACTCCTACGGGAGCCGGGTTCCGACTACAAGGATGACTCCACCCGAACTCCTACGGGAGCCGGTTCCAACGCCAAGGAAGACTTCACCCGGACTCCTACGGGAGCCGGGTTCCAACGCCAAGGAAGACTTCACCCGGACTCCTACGGGAGCCGGGTTCCGCCTACCAGGAAGACTTCGCCCAGACTCCTACGGGAGCCGGGCTCCATCCGCAACTTCTGCAGCGAGGGTTAATGGTGGTGAAACTCGGCCGCGTAACAAGATCGGATGAAAGAAAAAAGCCCCCCCCACGACGACGTCTACGTCAAACAAGTCAAACGACAAGAAAGGTTCAGCAGACAACAATATCAGTGCGACGCGTGGACGAGGTAACACAAAATGCTCTTTTTTCCATTTTCGATATACACACTACAAGGCCAGGACGGCCAAGGAAAGAAGGACAAAACGACAAAAAGGAAGTAACCACATGATAAGACATAAAGACAAAAGAGCTCTAAGGAGGCCCTGCTCCCTCCGACCTAGGGTTATCTACTCCATCCCTCAACCAGGACTGCCTCAGGTTCTCTATTGCTTCTTCTAGTTCTTCCCTCTTCCGCAGCGCATCCTGGAGCGCCCGACGAAGTTGCTGGCTCTCAGCCTCCGCTTCTCGATGCCACTTTCGCAAAACCTCGGACTCCGCCTCTGCGTCTGCGACGGCCCACCGCTCAAGTGCCAGTTGGATCTTCACTTGTTGCAGCTCGGCTGTCTTCTCCCCGAGGGAGACAGAAATCCCTTCAACAGTGCCTCTCAGGGCTTGGAGCTCTTCAGAATCTTGGGCGGAAGTAAGCTGCGCCCTATTAGCCAGCTGCCTCTGGAGACGAACGACTTCGTCAGCCGTCGTCCGGAATCTCCCTTTATACTCTTCACTTGCCGGCGCCAGCTGGCCCGCTGCACGTCGTGGCTCATCTCGGCGTCTTGAAGCTGCTTCTGAAGGTCGGAGACCTTCTGCGACCACTTCTGTCCATCATCAACCCGGGCCAAGAGCCGGGATGAGTTTCCTTCCAGCTGGCCGATCTTCCTCTTCGCAGCTGACAGCTCCACCTTAAGAGCGCTGATCCTGGCTTCTTGAGCCCAAATTCGGTCGCTGGTGCTCTTCTTGCATTCCTCGAGCTCCTTTGTGAAGTTTGCTTTCCTCCGGCTGTAATCCATAATTGCCTTCACCTGGAGACTCCGAAAGTGGGCGGCCTCAGCGGCGGCTTCAGAATGGCCATCTCTCGATTTGCGGAGCTCGCCTTCCGACTTCTTCAACTTCTTCGTCAGGTGAAGGACCTCCTTTTTTAACCGCTAGATCGTCGATTTCAGCGGGACCCCCAGGGGCAAGGGGAGTGCTTCTGCAGGACACTGCCATCGGAAGGTAGAAGCGTTAAAGAACGACTCATCGCAAGGAGAAAGGCAGAAAGAAGAAGGAGGGGGGGAAGGAGAAGCCATCCATAATAAAAAATTGACTTTATTGATTGAATAATTTTGAAGACAAACAGAAAGGAAATATGGCGATAAAATAAGGGCACAAGGTCAGAGGTCTCAGACCTCAGGGGCAGGAGGTGGAGAACTCGGTGCGAGGGGTGCGACCGCGGTGGTGGCGGACGAGGGGCCGGCCTCGTCTTCAGACTCCTCGAGAAAGCCGAGGTCGAGTTTGGGGAATTTGCTGGCCACCTTCTTTTGGCAGAGCTCGAACCCCTTGGTGAACGCCTCCTGGCCGAACTGGACATTCAGGACCCTCATCTCCGTGGAGGCCTTGAATTCCTCCACTGCAAGGGCCCTGGCCTTCGAGACCAGAACCGAAGTTTCCTCGACCAAATGGGCGACCTCGACCTCCGCCTTCCTCGCCGACTCCTCCAAGATCCGTCTCTCCTCTTCCCGGGCTTGTCTCTCCTCTTCCCGGGCTTGCCTCTCTCTTTCCATGGCCTCTTACCTCGAGGAAGAACCCCAAAGAGTCCCAAGCCCGCTGCTCAGGATCGGCGCGATCGATCCTCTCCACGACGTCGGACAGGATGCAGCCGTCGAGCAGCCGCCTGATCAAGTCCCTATCGTTGAAGGGATTCTCCGATCCCTCCTCGGAGCAGACGGACTCTCTACGGCAGCTCTGTGGCTACTCACCCTGCGAGCCACCGATTTTCTCCTCCTCCCCACGGCGGGCGCCTCCGTGGAACGAACCCCCAGAGTGGGGGCCCAGTCGGCGGGCTCCTCGAGGAGGCCCGAGGAGCCACTAGCTCGGCATCTGAAGGAATGTCGATGGCCGGGGCCGCCTGGACGGGCGCAGCCAAGCTCGTCTCCTCCGCCCTAGCCCTCTTCGCCGATCCGGAGGCCGCCGCGCCCTTTCTCTTCTGAGCTCTCATGCCCTTGGCAAGCATCCGCGTTGCTTCGGCGTCCATTGCTAAAAAAAAAAAAGGAAAAAAATGAGAAAGAAGAAAGAAGGGAAAAAGAAGCGACACCGATCAGTCAAGAGTCAAAAAAAAAAAAAAAAGAAGAAAAAAAGAAAAAAAAAAGAGTGGGAAGGAAAAAGAAGTAAAGAGAAGAAGAAGAGGAAGGCAAGAAAAGAAAAGATAAGACAAATACTCACTGGATCCTGGGGGCTCAGGCCGATGTTGAAAAGAAGCTGCTCCCTCAGAAGATTAGGAAGGGAGGAGCGGGATAAGTTAGAAGCTTCTGGGTGGCTTGGAGGTCGTCCTCCCTCAGGCTGGGAGCCCGACGGACGGAATCCCTCAGAGAACCCCAAGGGGGCAGGCCCAGTTCCAAGGTCGGGCAGCGGACGAAGAGGTATTTCCCCTTCCAATTGTGAATCGAAGAAGGGGCGCCCTTCAGCAACCCCTTCTTACCAAACTGGGGGGAGAAGTACCACCAGTCCTTCGCCGAAGGATGGCGTTTGAAGGTATAAAAATGCCTGAACAAGGAGAGGGATGGCTGAACCTCGACTATGTGGCAGAGGGAGAGAAACCCTATCAAAAACCTAAAGGAATTCGGGGCCACGGAAGCGAGAGAAATGTCCAAGAAGCAGAAGAAGGCAGTGACAAAGGCAGGAAGCGGAAGCCGGAGTCCGGCACGGAACGCTTCCTGATACAAACAGAAGCGACCGGGAGGAGGAGTGCTGGCCCGGTCAGAGGGGCCAGGTAGCTCCAGGTCGTACTCCAGTGGAACCCCATACTGAACCCTTATCAGAAGGAGTTCCTCCGAAGTCGACGAACATGGAATAGCGCCCGGTGCGAAAACCAAACGTGGCCCAGCCCCGGACGTGGGTTCGTCCACAGAGACAGGGACCTGGGGGTTTGAAGCAGAAAAACTCTCGGAACTACCGGGAGCAGAAGAGCCAGAGGATATTTTGAGTAGTTTCGAAGGGAGGATCTAAAGGACCCTAAAAAGACGGACCGAAAGGGGAACGGGAGGCCGAAAGCTAACTCGGAGGGACGCACAAAAGTAATGATGAGAGGAGAAGCCCCTAGGCGGTGAGAGGAAGGTTGGCACTAACCTATATTACTCTGAGGGACCTGGGGGACGAGAAACGGGAGGCGCCTACGGCTCGAGAAGACGATCACTAAAGCAGGGCTCTCGAAGAGAAGACAGACACCAGCGAAAACTCAGGAATGGAGTAGGATGCCTAAAGGGGGGAGGATGGGTTTAAATAGACCCTGGGATCCGGTGCCATAATGATCGCGAATCCCCTAGGCCAGTCCGCATCCGACACGTGTCCCACTCCCCCTGGCAAACGGCTAAAAGTGGCTGGCGGTTGGCAGGATCATAATTACGCCGTACCTAGGCCAGAGTACCTGTGGGATTTTCGAAGCATCCCCTCGTACCGCTCCAATTCGAAAAGCCTCCGGCACGCGCACATTTAATGCCAAAATATCTGGAGGTGGCAGTGCGCAGGGCTCGAAGGGACGGTTTCGGCTGTGCCCATCTCTCTCTCTGTACTTCCTTCGTTTGAAAGTCAAACTCGGAAGTAGGAGGACTGGTGTTGGGTATAAAATACCCACAGCCGAAATCCTCAGCGGAATCGACTACGAACAGGACAGCTCCGCCCGGACTCCTATGGGAGCCGGGCTCCGCCGCTGACATCAACTACAGAACAGCTCCGCCTGGACTCCAACGGGAGCCGGGCTCCGCCGCCGACATCAACTACAGCACAGCCCTGCTCGGACTCCTACGGGAGCCGGGCTCCGCTCTCGGTATCAACTGCTGGTAAGCTCCGTCCGGACTCCTACGGGAGCCGGACTTCACCTTTAACCTTGATTGCAGAACAGCCCCGCCCGGACTCCTACGGGAGCCAGGCTCCGCCGCCGACATCAACTACAGCACAGCCCCGCCCGGACTCCTATGGGAGCCGGGCTCCGCTCTCGGTATCAACTGCTGGTAAGCTCCGTCTGGACTCCTACGGGAGCCGGACTTCACCTTTAACCTTGATGGCAGAACAGCTCCGCCCGGACTCCTACGGAGCCAGGCTCCCCGCCGACATCAACTACAGCACAGCTCCGCCCGAACTCCTACGGGAGCCAGGCTCCGCCGCCGACATCAACTACAGCACAGCTCCGCCCGGACTCCTACGGGAGTCGGGCTCCCCGCCGAATCAACTACAGAACAGCTCCGCCCGGACTCCTACGGGAGCCGGGCTCCGCCGCCGACATCAACTACAGAACAGCTCCGCCCGGACTCCTACGGGAGCCGGGCTCCGCCGCCGACATCAACTACAGAACAGCTCCGTCCGGACTCCTACGAGAGCTGGGCTCCACCGCCGACATCAACTACAGAACAGCTCCGCCCGGACTCCTACGGGAGTCGGGCTCCACCGCCGACATCAACTACAGAACAGCTCCGCCCGGACTCCTACGGGAGCCGGGCTCCGCCGCCGACATCAACTACAGAACAGCTCCGCCCGGACTCCTACGGGAGCCGGGCTCCACCGCCGACATCAACTACAGAACAGCTCCGCCCGGACTCCTACGAGAGCCGGGCTCCACCGCCGACATCAACTACAGAACAGCTCCACCCGGACTCCTACGGGAGCCGGGCTCCGCCACCGACATCAACTACAGAACAGCTCCGCCCGGACTCCTACGACAGCCGGGCTCCGCCGCCGACATCAACTACAGAACAACTCCGCCCGGACTCCTACGGGAGCCGGGCTCCACCGCCGACATCAACTACAGAACAGCTCCGCCCGGACTCCTACGGGAGCCGGGCTCCGCCGCCGACATCAACTACAGCACAGCCCCGCCCGGACTCCTACGGGAGCCGGGCTCCGCTCTCGGTATCAACTGCAGTAAGCTCCGTCCGGACTCCTACGGGAGCCGGACTTCACGTTTAACCTTGATTGCAGAACAGCTCTGCCCGGACTCCTACGGGAGCCAGGCTCCGCCGCCGACATCAACTACAGCACAGCTCCGCCCGGACTCCTACGGGAGCCAGGCTCCGTCGCGACATCAACTACAGCACAGCTCCGCCCGGACTCCTACGGGAGCCGGGCTCCGCCGCCGACATCAACTACAGAACAGCTCCGCCCGGACTCCTACGGGAGCCGGGCTCCACCACCGACATCAACTACAGAACTGCTCCGCCCGGACTCCTATGGGAGCCGGGCTCCGCCGCCGATATCAACTACAGAACAGCTCCGCCCGGACTCCTACGGGAGCCGGGCTCCACCGCCGACATCAACTACAGAACAGCTCTGCCCGGACTCCTACGGGAGCCGGGCTCCACCGCCGACATCAACTACAGAACAGCTCGCCGACATCAACTACAGAACAGCTCCGCCCGGACTCCTACGGGAGCGGGCTCCACCGCCGACATCAACTACAGCACAGCTCCGCCCGGACTCCTGCGGGAGCCGGGCTCCGCCGCCGACATCAACTGCAGCACAGCCCCGCCCGGACTCCTACGGGAGCCGGGCTCCGCTCTCGGTATCAACTGCTAGTAAGCTCCATCCGGACTCCTACGGGAGCCGGACTTCACCTTTAACCTTGATTGCAGAGGACTCTGCCCGGACTCCTACAGGAGCCGGACTCCGCCAACGACTTCAACAGCAGGTAGACTCCGCCCGGACTCCTACGGGAGCCGAACTTCGTCAACAACTTTAATTGCAGGAAGACTTCATCCGAGCTCCTACTAGAGCCGAACTCCATCCTCAACTTCGACGGTTACAGACAAGCTGCGTCCGGACCCCCACGGGACCCGACTCCACCCATGACCCCAATCGCAAGGAGGACTCCGCCCGGATCCCTACGGGGGCCAAACTCCAACCGCTGTCGAGCTTCAGCCAGTAGATCGGCACTCCCAGGCCACAATCACGGCCACGATCCTGCTCCACTCACTGCGACGGACTCCGCACAGCTCCATCACTCCCTGATAGGCCGCGGTAACGGTCGCAACACTGCTCCACTCTCTGCGACGGATCCCACGCCCACGCAGTTCCATTACTGCCTGACAAGCCACGATAAACGACCGCGATCCTGCTCCACCTCCTGTAGCAGATATCGCACGATTCTCCCATCCACTGGCAAGACACCGCAGCATCTGCATCCCACTTCCCACGGCAGATTCCACGTGGCACGCCCCAGTGATGGCCACGGCTCCGCTCCACTACTCTTCGCAGTAGATTCCTCCTGACTAAGGGCGGCCCACTACCTGACGGTTACGAACGTCGCCATCAATCCGTTACCTCCCCAGCCTATAAAAGGGGAACCCAGATACGTTATTCTCTAAGCTCATTTCTTATCCCAAAACTCTGCTAAATTCTCCGTTCGAGCACTCCATTCTTGTTGAGGCAGAGAACTGACTTGAGCGTCGGAGGGTCTTGCCGGAGCAACCCCACCTCCGGTTTAGACTTCCTTTGCAGGTCCCGGCGGTGACCGCGGCTTCTCCGACTCCAGCTTCTCCGACGCAGGCAGATTTTTGCACCAACATTATGCATGCATATATTTCAGATCTGCTCTAATACCAATTGAAGGAAAAAAAACTATGACGACTGAGTTCATCCTTGTATATAAATTATTGATTATTGAATAATAGTTATTCTCATATTTTTCATTATAAAGTGATATCTTTCTTGAACTCTTGTATTGTAATGAAGTCTCTAGAACTATACTAGTGTACAATAAAGAGAGAATTTATCGTATAGTTCTTAAACAAGTTTGCGATCAAATGATACGTCATTACGGGATGATGACATTTATCGAGTGAAGATCGTTGTGCATCATATGGATTGGTTGTCCTCTTAACCAAAAAGTGTGGTGACACTGGTATGGTATACAGGTGATATGTAAGGGTACATCATCACTGAACATGTGACTCACCTACTGAGCATTCTGCTGTCTAGAGCTGCTCGTGAAATATATGGGTATAAATATCTTTCAGACCTGAGATCACCATAGTGACTTACAAGTAACTCACTGTGCTTTGGTGCCGAACTATCTGAATTTTTAATGCAGTGACGAAAGACTACTGGATACAGTAAGTACTCATGAAGTCTGTGTGTGAATCAAGATGGGATTGACCCCTCTAGATTATTGAAGTTGATGTATCGCTGTATTTTAATTTAGTAAAGCCTTAGCCAGGATAATCCATGAGATAGATTTGAAAGGTTGAAATATAATGTGGATGAAGCAATCTCGATTGACAGTTAACCTGAGACCATCCTAGAGCATCCAGGGTCAAAAAGATGAATTATACGATAACCATGAGTATAGATTCTGAAATATTTCTTTGCGATAATTTGACCTATCTAGATGTCGGAAACCATTGCTAGATGGTATCTTGATTAGTACAGAAATTAATTCCTGTGATATCCACTTAGTGTTTGAACCCATGGAGTCACGCACACAAGTCAGAGAAAGTAGGAAGAAATTGACCTATGTTTGTATGTTCAATCTGGAAGTACTTGACTTGATTGAACATATAAGCTAACTTGATTGAGAATTGAGTTATGGATCAAACAAGATTGAAGAGTTGATTATGTCTAGCTAGCACAATACATGAGGTTCAGGTTCAATCTCGAGGATGAATAATTTCTATCTATGATCCATGGAACATATGAAAGATTAGATTTAAGTACTAATTAATTTTAGATTAGATTTGAATTAATTAGATTTAAATAAATCCAAAATTTAAGTTAGACTTGATACAAAAGTCTTTAAGAGTTTAGGATTGACAGCCTTTCGAAATTATTTCGAACTGACTTCGAATCGGATTCGAATCAGACATATTTTGGATGAGATATGAGTATTCCTACTTACACTAAAAATATCTACTCATGAAGCATGACCAAAAATTAATTTGGTACTTATTTGGCGTGTCTCAAGTGGGTGTGGGAGTGGGTGCAAAGTGGATGTCATAAGTGATGGCAATTATATCTCATATAGGAGTCCTTTCATGAGTATTGGACCAATTCAAATCAGATTTGAATAAAGAGTCCTCCTCTCATTGGGTCATGAGAATCATCTATAAATAGAGAGGATCTCTACTTATAGATGAAAGAAGAGAATAGAATAGCAAATAAATCAAATTGAAAGAAGAGAAAAAGAGAGAGAGACAGGCGTGTGAAAAGAGAGGTCCTTCATCTTCTACATCTCTCCCTTTGTTGTCGCCTCCTCTCCTTGGGTGTGGATCCTTCTTGGACATCCTACCTGCTGGTGTGACATGTCATATCATCACGTCTCATCCCTTGATTGATTGTGTATGCGAAGCCAATTAGATTGGAGTTCATCCTGCTTTCCTGTAGCGTCTGATGTGTATGTGAAGTAGAGATTCTACATATTCAGACCTCCGTGAAGGTTTATATCAGATAATTTAGGATTTAATCTCTGGTTCCATTATGATTCAAATAAAAATTTCATCCTTAAACAAGTAGAACATTAAAAAAAAAAATTAGATGCAACCTGGACATTCTGGAGGGAAACTATTTCCTCCCCTTCAATGGAGAGACATAAAACCTCCTGCGTAGTGTTCAATGCCCGTATGTGAGAGGAAGCTTCAGTCATCGATCATGTATTATACATGATTGAGCAGATTGAACACCTTAGCAAATTTGACTTTTCGTTGCATGAACAGTTAGGTAAGGATGCTATCCTCAATTTACTAACGAAATCCTATCTATCCTTTCTCAATCATTATAGAATGACGAAACCTGTAGTAAACTACCATGGTTTGCTAGGGTTATTACAAACTTTTGAGAGAGATCACCAGCTCTAAAAGGAGCCAATGAATTTAGTGGAAGGTTCATCTGCAGGGCATCGATCCTCTAGAAGAGGAAAGAAGAAAAAAGTGCAAGAATCCCATGTTGCCGATCCCAAGCAGAGCAAACCATCAAAAGTTGACAAGAGCCAGGCAGAGTGCTTCTTCCGTAAGAAGCTGGATCATTGGAAAAGGAATTGTTCTGCTTATATAGCTACCCTTGACCCAAACAGGCCTAAGAACAAGAGAAAGAGGCAAGTGGTTGCTTCACAAAGTATTTATATGATAACACTTTATAATTTCTCTGTTTGTGATGCTACTACCTGGGTATTGGATACCGAAAGTCTTATTAATATATGCAATTCATTGCAGGGACTGCAGGTAAGTAAAAAATTTTGAGAGAGTGAGCGGTTCCTTAACGTTGGAGATGGAAGCCTTGTTCTAGTTCTGGCTTTGAAAACTTTGCAGCTCGTCTTCGAGTCCAGTAACGTCATGTTAGATGATTGTCATTATTGTCCCTCCTTTATGATGAATGTCATCTCTGTAGATCTTTTGGCCAAACTTGGTTACAAGTTTATAATAAAGGATGATTTTTATGATATCATTATGAATGATACTACAATTATGCATGGACAATTAAAATATAGCATATACATAATATCACGGTCCGTTAGTATAATGTACACACTTAGTAAATGCTCCAAAATAGATAATGTTAGTGAATCCTACTGTTGGGTATAAAATACCCACAGCCGAAACCCTCAGTGGAATCGACTACAGGACAGCTCCGCCCGGACTCCTACGGGAGCGGGCTCCGTCGCCGACATCGACTGCAGGACAGCTCCGCCCGGACTCCTACGGGAGCCGGGCTCCGCCGCCGACATCGACTGCAGGACAGCTCCGCCCGGACTCCCACGGGAGCCGGGCTCCACCGCCGACATCGACTGCAGGACACTCCGCCCGGACTCCTACGGGAGCCGGGCTCCACCACCGACATCGACTGCAAGACAGCTCCGCCCGGACTCCTACGGGAGTCGGGCTCCGCCACCGACAACGACTGCAGGACAGCTCCGCCCGGACTCCTACGAAAGCCGGGCTCCACCACCGACATCGACTGCAGGACAGCCCCGCCCGGACTCCTACGGGAGCCGAGCTCCGCCACCGACATCGACTGCAGGACAGCTCCGCCCGGACTCCTACGGGAGCCGGGCTCCACCGTCGACATCGACTGCAGGACAGCTCCGCCTGGACTCCTACGGGAGCCGGGCTCCACCGCCGACATCGACTGCAGGACAGCCCCGCCCGGACTCCTATGGGAGCCGGGCTCCGCCACCGACATCGACTGCAGGACAGCTCCGGCCGGACTCCTACGGGAGCCGGGCTCCGCCGCCGACATCGACTACAGGACAGCTCCGTCCGGACTCCTACGGGAGCCGGGCTCCGCCGCCGACATCGACTACATGACAGCTTCGCCCGGACTCCTACGGGAGCCGGGCTCCATCACCGACAACTCCAACATGTACTAGCAGCTCTGCCCGGACTCCTACGGGAGCCGGGCTCCACCGCCGACATCGACTACAGGACAGCTCCGCTCAGACTCCTACGGGAGCCGGGCTCCGTCCTCAGCATCGACCGCTGGTAAGTCTCGTCCGGACTCCTACGGGAGCCGGACTTCGCCTTTGACTTTAATTGCAGGAAGACTCCGCCCAGACTCCTACGGGAGTCGAGCTTCATCCTCAGCTCCAACAGCTGCCAGTAGCCTCCGTCCGGACTCCTACAGGAGCCGGACTCTGCCAACAACGTCAACTGCAAGCGGACTCCTATGGGAGCCGGACCTCTCCTTCGACTCTAATCACGGGGGGACTTCGTCCGGGCTCCTACGAGAGTCGGACTCCATCCTCAACTTCGACGGCCACAGACAGACTATGTCCGGACTCCGTCCGGACCCCCACGGGAGTCGGGCTCCACCCACGACCCCAATCGCAAGGAGGACTCCGCCCGGATCCATACGAGGGCCGAACTCCAATCGCTGTCGAGCTTCAGCCAGTAGATCTGCACTCCCAGGCCACAATCACGGCCACGATCCTGCTCCACTTCCTGCGGTGGACTCTGCGCAGCTCCATCACTCCCTGACAGGCCGCAGTAACGGTCGCAACACTGCTCCACTCTCTGCGACGGATCCCGCGCCCACGCGGTTCCATTACTGCCTGACAGGCCACAATAAACGGCCGCGATCCTGCTCCACCTCCTGCAGCAGATATCGCACGATTCTCCCATCCACTGGCAAGATGCCGCAGCATCTGCATCCCATTATTTCCCACAGCAGATTCCACGTGGCACGCCCTAGTGATGGCCACGGCTCCGCTCCACTACTCTTCGCAGTAGATTCCTCCTGACTAAGGGCGGCCCACTACCTGCGGTTACAAACGTCGCCATCAATCCGTTACCTCCCCCGCCTATAAAAGGGGACCCAGATACGTTATTCTATAAGCTCATTTCTTATCTCAAAACTCTGCTAAATTCTCCGTTCGAGCACTCCATTCTTGTTGAGGCAGAGAACTGACTTGAGCGTCGGAGGGTCTTGCCGGAGCAACCCCACCTCCGGTTTAGACTTCCTTTGCAGGTCCGGCGGTGACCGGGCTTCCCCGACTCCAGCTTCTCCGGCGCAAGCAGATTTTTGCACCAACAGGATTGGCGCTAGAAGAAGGCCGTGCCTTCGCAGTACCCTTGTTCTTAAAGGAGCGCTCAACGGATCCGCTTCTGATCATCTTTTCCGGCACCCAATCCTCCTTCCCTCATCTGATGCCTTCTCACGAGGTCTTTGCATAGCTACCTCCGGCTATGATCGCCGATAAGGGGTGGTCGGATGACCGATCTTTGTCGGATTCCGTCAACGTCATCTCAGGGGAATCCCGACGGGAGGCAATCAGCGCACCAGCTGCATCCCCCAAGCGGCAAAAGGTTGAAGAATCCATAACCTTCACCGAAAAAGACACCCAGGGAGTCCAATTCCCTCATAATGATGCAGTCGTAGTTTTCTTGAATGTAGCAAATTACGACGTCCGTCGCATTCTTGTCGACAACGGAAGTTCGGCCGACATCTTGTTCTACGATGCCTTTTCAAGAATGTCCACTCTTGGCGGTCATCTGAGACCGATTTGCTCCCCCTTGATAGGGTTTACTGGTGATGCCGTTCCGACGGAAGGAATGATAGCTCTGACTGTGATCGCGGGTCAGTATCCAAAGCAGTCCAGAGCTCTGGTGAATTTTCTGGTGGTAAAGGCGCCATCAGCCTACAATGCAATCCTTGGCCGACCTGGCCTCAATGCACTCAGAGCTGTCGTTTCAACCTACCATTTGAAATTGAAGTTCTCCACCAACCAAGGGATCGGAGAGGTCCGGGGAGACCAGGCCCTGGCCAGACACTGCTACAGCATCGCCTTGCAAAGAAGCGATCAAGCGGACCTCTGTCCGGTCGATGGGTTGGATACTCACGATGACCTCGCTGAAGAGAGGGGTGGTCCAATCGAAGATCTAATACCGATCCCTTTGAATGATGGGAACACGGAGCATGTGGTGTTAATTGGCTCCAACCTGGGGGAGGAGGTGCAGACGCGTCTCGTTGATTTCCTCTGAAGGAATGCGGACGTTTTCCTGTGGGTCCCGGCGGATATGCCGGGGATTGACACAGAAGTCATGGAACATCATCTAGCAGTCGACCCGAAACATCGGCCGACAAAAGAAAAAATCCAGAGTCATGCCCCAGAGAGGCAGAAGGCGATAGCCGAGGAAGTGGATAAGCTTCTCAAGGCCGGATTTATTAAGGAAGTCAATTATCCTAAGTGGATCTCCAATGTTGTTTTGGTCAAGAAAGCAAACGGCAAGTGGAGGATGTGTATCGACTTCAAAAAGCTGAATAAGGCTTGTCCAAAGGACAGCTACCCCCTTCCCAGGATCGACCAACTGGTGGACGCTACCTCAGGCCATGAGCTCCTCACTTTTATGGATGCATTCTCCGGCTATAACCAGATTAGAATGGCACCGGAAGATGAAGAAAAGATAGCTTTCATCACTAATCGCGGCCTTTACTGCTACAGGGTCATGCCATTCGGCCTCAAGAACGCGGGTGCAACCTACCAACGACTGGTGAACAAAATCTTCAAAGAGTAGATCGATCGAAACATGGAGGTTTACGTGGACGATATGCTTGTAAAAAGCAGGTCTTCCAGAAATCATGTCGCCGACCTCGAGGAAACCTTTGGCGCTCTTCGAAAGTATAGAATGAAGCTGAACCCAACCAAATGCACTTTTGGGATAACCTCAGGAAAGTTCCTGGGCTTCATGGTATCGGGGTGCGGGATTGAGGCCAATCCAGAGAAAATTTGCGCCATCCAAGAGATGACCGCCCCAAGGTCGATCAAGGAGGTTCAGTGCCTCACAGGAAGGATAACGGCTCTTAATCGCTTTGTCGCGAGGTCGGCTGAACGATGTTTGCCCTTCTTTCAAACCCTCAAGCAGCCGAAGAACTTCTGTTGGACCTCTGAATGCCAACAGGCATTCGAAGTATTAAAAGGCTACCTTAGCTCACCCCCGCTGCTGGCGAAGCCCGAACCTGGAGAGGAACTATTTTTGTACCTGGCGTCTCTCCCACGGCCCTCGCGGCTGTTCTTGTCAAAGAAGAAATGAAAGTCCAGCGATCGGTCTACTACATTAGCCGCGCATTGAGGGACACCGAGACCAGGTATACTAAATTAGAAAAACTGACCTACGCCTTGTTGGTTGCAGCTCGGAGACTCCGACCTTACTTTCAAGGGCACACGGTGATGCTACTCACCGATCAACCGATCAAGGCGGTCTTGCACCGAGTTGATACCTCCGGAAGGATGGCAAAATGGGCGATCGAGCTCACAGAATTCGATATCAACTACAGACCTAGACCGGCAGTAAAGGCCCAAATATTGGCAGATTTCATTGTAGAGTGCACCATCCCGGAGGAGGCCGAACCTGAGCAAAGCAGAGTTGACAGCCTGAAGTCTCAACCAGACTCCCCCAACGAAGAAGCCAGTCCCTCCGATTGCTTTTGGACCCTCTATGTGGACGGATCTTCCAATATGGCAGGTGCGGGTGCAGGCCTGATCTTGGTCAGCCCGGAGGGAGTCATCGTGGAGTATGCCCTGCATTTTGAGTTTCCCACAACAAATAATGGAGCGGAATATGAGGCTCTGGTTACAGGATTAAGGATCATCAAAGAGCTGGGAATAGGTCAACTCCGGGTGCACAGCGATTCCCAACTTGTGGTGGGACAAGTCAGCGGGAGTTATGAAGCACGGGAAGACAGTATGGCCAGGTACCTTGAGAAAGTGAAGGAGCTTACCCCCGTCTTTAGCAGTTTTGACATCAGGCAGATTCCAAGGTCGGAGAATACCAGAGCCGATCTTCTCTCCAAGCTGGCGACATCAGCTCCGGCCGAATTGCCCAAAGGCATCCTCTTTGAAGTTCTAAAACATCCGAGTACAGAAGAACCGTGGCCCGTAATGGAGATCGACCACGAGCCCAGCTGGGTCGACCCGCTGATGACCTATCTTAGAGATGGAGTTCTTCCTCGGGATGCGAAGGAGGCTCGGAAGCTCCGAAATCAAGCCTCCCGATACATCCTTTATGAGGGCAAATTGTACAAAAGATCATACTCCTTGCCCCTCTTAAGGTGCCTCCGGCCCTCGAAAGCTGACTACGCTTTATGGGAAGTACACGAGGGAGCTTGCGAAAACCATTTGAGTGCCAGATCTTTATCCCACAAGCTACTCCGCCAAGGGTACTACTGGCCAACAATGCGTCATGATTCGATTGAATATGTCAAAAAGTGTGATCGATGCCAGAGATACGCCAACATCCAGAGATAGCCTGCTACCGAGCTCACACCCTTGAGTGCCCTATGGCCTTTTGTACAATGGGGGATGGATTTTCTTGGCCCCTTTCCCATGGCGTCTGGGCAAAGGAAGTTCCTCCTTGTGGCGATCGACTACTTCACCAAATGGGTTGAAGCCGAGCCACTAGCAAAAATCACAGAAGCGAAAGTGCAGGATTTCGTCTGGAAATCGATTGTTTGCAGGTTCGGTTTGCCTAGAACCCTAATCACTGATAATGGACGGCAATTCGCGGGAGCCAGATTCGTCGAATTCTGTGAAGATCTAAACATCTCCCACAACTTCACATCGGTAGCCCATCCTCAGGCGAACGGCGAAGCTGAGGTAACTAACAGAACCCTTTTGCAGGGGATTAAGACAAGGCTTGAAAAAGCAAAAGGAACTTGGGCGGACGAGCTTTATCATGTGCTATGGGCGTATCGAACTACCCAGAGGTTACCTACAGGGGAGACTCCCTTTGCTTTAGCCTTTGGTACGGAAGCTGTCATCCCGATCGAGCTTAAACTTCCGTCGGCACGAGTCGTGGCATTCGACGAACCCCAAAATGCACAAAGTCTCAGAGCCAACCTCGACCTGCTGGAAGAAAGACGGGAGATTACTCAGGTTCGAATGGCAGCCTACAGACAGAAAGTTGCCCGATATTACAACGCCCGAGTCAAGAGCAAAGCCTTTAAAGCAGGAGATCTGGTGCTTCGACGAGCTGCTGTCTCGCAACCTCAGGACTGGGGGAAGCTCGCCCCGAACTGGGAGGGACCTTATGAGGTCAAAGAAGTAGTTTGGCCTGAAACTTATTATCTCAAGGAGCTCGGAGGAGCCGACCTCCCGCAACCGTGGAGCTCAAAAAATTTACGGATGTACTACCAGTGACTTCGTTTTAGTCGAAAATCGCATACCCATGTGTCTTTAGATAATTCAAGTAAACTGTGTCAAAAACAAAAGGGCAATCTCATAAAGTCGAAGGCCCGGTTCCTTTTAGACCGGATGGGGGGAGAGGCCCTACAACGCCCATATGTGCCCCCACAGCCCTGTTAGGGACAGGAAGAGAACCTCGCCCTAACTTGAGCAAAGTCGAAGGCCCGATTCCTTTTAGATCGGATGGGGGGAGAGGCCCTACAACGCCCATATGTGCCCCCACAGCCCTGTTAGGGACAGGAGGAGAACCTCGTCCTAACTTGAGCAAAGTCAAAGGCCCGGCTCCTTTTAGACCGGATGGGGGGAGAGGCCCTACAATGTCCATATGTGCCCCCACAGCCCTGTTAGGGACAGGAGGAGAACCTCGTCCTAACTTGAGCAAAGTCGAAGGCCCGGTTCCTTTTAGACTGGATGGGGGGAGAGGCCCTACAACGCCCATATGTGCCCCCACAGCCGAAGTCCTCAGTGGCATCGACTACATGACAGCTTCGCCCGGACTCCTACGGGAGCCGGGCTCCGTCACCGACAACTCCAACAGTTACGAGCAGGCTCCGCCCGGACTCCTACGGGAGCCGGACTCCGCCGCCGACATCGACTACAGGACAGCTCCGTCCGGACTCCTACAGGAGCCGGGCTCCGCCGCCGACATCGACTACAGGACAGCTCCGCCCGGACTCCTACGAGAGCCAGGCTCCGTCGCCGACATCGACTACAGGACAGCTCCGTCCGGACTCCTACAGGAGCTGGGCTCCGCCGCCGACATCGACTACAGGACATCTCCGCCCGGACTCCTACGGGAGCCGGGCTCCGCCGTCGACATCGACTACATGACAGCTCCGCCGGACTCCTATGGGAGCTGGGCTCCGCCATCGACATTGACTACAGGACAGCTCCGCCCGGACTCCTACGGGAGTCAGGCTCCACCGCCGACATCGACTGCAGGACAGCTCCGCCCGGACTCCTACGGGAG
This sequence comes from Elaeis guineensis, assembly GCF_000442705.2. NCBI lineage: Eukaryota > Viridiplantae > Streptophyta > Magnoliopsida > Arecales > Arecaceae > Elaeis > Elaeis guineensis. The sequence goes on from NC_025994.2 coordinate 35,126,704, forward strand.
CCAGGCTCCACCGCCGACATCGACTGCAGGACAGCTCTACCCGGACTCCTACGGGAGCCGAGCTCCACCGCCGACATCGACTACAGGACAGCTCCGCCCGGACTCCTACGGGAGCCGGGCTCCACCACCGACATCGACTACAGGACAGCTCCGCCCAGACTCCTACGGGAGCTGGGCTCTGCCGCCGACATCGACTACAGGACAGCTCCGTCCGGACTCCTACGGGAGCCAGACGGACTCCTACGGGAGCCGGACTCCGTCGATAACTTCAGCAGCGAGCAGACTTCGCCCAGACTCCCACGGGAGCCGGGCTCCGCTCTCAACATCAACTGCTGGTAAGCCCCGCCCGGACTCCTACGGGAGTCGGACTTTGCCTTTAACCTTGACTGCAGGAAAACTTTGCCCGGACTCCTACGGGAGCCGAGCTTCGTCCTCGACTCCAACGGCTGCAAGGCAGACTGCGATCGGAATCCTACGGGAGTCGGACGGACTCCCAAGGGAGCCGAACTTAGCTCCGACTTCAGTAGAGGAAAAATTCCAAGCAAAAAAGGAAAGCAAACGGTGCCCGAAGGCAACGAAAGCTCGAATCCCCGAATTTAAGCCCTAGGAGGGACCTCGGGCCCGAAGGGCCCCAAGCGAACCTACAACCATCAACGGAATGACAATTGGGTATCTTCGAACGGCGTAAAAGCCAAAAAGGAGCTCGGTAAATGACAACCTCACATGAACAGAAGAGGTCATCGATGACCTTGGGATGACGTGAAAAAGAAAAGAAGAAGAGAAGGAAGAAAGAGGAAAGGAAAATGAAGAAGTTCGACAGACAACTATTTAATGCGAGATACAGACGAGGTAACAAAATCTCTTTTTCATTTAACAAGAGTATACGTTACAGGACCCGGTGGGTCAGGAAAAAAAGAAGAAGAAGATACACGTCATCGCAAGCCTCGCTAACACAGTTCGGGAAGGATGAACCAGAGGCCGCTCCGAGCTGCAAACTCCTCTTCCCATCTCTGTCCTTCTCAGTCGCGTTCTCCAGTGCGTGTAACAGTTCTCGCCCCATCTCGCCTCATTCTATCTCCGAAGTCCCAACCCTGGCGAGAAAAGGGTGGGATAGATCCCCGGAGGTGGTAAGGGCAACGACGGCAGTAGCGAAGACCTATTTCAAGAAGAACTGGAGTCACCTTGGAAGCGGTAGCGATGCCAAAGATATGCCTCATCTCCGAATGCTCCATGACAGCCGCCACCCAAAATGCTCCAGCAAGGTCGGCATGCGCTACTTCCACCGTCCCCGCAACAAGTTCCACTGCCCCACCGTCGACGCCGACCGCCTCTGGTCCCTCGACCCTGACGGCATCAAGGATCCCGCCATAGCTTATGACGACAGCTCTGCCCTCTTGGCCGGTATCACCCCGTCTTGCTACTTCGAAATTCGCGGGCAGAATAACTTCACCGACAGCCCCCGTTATTAAACCCCTGTTGTTGAAGGAATTCTTCCTTGAGCCCCCTTTAAAATGATGGAGATTCTTACCAGCCGCCGTTCTCCTCCTCACCTTCCTCCAAGCCCTAGACATCCCCTCAAGAACGGCCTCCGGGGTAGAGGACATGGCGTAGGAACCCTTAGAGAAGAATTGGGGGGCTGAAGAAGGCAAGGACTGGTGCGAGGGAAGCAAGGCTCTCAGGCGAAAGAAAGGCGCCAGGATGAAGCCACGAAAGGACTAGGGGGTTTAAATAGCCGACGAATCCTAGCGCAGTTATGGCGGCGGGTATTCCTAGGCCAACTGGTGCGTGCCACATGTCGCGCTTATCCCCTTCATCGCTATCGAGAGTTGATCGTTCACAAATTTCCATGGCACGACGCTTGGGATCGCATTTCGATGGGGGTTCTGAAAAGACTCTTCAGGTCACCTTCATCGAAAAGCGGGTTTTGACGTGCACACATTAAATGTCAAAATATCTGAAGGCGGCAGTGCGCAGGATTCGAAGGGACGGTTCCGGCTGTGTCCATCTCTCTCCCTGTACTTCCTTCATTTGAAATTCAGACTCGGAAGTTGGGGGACTGATGTTGGGTATAAAATACCCACAGCCAAAACTCTCAGCGGAATCGACTACAGGACAGCTCCGCCCAGACTCCTACGGGAGCCGGGCTCCGCCGCCGACATCGACTGCAGGACAGCTCCACCCGGACTCCTACGGGAGTCGGGCTCCACCGTCGACATCGACTGTAGGACAGCTCCGCCCGGACTCCTACGGGAGCTGGGCTCTGCCGCCGACATCGACTGCAGGACAGCTTCGTCCGGACTCCTACGGGAGCCGGGCTCCGCCGCCGACATCGACTGCAGGACAGCTCCACCCGGACTCCTACTGGAGCCGGGCTCCGCCGCCGACATCGACTGCAGGACAGCCCCGCCCGGACTCCTACGGGAGCCGGGCTCCACCGTCGATATCGACTGCAGGATAGCTCCGCCCGGACTCCTACGGGAGCCGGGCTCCACCGCCGACATCGACTGCAGGACAGCTCCGCCTGGACTCCTACGGGAGCCGAGCTCCGCCGACGACATCGACTGCAGGACAGCCCCGCCCGGACTCCTACGGGAGCCGGGCTCCGCCGCCGACATCGACTGCAGGACAGCTCCGCCTGGACTCCTACGGGAGCCGGGCTCCACCGCCGACATCGACTACAGGACAGCTCCGCCCGGACTCCTACGGGAGTCGGGCTCCACCGCCGACATCGACTACATGACAGCTTCGCCTGGACTCCTACGGGAGCCGGGCTCCGTCACCGACAACTCCAACAGTTACGAGCATGCTCCGCCCGGACTCCTACGGGAGCTGGGCTCCGCCGCCGACATCGACTACAGGACAGCTCCGCTCGGACTCCTACGGGAGCCGGGCTCCGTCCTCAGCATCGACCGCTGGTAAGTCTCGTCCGAACTCCTACGGGAGCCGGACTTCGCCTTTGACTTTAATTGCAGGAAGACTCCGCCCGGACTCCTATGGGAGTCGAGCTTCGTCCTCAGCTCCAACAGCTGTCAGTAGCCTCCGTCCGAACTCCTACAGGAGCCGGACTCTGCCAACAACGTCAACTGCAAGCGGACTCCTACAGGAGCCGGACCTCTCCTTCGACTCTAATCATGGGGGGACTTCATCCGGGCTCCTACGAGAGCCGGACTCCGTCTTCAACTTCGACAGCCACAGACAGACTATGTCCGGACTCCGTCCGGACCCCCACGGGAGCCGGGCTCCACCCACGACCCCAATCGCAAGGAGGACTCCGCCTGGATCCATTCAAGGGCCGAACTCCAATCACTGCCGAGCTTCAGCCAGCAGATCTGCACTCCCAGGCCACAATCACGGCCACGATCCTGCTCCACTTCCTGCGGCGGACTCCGCACAGCTCGATCACTCCCTGACAGGCCGCAGTAACGATCGCAACACTGCTCCACTCTCTGCGACGGATCCCGCACCCACGCGGTTCCATTACTGCCTGACAGACCATAATAAACGACCATGATCCTGCTCCACCTCCTACAGCAGATATCGCGCGATTCTCCCATCCGCTGGCAAGACGCCGCAGCATCTGCATCTCATTATTTCCCACAGCAGATTCCACATGGCACGCCCTAGTGATGGCCACGGCTCCGCTCCACTACTCTTCGCAGTAGATTCCTCCTGACTAAGGGCGGCCCACTACCTGGCGGTTACAAACGTCGCCATCAATCCGTTACCTCCCCCGCCTATAAAAGGGGACCCAGATACGTTATTCTATAAGCTCATTTCTTATCTCAAAACTCTGCTAAATTCTCCGTTCGAGCACTCCATTCTTGTTGAGGCAGAGAACTGACTTGAGCGTCGGAGGGTCTTGCCGGAGCAACCCCACCTCCGGTTTAGACTTCCTTTGTAGGTCCTGGCGGCGACCGTGGCTTCCCCGACTCCAGCTTCTCCGGCGCAAGCAAATTTTCGCACCAACACCTACCTTTGGCATTATAAGCTTGGTCATGTGAACAAGAATTGGATTGATAGGTTGATCAAGGAATGTATCTTTGAGATAGTTTTTTGTGAATCATTGCCTACCTATGAATCTTGTCTACTTGATAAGATGACTAAGTCACCTCTTAAAAGAAAAGGTGAAAGAGCCAGTGATATCCTAGGTCTAATACATACTGATGTATGTAGGCCTATGAACATAAGTGTCAGAGGAGGATACTACTACTTCATTATATTTATAGACGACTTATCGAGGTATGGATATGTCTATCTTATGAAGCATTAGTCAGAATCATTTGAAATCGTCAAACGATTTCATGCTGAAGAAGAGAAACAAACTGGAAAGAGCATTAAAATCTTTCGATTAGATCGAGGAGGTGAATACCTCACCAATGAGTTTCTGACATATCTGGAAGAGAATGAGATTCTCTCATAATGGACCCCTCTTGGAACACCACAACATAATGGTGTGTCCGAGAGGAGGAATCGAACTTTGTTAGACATGGTCTGATCCATGATGGGCTTTTTCAGTCTGTCAATATCTTTTTGGGATATGCTCTAGAGACTGCCTGCTATATTTTGAATAAGGTGCCTAGCAAGTCTGTCGATAAAACTCCATATGAGATATGGACTGGACGTAAGTCAGTGCTCTCACATCTTAGGATCTGGGGGTGTCCAGCTTATATCAAATGTTTAAAGACAGATAAGCTTGGATTGAAGTCCGATAGATGCTTGTTCATAGGGTATCCAAACTAAAAGGTACTACTTCTACCTCACTGCAGAACAAAAGGTATTTGTCAGCAGTCGAGTAGTCTTTTTGAAAAAAGAATTCCTTGATGAAGGAGCTAATGCCTGTAAAATTAAACTTGATGAAGTTCATAAGGTGGAAGGATCGATACATACAGAATTGAGTTCGATTGGTGAATCGAATCCAGAGCCAGTAGAGGCACCATTAAGAAGATCCGATAGAGTACTGCGTCAGTCGGACAGATACTATGATTTCCTAATCCGAGATGGTGATCCTATTGAACTTGATAAAAATGATGAGGATTTGGTCATCTATATGGAGGCCATGAAAAGGCCCAACTCTCAAAAATGACTTGAGGCCATGAAGTCCGAGATGTAGTCCATGGAGATCAATAGTGTTTGGACACTAGTTGATCCACTTGAAAGGATAAAACCCATAGAGTGTAAATAGATTTTCAAGAGAAAAAAAAGAGCGGACGGGAAGGTAGAGACCTATAAAGCCTATCTAGTTGCTAAGAGTTACCGTCAGCATTATGGTATTGACTATGACGAGACGTTCTCTCCTGTGGCAATGCTCAAGTCCATTCGGATTGTGCTTGCTGTTGCTGCACACTTAGATTATGAGATCTGGCAGATGGATGTCAAAATTACTTTTTTTAATAGAGAGCTGGAAGAAGAGGTGTATATGATATAACCTAAAGGGTTCACATCCACAGACGAGTCGAAAGTTTGCAAGCTGAAAAGGTCAATTTATGGACTTAAGCAGGCATCGAGGAGTGGAACATGTATTTTGATAAAGTGATCAAAATGTATGGCTTCGTTAGGAATGGAGAAGAGCCTTACGTCTACAAATAGACTTCTAATTCTGTGATCATTTTTCTTGAACTGTATGTGGATGACATACTTGTTGGTGCAGAATTTCGTCGAAGCTGGAGAAGCTAGAGTTGAGATGACCGCAGCTACTGTCGGGACCTGCAAGAAAAGTCTAAACCAGAGTTGGGGGTGCTCTGGCAAGACCTTCCGATGCTCAAGTCAGTACTCTGCTTCAACAGAAATGGAGTGCTCAACTGAAAATTTTAGCAGAGTTTCGAGATAGAGTTTTGAGCTTAGATAATAACGTATCTAGGGGGTCCCTTTTATAGATGGGGGAGCATAACTAATTGATAGCGACGTCCGTAACAGCCTGGTAGTGGGCCGTTCAGAGTTTGCTGTGAGAGTAGTGGCGTCAGTGGCCCGTTCAGAGTTTGTTGCAGAGAGTAGTGGCGTCAGTAGGTTGTTCAGAGTTTGTTGCGGAGAGTGGAGTGGTATCTGTTATCGTGACTTGCCAGAGAGTGGTGGGACTACGTAGAATCCATTACAGAGAGTGGAGTGGGGTAGTGGCCATTGTCATGACTTGCCTGAGAGTTCAGACCTGTCGACTGAAGCTCAGCTGGAACGTCTGATGGAGCGGAATAGCTCTCTATCCCGTTGATCTAGGAGAAGCTCGAATATTTTTGATATTGCTGACGAGTCTACTGTTGTTGGATGCCTCATGCGCTGATGCTACAGGCGGGAGTCATCTGCTGTAGAAGCTCGGATGGAGACTTTCTATTGGTGAAGTCTGGTAGGAGTCCGATTGCTAGAGAAGTCCGTCTGAAATTTGCCTGATGTGGAAGCTCGTCTGGAGATTATCCGTCAGAGAAGTTCGGTTTCATGGAGAATCTGGCAGAGGGTCGGCCGACGGTGGACTTCGGATGGCGTTGGGGAGGTTCGTCCACTGGAGGAGTCTGAGGGATCCTGTGGAAGTTCGGATGGCGTTGTTGAAGTCCGACTGACGCTATTGAAGGTTGATGGTTGGGGAGGTTCGGCAGACACCGGAGGTGATCGATCATTGTAGAAATTTAGTTGCTGGAGCCCGTCTATCGTAGAAGTTCGTCCGATATCCATCCACTATGGAAGTTCAAACGGAGTCCGGTTCGTGTAGAAGGCTGAAAGGAGACCGCTTATTGCAGAAGCTCGATCGAAGATCGGTTGTCGTGGAAGCTCGGAGTAATGACCTGGCCGGTGGAGCCTATCCCGTTGTAGAAGCTCGTCTGGGATCCGTCCACTGTAGGAGCTCGACTGCAGTCTGCCTGTAATAGAAGTTCGGAAGAAATTTATTTACAGTAAAAACTCAGATGGAATTCGCTTACAGTAGAGATCCGGAGTAGACCGCCTACAGTAGGAGTTCGGAGTAGACTGCTTGCTGTAGTAGGAGTTCGGAGTAGACTGCTTGCTGCAGTAGTTCGGCTCTCGCAGGAGCTCGGATGGAATCCGAAAGGCGGTCGACTATCATAGAAACTTGGATGGAGTCTGGTTACTGTAGAAATCTCATCGTTCGAGAAGCTCGGATATTGACGAAGTCTGAAAGAAATTCAGAGTAGGGTCGTCCGTGGCCGGAAGAAGTCTGGAAGGGATTCAGAGAATAGTTGATCACTGTAGAAGATCGGCTGATAGTGAAGCCCAGAGAGCTTTTGGAGCGGCCCGATAGATGAATGGAGAAGCTCTTTGTCAGAGAAGTCCGGATGGTCGAGGGAGTTCAGAAAGACGTCGCACAAGGTCGGAAGCCGGTAAAGCCTTGGAAGGGTCGGTCTTTTACAAACTTCGGCCGTGGGGTATTTTATACCCAATATCAGTCTCCCTACTTTCGAGTTCGAATTTCGAATGAAGAAGTACAGAAAAATTCTCACGGTCGAAGTTGCCCCCCTCGATTTTCGCACTCGGTGGTTGCCAGATATTTTGGTGTTTGGCGCGTTGGTGCCGGAGTCTTTTCAAATCCAAGCGATCTGAAAAGATTTTTTCAAAATTTTCGTTGGGGCATGGCTCTAGGTATGGTGCGATAATAATTTTATCAACTGTCAGCCATTTTCAACCGCTTGCCATGGTGAGTGGGACACGCGGCGAGTGCAGGTCGGTCAGAGAAGATCCGCAATCATTATTGCGCCGGACCCCAGGGTCTATTTAAACATGTCCTCCTCCTTCAGGGGTTTCACTTTGCCTGAGAGAATCCCTCGATCCCCTCCTCTTCCCTAAGAGCTCCAGCTTCCTTTAACATCCTTCTCGGCCTTAGGCGTCCTCCGAGTCGACTTCCATCATCCTTGCCATCTTCTTGCACTCCTCGGGCCAACCTAGGTTAGTTCCGAAACTTCTTACCATTTTTCTGTTCTTTCTTCTTCGTATCCCATTCGTTTAGCTTCCTCGAGAGCTTGTTTGCTATTTTTCTCGATTTATTTTTGGGATTTTTGTGGCTTCTGTTTGATCCAAAATGTCTTCCGATATCTCCTCTTCTAGCGGTTCTAGGAGTTCGTCAGTCCCAGTTCCCCAAAGTCCTTGTACCGTAGATGAACCCGTAGTTAGGATCGAACCTCGTCTAGTCTTTGTGTCAGACACCATCCCCAACTCTTTGACTCTGGATGAACTCTCACTGATAAGGATTCAGTATGGAGTTCCTCCGAAGTACGAGCTGGAGCTTCTCGGGCCAACTGATCGGACTAGCGCCCCTCCTCCCGACCGCTTCTATCTGTATCAGGAGGCCTTCCGTGTCAGACTTTGGCTTCCACTTCCACCTTTTGTCGTCACTCTCTTTCATTTTTTGAACATTTCTCTACTCTCAGTTGTGGAAAAAATTCAGTACAGGGGTAAAATAGTAATTTTAAAACTTTTTAAAAATTACTATTTTATATTAAAAATTATTAATTAATCTAATTAATTAATAAGAATTTATCCTACTCTAGGATCTAAATATGATATGTAGCATGCATGCATTTAAATTTGAAATTCAAATTTGAACAGTAAATACTTTACTCTAATGTGTTCAGAACACAATACCTTTGTGCGGGTAGTAGATCGCCGCAATCTAATTATCGTCGGGAGAGTTTGATCATCACGATGCAGCCACATAGCATATCTGGCCTCTGCGGATCGTCCACACGAAGCTCCCGGTCTGATCAACTTCACACGAGTGCAGCTCATTGTAGAGCCCTTTCGACGACCGATGCTGATCGAACTCCTTCGATCGATGTCTGTCTATTCTTTGGATGCTTCAGATCATCAACAGACGTGCTTGAGAGGATGTTGAAGATCTCTCTAAAATTTAGTGGGCTCACGACACTCGTAGCTCACCTTCTCACTTCTCGAACTCCAGGCTGTAACCCTGAAGAACTCACTGAAACCCTGCGCACACTTTTTCTTTCTTTTCTTTTTTTTTTTCGGAAGGATATAGACCTTCACCTTGCACACAAGGATTCCTCACGCCCAAATTTTCTCTTCAAAAATTTTTTTGCACACGCCCCACTCTTCTCCTCCTTTTAAAATAATGTCAAACGTCTTATCCACGTGAGAGGATAAAGATGAGTAATTGCACATTTGAATTCAAATCAAATTTTGAATTCAAATGGAAACCAATTTATCCCTATCCACTAAGGGCGTGAGAAGAGGAGGGCGTGGCTTAATTTGTGTGTGACTGATTAATGAGAAATATTTTCTCATGTAATAAATGGGGCGCTAAAAGAGGATAAGGTCAAGGCGCTAAGATTGGTTACTCATTCAAATTCAAACTTTGTTTTGAATTTGAATGGCCAACCAATCATCCTTATCCACTCATTTGGCATATTAAAGTAGAACGTGAGGAGGGCTTTGCATGAGGAAAAATTCATGAGAACTTCCTTCTTGTGAATTCAAATGGGCACAGTGGAAGTGAGGTGGCGCAGGGAGAATGGGTCAAGGTGGTTTCATTATTTAAACCAACCTAATTGAACCAAATAAGTTAGGCCCAATTAGACTAATTTAAATCCAATTTAATTAGGTTTAATTAGGATGAATAAAATTCTAATCAAATCAAAATTGATTAAGCCCAACCCCTAATCAAATCAGGGACCAAACCATCTCGACGATTAGGTCAACTCTTAACCTAATCGGGTCAAACCCAACTGAATCCAATTCAATTGGACTTGATCCAAAAATAATTACTCAATCAAATTGAGTTAATTAGTGATCAAATCACTAATTAAATCTCTCATAAATATTGAGTCCAAATCTGATGGGTAATCGGACATCAGAATTCATCGATATGTAACCCTGATCGAAGAGTCCCAAACCAGTGGGACTCTTGATCCCGGTACCCAAAATGTGTGAAACTCATGATCAGAGAATCTTGATTCTCGATCACAGAGTCTCAGACATGTAGGACTCATAGTCCATGAGCATTAGGACTCTTCATTAGCCGTCAGATCAGATAGGAACCTCTAATATGTGTGATCCCGCAGGTTCGAACCTAAGCCTGTAGCACAAGAACCAATTCCTGTACTAATCGAAGTGACCATCTAGCAATGGTATCTGATGATCGGATAGGTCGAATAGTCACAATCGTAACACTCAGAACCTACGTGAATATGGTTACTGTATAATTCATCCTTTTGACCTCTGTGTTTAGGACGACTCAGGGTTAAACTGTCCACCCTGATTAGATCATCCGAATCGTGCTCAACTCAAACAGTCCTGTGACTCCTCACAAAGACTACCCTGGCCAAGGTTTTGCTAAATTGAAACACGACTGTACATAGCTCCTAAACTAGAGTGGTCAATTCCATCTTGACATACGCACCGATAAGTCAAGTACTTGACTACACCCAGTAGCCTTCTATCACTGAATTAGAAATTCAGATAGTCCAGTGCCTAAGTGCAGTGAGTTGCTTGCAAGTCACCGTGGCAGTCTTAGGTCGGAGGGATATTTATACCCATATTCTATCGGAGCAAATCTTGACAGCAGAATTAGCTCTGGAGTCGGTCACGTTCAGTGCAGATGTACCCTTACATCTCACCTGTATGCCATACCAGTGTCTCCACACTCATTGGTTAAGAGGACAACCAACCTATATGGCATACAATGACCTATGCTTGATAAATGTTATCGTCCTTGGTAACAACGTATCATTTGGTCGCGAACAGATTTAAGGACTAAACGATAAATCCTCTTTTGTCGAGTCTAAATAGTCCTAAGACTTCACCACAACATAGGAGTTCTTTAGAAGATGAAACATTTTGTGATGAAAAATGCCAAAATAATTTTTATTAATTCATAATTCATGTACATATATAAAAATGAGCACAACCGTCAACAGACTAACGATTGGCTTTGGGACACTATTTCCAACAATCTCCCACTTGGCCTAAAGCCAATCGGTGCAGTATCCAATACCCATCTTCGACTTGTAGTCGTCGAACTCCTTCACCGCAATGGCTTTAGTGAATGGGTCGGCCAGGTTCTCCTTTCCGTCGATCTTCAGAAGATCGACGTCACCTCAATCCATAATTTTCCGGATGAGATGGTAGCGGCACAGAATATGCTTCGTCCGTTGATGTGCCTTGGGTTCCTTCACCTGAGCAATGGCTCCAAAGCTGTCACAGTAGAGCAGAACTGGACCAACAAGGGAGGGTGCTACTCTGAGCTCGGTGATGAATTTCTTCAGCCACACCGCTTCTTTGGCAGTATCTGATGCAGCGACATACTCTGCCTCACAAACTGAATCAGCCACTGTGTGTTGTTTGGAACTCTTCCAGCAGATAGCCCCACCATTAAGGGTAAAAATAAATTCCGACACACTTTTGCTGTCATCGTGATCAGACTGAAAACTAGAGTCTGTAAACCCTATCAGTCTCAAGTCTGATTCACCATAAACAAGCCACTGGTCCTTAGTATTTCTTAAATACTTCAGGATGGTTTTAACAACCTTCCACTGATTCTCCCTTGGATCATATTGGAATCTACTTACTACCCCTAGTGAGTATGCCACATCTGATCGTGTACATATCATGGCATACATGATAGATCCCACTGCCGAAGCATATGGAATCCTACCCATATGCTCTCTCTCTTGAGGTGTTGTCAGACAATCCCTCTTCAAGAGAGAAATTTCATGGCCTATCGGTAGATAGCCTTTCTTGAAATTCTCCATGCTGAACCTCTTCAGCATAGTATCTATGTACGTAGACTGAGATAAACTAAGCAACCTTTTAGATCTATCCCTATAGATCCTCATCCCTAGGATGTAGGAAGCTTCTTCTAAATCCTTCATGGAGAACTATGACGACAGCCAAATCTTTATTCCCTGTAATACAGGGACATCATTCTCGATTAAGAGAATATCATCCACATACAATACAAGAAATACCACTACTGGACCATTAGCCCACTTATAAATGCAGGGCTCTTCTCCATTCTTAACGAAGCCATACATTTTGATCGTCCTATCAAAACGTATGTTCCAACTCCGGGATGCCTGCTTAAGTCCATAAATGGACCTCTGTAGTCTGCACACCTTAGACTCATCAGTGGATGTGAATCCTTCAGGTTGTATCATATACACCTCTTCATCCAACTCTCCATTTAGGAAAGCTGTCTTCACATCCATCTGCCAGATTTCATAGTCCAGATAGATAGCTATCGCAAGCTTAATCCGAATGGATTTGAGCATTGCCACAGGAGAAAACATCTCATCATAGTCTATACCATAACATTGACGATATCCCTTGGCAACCAGATGGGCTTTATAGGTTTTCATCTTTCCGTCTGCGCCCCTCTTCCTCTTGAAGACCCACTTACACCCTATGGGTTTTACTCCTTCGGGTGGGTCAACTAATGTCCACACATCGTTGACCTTCATGGACTCCATTTCGAATTTCATGGCCTCTAGCCATTTCTCAGAGTCGGGTCTCTGCATTGCATCCATGTAGGTGACGGATCTTCATCTTTTCATCAAGTTTGATAGGATCGTCGTCCCGGACCAAGAAACCATAGTATCTGTCCGGTTGACATGGTACTCTACCAGATCGCCTTAAAGGTGCTTGAACAATGGGCTCTGGATCTGATCTAATCAAATTCGGTTCAGGTTCAGCAACTTGTGTCAGTTTTTCCACCTGTCGAACTTCGTCAAGTTCGACCTTAGAGGCAACAGTCCCTTCATCAAGGAACTCTTTTTCTAAAAAGATTGCCTTAAGTCTGACAAACATCTTTTGCTCATCAGCCAGATAGAAATAATATCCTTTGGTCTCTTTTGTGTATGATATAAAATTACATTTGTTAGACTTAGGTCCTAGCTTGTCCGTAATTAAACGTTTAACATAAGCCGGACACCCCCAAACCCTAAGGTGCGAGAGTACTGGCTTACGTCCTATCCATATCTCATATGGCATTTTGATTACAGACTTACTCGAAACTCTATTTAGAAGGTAACAAGCCGATTCGAGCGCATATCTCCAGAGGAAGATCGGCAGACCAGCAAACCCCATCATGGATCAAACCATGTCCAACAAGGTCCGATTCCTCCTTTCAGATACATCATTATGCTGTGGTGTTCCAAGAGGAGTCCATTGAGAGAGAATCCCATTCTCTCCAAGATATGTCAGAAACTCATTGGAAAGGTATTCACCTCCTCGATCAGATCGAAGAGTTTTAATACATTTTTCAGTTTGTTTTTCTACCTCATTTCAAAATAATTTGAATATTTCAAACGACTCTGACTTATACTTCATTAAATAGACATACCCATACCTCGATAGGTCGTCTGTGAAGGTTATGAAGTAGAAATATCTACCTCTTGCATTTGAACTCATGGGTCCACATACATCAGAATATACCAGACCCAAGAGTTCACTGGCTCGCTCACTTTTTCCAGTAAAAAGTGACTTGGTCAGTTTACCAAGAAGACAGGACTCACAGGTTGGAAGTGATTCACAATCACCTACTTCAAGAATTCCTTCTTGAGCCAACCTATTTATCCTATTCTTATTGATGTGACCTAGCCTACAGTGCCAAAGGTAGACTTCTGACACATTATCTATTCTAGGATATTTACCAGAGGTTTGAACCACATTAACAGGTTATGATAGAAAATAAATTTCATTATAAAGTTGTCCAATAAATATTGTAACACCATTCAAAATGATATTGCAAATATTTTCTTTTATTAAAAATTGATAACCGTTCATGACCAAAAGCCTACAAAAATAATATTTAATAAATAGCTTGGACAATAGTGACATTCACTTAGAATTATATTTCAAGAATTGATTACAAGGTTCATGATTCCTAATGCTAGAACTGAAACTTTGCTTCCATCTCCAACGTTCAGGAACCTCTTGCCTTCATCAAATCTCCTACTGACCTGCAGATCCTGCATCGAATTGCAAATATGATAAGGGCTTCCGGTATCCAATACCCAGGCAGTAGTATCACAAATGAAAAAGTTGCAAGGTGTTATCATATAAGTACCTTGCTTCTTCTTTGGCCTGTTCAGGTCCAGTGAGGCAATGTATAGAGGACAGTTTCTCTTCCAGTGCCCCTGCTTCTTGCAAAAGAAGCACTCCGCCTGACTCTGGTCAGGCTTGCGCTTCTTGGTCTGACCCTATGTAGACGTCCCAGCATGCAGCTGCACCTTCTTATTCTTCTTCTTCTCGTTCTTCTTCCCTTTCTTAAAGGGTCGATGACCAGAAGAAGACCCTCCCACAACATTCACCGACTCCTTATGGAGCTGATGATCCTTCTCAAAGTTCTGCAACAACCCCAACAAGCCGTGGTAGTTCACTGCAGGCTTTGTCATTCGAAAATAAGTAAGGAAGGAAAGGAAGGACTTGGATAGAGAATTAAGGATCGCATCCTTACCGAGCTGCTCGTGCAGGAGAAAACTCAGTTTACTTAGGCCCTCAATCATTTCGATCATGTACAGTACATGATCAGTGACTGAGGCTCCATCCCTCATCCGAGCATTGAAAATGCACAACTAGTTTTGTGCCTTTCAACATCGTCAGGCATGCCAAAGGAGTCATTCAACATTTGAAGCATCTCTTGTGGTTGGGTGTTTTCAACCTACGGCTGAACTCATCATTCATTGCCGCCAGCATAATGCACCAAACGGTAGTGCGGTCGTTGAGCCACTTCTGGTAAGTGTCTCGGACCACCCCTCTAGCATTCGGGGATGGCTCCTCAGGTGCTGGATCCGTTACTACATAAAGGATCCGCTCATGCTCAAGGATGATTTTTAATTTTCGATACCAACTATCGAAATTAGGTCTCATGAGCTTGTCATTATCTAATAATGACCGAAGTGAAAGGATAGTGGCCATAGCTGCATAAAGAAAAACCAGACCTATATTAGTACATAAATTATTAATACAAAAGATTTGAACTTTAGTCTAAAGTTTCTCCCAGTATTTTTACGAATTGGTAGCCTCAACCTCCAATTCGAGAAATTACTTTAATTCCTTAGTGGGTACTAGAATCCACACAGACTACACACGAGTCCAACTTTGGTTGGTCAACCCATGTGCATCTATGGGTAGGTTCATAACCAGTTGTTTCTCTAAACAACTTCTAGTAATTAATTTTACCCCAGAACCTAATCAGTAGGCTTTGGCCTCCATTGAAAAAAAAAATCTGGTTAGGTCCAACCATTAACATGATTTGATTTGATGAATCAGATCAATAAATGATCAAGCCCGACTTTGGTCGGCCAACCTAACCACCATCAGAAAGACTCAAACCAAATTATTATACTATGAATGATAATTTCATTAGTCAATAAGCACCAGGCCTTTGGGCCTCCAATGATTATTAAACTAATGGACTCATTATCACTCACTTAATGGGAGGCTATGACTTAGTTATCAATATAACTTAATCATTTTTAGGACTTAATAATTTTTTTGAGGATTTTATTAAAGAATAGATGAGAAGAAAATATCCAACCAATTTCAATCCTCCCACTGACTTCACCAAGTCAGATTAAAAAGGATTTACTTAAAGCTAGCATTAGGAGCACCTAAATCAATCAAACTGATTTACCTAATGACATGGGCGAGCCCTAATCACCAAGTGATCTAATCAAAATCTATTCACCAGGTTGGCCAGGTAAGTGAGATCAGTGGTGGGGATAAGCCATTAACTCGTCAGAGATCGAATCACTGCGAGTAGCTCCCGCTTAAAAACCACTGATCAAACTGCCAAACTTACCTTAGACACCAACCGGTTCATTAGTTTTAATTTGATCAACTTAGTAAATAGGGTTCCACCGTGTAGTCATGAATTAAGTCCATCTTGGTCTAATTAAAGACATGGACTCATTCAACTACAACTATTGGAGTTGAGTCTAGAGTATCCTTGACCTAATCTAATTCAACTTTTGATTAGATTTGACTAATTACTCTAATTTAGTCCATTTCTTTAAGCTAACCTTAGGTCTAACCCAATTATGGACCTAATCCATCTAGCCCATTGACCCACAAGTTTATGTAATTATCTTAGGTCTTAATTCATAATTCTAGACCTACTAGACAACACTTAATTCTTTTAATTAAGTATTTGGGCTGATGGGTCAGGGTTTGGCATTTCTAAAATAATTTTTAAATTTGAAAGGTTTTATTTTCTGTTCACCAAATATGTTGACTCATTTCACAAATAGATCAGCATATTTTATAAATAACAATCCTATTGCTAATTACATAACAGAAAATAACTCAATCAAAATAAATCATGAATATTCTTGTAGATCTAATTTAACACATTCACGATAAATTTCACGATTGAATCTATACAATTAATTTCTTTCGCTGCTTCATCTGCATGGGATATAATTGCAGCGGCACCCCTACCGCCATAAGAGACCCCATCGAATGGAAGGAGAGGGCCTTTAAATCCTACTTTTCTCCTATGATCGGACGGCCATGGCAACCAATCCAATTCGATTACTTGCTACTTAGATCAAGTATATCTAAATATACCAATTTTAAAATTTAAATTTTAAATTTCAAATTTTAAATTTTAAATTTTAAATTTTGAATTTCAAATTTTAAATAAATTTTAAATTTTTGAATTTCAAATTTGAATTTCAAATTTTGAATTTTAAATTTTGAATTTCAAATTTGAAATTTCAACCAAATTTCAAATTTTAAATTTTTGAATTTCAAATTTTTAAATTTTGAATTTCTAATTTCAAATTTTGAATTTTAAATTTTTGAAATTTTGAATTTCGAACAACTTTCAAAATTCAAATTTTAAATTTTAAATTTCAAATTTTAAATTTAAACTTTTAGATTATAACTTAATCTACGCATGCAAATATATATATCATATCTAAGAACCCGCTCTGATACCATTTGTGGAGAAAATTCAGTGCAGGGGTAAGTTGATAATTTTAAAACTTTTTCAAAATTATTATTTTATAGTAAAAATTATTAATTAATCTAATTAATTAATAAAAATTTATCCTACACTAGAATCTAAATATGATATATAGCATGCATGCATTTAAATTTGAAATTCAAATTTGAATAGTAAACACTTTACTGTAATGTGTTCAGAACACAATACCTTTGTGCGAATAGTAGATCACCGCAATCTGATCACCATCAGAAGAGTCTGATCATCGTGATGCAGCCATACAATATGTCTGGCCTCTGCGAATCATCCACACGAAGCTTCCGGTCTGATCAACTTCACACGAGTGCTAGCTCGTTATAGAGCCCTTTCGATGGTCGATGCTGATCGAACTCCTTCGATCGATGACTACCTATTCTTTGGATGCTCTGGATTATCAACAGATATGCTTGAGAGGATGTTGAAGATCTCCCTAAAATTTGGTGGGCTCACGACACTCGTAGCTTACTTTCTCACTTCCCGAACTTCAGGCTGTAACCCTGAAGAACTCACTGAAACCCTGCGCACATTTTTTCTTTCTTTTCTTTCTTTTTCTCTTAGAATGATATAGACCTTCATCTTGCACACAAGGATTCCTCACGCCCAGATTTTCTCTCCAAAAATTTTCTTGCACACGCCCCACTCTTCTCCTCCTTTTAAAACAATGTCAAACATCTTATCCACGTGAGAGGATAAAGATGAGTAATTGCACATTTGAATTCAAATCAAATTTTGAATTCAAATGGAAACCAATTTATCCCTATCCACTAAGGGAGTGAGAAGAGGAGGGCATGGCTTAATTTGTACATGAGTGATTTCATGAGAAATATTTTCTCGTGTAATAAATGGGGTGCTAAAAGAGGATAAGGTCAAGGCGCTAAGATTGGTTGCTCATTCAAATTCAAACTTTGTTTTGAATTTGAATGGCCAACCAATCATCCTTATCCACTCATTTGGTGCATTAAAGTAGGGCATGAGGAGGGCTTTGCATGAGAAAAAATTCATGAGAACTTCCTTCTCGTGAATTCAAATGGGTGCAGTGGAAGTAAGGTGGCACAGGGAGAATGGGTCAAGGTGGTTTCATTATTTAAACCAACCTAATTAAACCAAATAAGTTAGGCCCAATTAGACTAATTTAAACCCAACTTAATTAGACTTAATTAAGCTCAATAAAATCTTAATCAAATCAAGAATTGATTAAGCCCAACCACTGATCAAATCAGGAACCAAACCATCTCGACGATTAGGTCAACTCTTAACCTAATTGGGTCCAACCCAACTGAATCCAATTCAATTGGACTTGATCCAAAAATAATTATTCCATCAAATTGAGTTAATTAGTGATCAAATCACTAATTAAATTTCTCATAAATATTGAGTCCAAATCCGATGGGTAATCGGGTATCAGAATTCATCGATATGTAACCCTGATCGAAGAGTCCCAAACCAGTGGGACTCTTGACCCGATACCCAAAATGTGTGGGACTCGTGATCAGAGAATCCTGATTCTCGATCACAGAGTCTCAGACACATAGAACTCATAGTCCACGAGCATTAGGACTCTTCATCAGCCATCAGATCAGATAGGAACCTCTATTGTGTGTGACTCCGCAGGTTCGAACCTAGGCCGGTAGCACAGGAACCAATTTCTGTATTAATCAAAGTGACCATCTAGCAATGGTATCCGATGATCGGATAGATCGAATAGTCATAATCGGAATACTCAGAACCTATGTGAATATGGTTACTGTATAATTCATCCTTTTCATCTCTGTGTTTAGGATGACTCAGGGTTAAACTGTCCACCCTGATTAGATCATCCGAATCGTGCTCAACTCAAACAGTCTTGTGACTCCTCACAAAGACTACCATGGCCAAGGTTTTGCTAAATTGAAACACGATTGTACACAGCTCCTAAACTGGAGTGGTCAATCCCATCTTGACACACGCACTGACAAGTCAAGTACTTGACTACACCCAGCAGCCTTCCATCACTGAATTAGAAATTCAGGTAGTCCAGTGCCTAAGTGCAGTGAGTTGCTTGCAAGTTATCGTGGCGGTCTCAGATCGGAGGGACATTTATACCCATATTTCATCAGAGCAAATCTTGACAGCAGAAATAGCTCCAGAGTCGGTCACATTCAGTACAGATGTACCCTTAAATCTCACCTGTATGCCATACCAGTGTCTCCACACTCATTGGTTAAGAGGATAACCAACCTATATGGCACACAACGACCTATGCTTGATAAACGTTGTCATCCTTGGTAACAACGTATCATTTGGTCGCGAACAGATTTAAGGACTAAATGACAAATCCTCCTTTGTCGAGTCTAAATAGTCCTAAGGACTTCACCACAACATATGAGTTCATTAGAAGATGAAATATTTTGTGATGAAAAATATTGAAATAATTTTTATTAATTCATAATTCATGTACATATACAAAAATGAGCACAACCGTCAACAGGCTGACGATTGGCTTTGGGACACTATTCCCAACATCAGTAGCACCGAACTCCTTTAGATTTTTGATAGGATTTCTTTTCCTTTGTAGTTTAGCTGAAGTTCGGCCAACCCTTTCTTTATTTAGGTATTTCTACACCTTCAAATGTCACCCCTCGATAAAGAACTGGTGGTACTTCTCCCCCCAGTTCGGTAGAAAGGGGTTACTAAAAGGTGCCCCCTCTTTTATCCACAACTGGAAGGAGAGGTTCTTCTATGTCCGATGCCCGATCTTGGAGCTGGGATTACCCCCTTAGGGCTTTCTAAGGGATTCTGTCCGTCAGACTTCTAGCCTGAAAAGGGACGACCTCGAAGCCTCCAAAAAGCTCGAGGCCTATCAAGCCCCCCTCCTCCGAACTTCTGAAGGAACAACTCTTGTTCAACGTCGGCCTGAGTCCTCTTAACCCTGTCGGTACCATTTTTTTTTTTTACTGCTTCTCCTTTCTCTTATTCCATTTCTGAGCTGTGTTGATCTTCTTTTATTACAGACATGGATGCAGGTGTGGCTCGGAGGTTAGCCCAGAGTCTCAAGACCCACAAGAGAAAAGGTGCCTCGACTTTGGGATCGGTGAAGAAAGCCAGGACAGAAGGGACAAGCTCGGCCACGCCTGCTCAGGTGGCCGTTGCCATCGACGTCCCTTCCGACGTCGAACCTGAAGTCCCCCGAGCCCTTTCAAGGAGCCCCTCGACCGAGGATCCTGCTCCAGAGGCTCGTCCCGAGGGAGCACCTGGGGCCAAAGGGAGGAGGAGAAAGAAGACCCTGGCCCGAAAGAGCCGCAGTCTCAAGGCTGCCATCAAGGGGGCCAGCGGCTCCGAGGAAGACCTGGAAAAAATTTCTTCAACAACAGGGATTTAATAAAGAGACCGATCGAAGGGTGCATTCTGCCCGAGGTCATCCAGAGGATTGTCCTTACGGATCCTGAGCTGTGGGTCTGGGACTCTCTTGGATCTTTTCTCGAAGTAGGTTAATTCACTTTTTCTCTTTCTTGCTTCTGTGCTTAATTTATTCCTTAGCTTTATATTGACTCTCCGGCCTCTCTTGCAGATTGTGCACCAGCTTGTCACCAATGTCGAGATGGTGAAGATCGCCAAGAGGGAGGCAACTCGGGCGAAGGAAGGTCGCCTGGCCGAGGCCGCCCGCCTTGAGGAGAAGATCGTCGAGGTCATAAGTCTTCAAGAGACACTGAAAAAGGAGGGACAAACCTCATCTGATCTGAGGACCACCTTGGAGGAGGAGAGAAAGAAGGCTGAGGCCAAGGTCTCCGAACTGAAGGCACAGATTTTCGAGCTGAAAGCACGAATCCGTCCCTGGTCTCGGAGGCAGGGGCCCGAGTAGTGGAGGAGTTCAAGGCCTCCTCCGAGATGAAGGATCTACAGGTCCAGTTCGACCAGGACACCTTCATCAAGGGTTTCGAACTCTGCCAAGAGAAGGTGGCTGGCAGGTTTCCCGAACTGGACCTCGGCTTCCTAGATGAGGTGTCCGACGATGAAGCCGGACCATCCAAAGCCGCTGCTGGTCCTCCTCTAATCGGGACCTCATCGATTGCTGCGGCCGTCGTTGTCGATCTTCCGGGGATGCCAAGCCCCTTCACTTCTGCCCCAGAGGTCTGAAACCTTTAGTTTTAATATTTTTCTTTTGTGGTGACTTTTTTTTCGTTCTCTTATACTTGAAAATTATTTAATCAATAAAATCGGATTCTTCTTTACAGAGAGCCCCCTTTTTTTTTCTGCATTCTTTTCCTTCTCTTTTGTCTTCTTGTACTAATTTGAGTCATGGCGCTTTTGTCTCCAACGACAGTGCCCTGTCGAAGCTCTTCCCTGCCACAGGGATTCCTCTGAAGTCGATGATTCGAGACCTCAGAAGAGAAGTTCGTCAGTTGATGAGAAATCCAAGAAGTTGGAAGATGAACTTCACCGGCTGAGGAAGAGCCATTTGGAAGTCACTGCGGAGGCTATTCATTTTCAGGACCTCCACAGAAAGGATCTTATGGACTATATCTGGAGAAAGGCTGACCTCATGACAGAGCTGGAGGAACTCCAGAAACATGCCAGCGATCGATCTTGGACTCAGGCTTCCAATAGCTCCCTTGAAGTTGAGCTGGTGGCTGCACGGGAGAAGATCGACCAGTTGGAAGGAAGCTCGTCCTAGCTCACAATCCAAGCCGACGTGATTGAGACTGGTCGAAGAAGTTCTCCAACCTTCAAAAGTAGCTGCAGAGCGTCGAGACGAACTACAACGCCTACCGAGTCAGTTGGAGCGAGCAAGTAAAGGACTACCGAAGGAAGCTCCAGACGACGATCGATGAAGTTGCCCGCCTTCAAAGGCAGTTGTCTGAGAGAGTCTAGCTTGCCTCTACACAGGGCTCCGACGAGCTCCGCTCCTTGAGGGGGACCATGGCAGATTGTCTGTGGCCCTTGGGCAGGAGGAGGTCGAACTGTAGCGACTGAAGATTCAGCTGGTCCACGAGCAGCAGACGGTCAAAGATGTCGAGGTGGAGTCCGAGGTCCTGAGGAAGAGGCTTCGAGAGTCAGAGGACGAGAGCCGGCGGTTCCACCAGATGTACCGGGATATGTTTCTGAGAAAGATGGAACTAGAGGAAGAAGTTGAAAACTTAAAGCAATCCTAATAAGGACCGGAACCGAGAGCTCGAAGTCGGAAGAAGCTGAGCTTCCTTAGAGCCCCCTTTTTTTTATCTTTCATCCTTCCATGTATTCTTTCCTGTCATTTTTCTTTTTTGGCCTTCAAGGCTTTGTAATGTACACTTC